>NW_028261394.1:47549275-47901775 GCF_051295495.1 Thamnophis sirtalis
AAAAAGGGAGGGGAGAAAAAAAGGAAGGAAGGAAGGAAGGAAGGAAGGAAGGAAGGAAGGAAGGAAGGAAGGAAGGAAGGAAGGACTCTGCAACCATTCCAATATCATGCTCCAAAGAAGCCACACTGGGAAGGGGGCCTGGGACAGAGCGGAGAGAAGCTGCGCATGCTCTTTTGGAAGCCAACAGCTGCACTTTCAGCCACTCCACAACCCGTATTTAAAAGGCTGCTGGGCCCACCTCCTTTCTCACAGTGCCACTTTTAAAAACAGGCCGTTATCACACTTCAAGCGAGGGGTGCAATTTTGCCTGATTATGGTGTTAAAACCTGCGGGGCCCATCTGTGCCCTCCACCCGACAAAGAACAGCTGAGCGTCACGCAATCCAGGCAGTGCCAACCGACTGGCATGGGCCAACGGGGAGGGGGGCACCCAGCAATTCTCTCCACAGCCAACTGGCTCGAGGACTGATGTCCACAAGGCAAGCTTTCCCAAGAGAACCGGGGTGTCGAAAGGAAACTCAAGGCAGTGGCTAGAGCGGTGCTGCCAAAAATCTATTTTTATGTGCCGACAAGGGGGAAAAGGAGGCATAAATGAATACAGGCTCTTGACCAGTTCTATCTCCATTTGGGGTCCCTGACAACCCCCCCCCTTTGACATAAACACGTTTTTCGGAAAAGCAACAGAGCGGGGAGTCAACCATAACACAGAAATAGAAATGGAGCCACCACCGCAAAGGTGTTTTTTGGGTTCCACCACAAAACCACGGATGACAAAATCGCGCTTGACGAAAGTGCGCATTTGACGTCATCACAGCGCGACAAAAACATCGCGCTGTGATCGATAAATGTAAAAATAAAGCGAAAACCTTACCCTAACCCCCCCAAACCTAACCCTAACCCTTAACCTAACCCTTAACCTAACGCTAAGCCTAACGCTAACCCTTAACCTAATGCTAAACGTAACCCTAACGCTCTAAACCTAACCCTAACCCTAACCCTTACCTTTATGTGAATCGGCTTGCTTTAATTTTATTTTTATTACAATTTTAAATTTTTTTCGTCGCGCTGTGATGACGTCAAATGCGCGCTTTCGTCGAGCGCGATTTTGTCGTCCGCGGTTTTGACGGGTCACGGTTTTTGGTGGTTCTGCCCGATGTCCATCCTTAATATAGTGGCTTTGATTCCCACCACACAACTGACCCACCTACTTCCCAGGCCCCTTTTGTGTGTGACGTGAATCCATCCAGAAAGCACAACACGGAACTGGGACCCACCAGGGCCCCCAAAACTTAAGATTTTGCCGTATCAGGATCGAGCGGGGTACGCAAAGGCCTCCAAACGGCCCCAATTCCATCCTCTTCTTCGGAAGCAAACTTCCATTTCTCTAGGATTGGATTCTCACTCATCCAAGCCGTGGTTGCTTTTTACAAAAGGCCACCAGACTTTGTTTTTTTGCCTGAAGGGGTTTCGCTTCCCCACTCAAGAAGCTTCCTCAGTTCTGACCGAAGAAGGCTGGAAGAGGGAAGGATTTGTATTCTTGTATATTTGTATTCAAGGATTTATATTATGCCTTGCATTCTTCCTGGGAGCCCTTGAGGCCACTTGGAGGTTTATCTGTGCCCTCAGGGGCACCTGAATCAGAGTGCAAATAAGGTGTGCAACTTTCCTGGCCCTGCTGAAAAGACTTGTGTTTTGCACAGGAGATAGGAGCCCATTTTTACTCGTGGATTTGCCACTGATCTCTCTTCCTCCATTTCCCCACCCCAGCCCATTCTCTCGCTGGCACCAGCACCCACATCCAGTCTCCAACTCTGCTTGGTGCTTTGGAGAGCTGAAAAGGAGCTGACTTCTCAAGTTGAAAGCATATATTATTTTCCCAGCTGGACTCTGCCCTCTTCGCAGCTGAGCTGCCCCACAATTCCTCCTCCTTTGCACCAGGCCCTCACCGTCAATAATTATCCCCTTTCAAGGAAGAGGAGGGTGATGCAGCGCCAGCTGCTCGCGCCCGAATCAACCTGCTCTTTGCTCCTGACAGGAAGGAGGATGAGCTGTCCCAGACCCACCCACCCCCACGCCCCCCCCCACACCCCATCTCAGCCTGCAAAGCTGCACAGAGGAATTCAGTGGCTTTGGAAGGAGGAGAAACTAAGCATCTCACGAATGCAGCCCTCCCCAAGAAGACATCTCCCCCCCCAATACACACACACACACACACACACATATCCTGTGCCCCGTGGATTGGGAAATCTGGAAACGACATCCAGTTCGAACTGGGGATCGATCCCGCAATTCTGGAGTTTAAGTTCCAGAAAAAAATGGGGTCTCACGAACGCAGCCAAAGTCAGCGTTCCCTTCTCGTTAAACTTGACAGGATTGTGCCCCCCCCCCCCCGCAAAGGTGCAACAGAACAAGCATTTGCAAGGATAATAAATAAGGGAGGGCAGGTGGGAGGAGAGAAGGAGGGACAAGAGGAAGGCAGGCAGGCAGGCAGGCAGGCAGGCAGGAAGGAAGGAAGGAAGGAAGGAAGGAGAGAAAAGAGGAAGGAAGGAAGGAAGGAAGGAAGGAAGGAAGGAAGGAAGGAGAGAAAAGAGGAAGGAAGGAAGGAAGGAAGGAGAGAAAAGAGGAAGGAAGGAAGGAAGGAGAGAAAAGAGGAAGGAAGGAAGGAAGGAGAGAAAAGAGGAAGGAAGGAAGGAAGGAAGGAGAGAAAAGAGGAAGGAAGGAAGGAAGGAGAGAAAAGAGGAAGGAAGGAAGGAAGGTGAGAAAAGAGGAAGGAAGGAAGGAAGGAAGGAAGGAAGGAAGGAAGGAAGGAAAGAGGAAGAAGGAGGAAGGAAGGAAAGAGGAAGAAGGAGGAAGGAAGGAAAGAGGAAGAAGGAGGAAGGAAGGTGAGAAAAGAGGAAGGAAGGAAGGAAGGAAGGAAGGAAGGAAGGAAGGAAGGAAGGAGAAAAAGAGGAAGGAGGAAGGAAGGTGAGAAAAGAGGAAGGAAGGAAAGAAGGCAGGAAGGAAGGTGAGAAAAGAGGAAGGAAGGAAGGAAGGAAGGAAGGTGAGAAGAGATGACAGAAGGAAGGAAAAAACTAAAAAGAAGCAGATTGACTGCCTTCAGTCCAAAGTTTAGAAAAATCCGACGTCTTCACAGAGACATCCTCACTTTTTCATCTCTTGATGAAAGACATCCCCTCTTTCACTTCGTTGTTGACAAAGCCAGATTTCAAACCCATAAAAGACGCCAGCAGACAGAAGATGGCCAGAACAGTCAAGAAAAGTTACGCCTGCTCCGTTTAATCCCAGGTCCATAGTTAACGGCAACTCTCCCCACCACCACCACCCCCGGCCCCCTGAAAAAAACACCCCAGCCCCTCAGATCACTGGCACGGAGCAAAGGCTCCAACCTCCCTCCACCAAACCCACCCAGTTCCCCCCTTGCCCTCCAAGGCTGTGCCACAAGGTCGAGGGACACCACCTCACCTGCTCCTGGGCTGCCCTCCGAATCTAAACGAGGCTCCGGATGCAGGAAGGGAGAAAAATTCACTCTGGCCCAGAGAAGGTCGGAGGGGGGAGGATTCCTACACAGCCTCCTGAGCAATTCAGCACTCATTCCCATTTGCCACTTGGTGCGCGGTGTGCGCCGCCAGCCTCCCATGCGTCGTTCCAAGGGAAATACACCGAAGCTCAGCCCCAAACCTCCTGGGCATCTTTGAGAGCCATCCATCCATGCCAAGGAAATCCCCAGGATGGAATAAACATGGCCAGTTCACACAGTTTTCTCAAGACCTGGGATTGTGGTCCCAAGGGGATCCTTAGAGAGTTATTGACCACAACACACACACACCGATTCTGAGAAGTGCTGAGGAGCTGCACCAAGGGACTCTTCCCTCGGTAAGGTAGGAGACATCTGCTCCACCTGAGATCCAGGTATGGTCATCTGCTCCAATCCCCATACCCCTGGTGGCTGAGGACAGAACAGAGCTCAGGGTGAGGAGTGTAGGAGCTGGACTTACCCACCCACAAGGTAAGGGGAGATCCGGAATCAGCCAGCCGGCTTGGGAACCTCTGTGTAGGAAGCAAGCAGGAAGGCAGCACAGCTGGAGAGAGAGAGAGAGAAAGAGAGAGGGAGAGAGAAAGAGTGTGTGTTAGGGAGAGAGAGAGAGAAACACACACACAGAGCGAGAAAGACACAGAAAGACACAGAGAGGGGGGGGAGAGAGAGAATGGATGAAGACAGAGAAAGAGAGGAGGGAAGAGAGAGAGAGAGAGAGAGAGAGAGAGAGAGAGAGAGAGAGAGAGAAAGTCTCCGGTGCTCAACTTCACACTGGAGGAAGGAAGAAGTGCAGATGATGATCCAAGCACGTATCCTCTCCCAGTTAACCTTCTCTCCTCTCCCAATTAACCTTCTGGAACCACGTCAGAGAAGGGATGGGGGGGGGGGAAATCTCCCTGTGACTCACGCTCAATGACATTTGAGAGAGAGAGAGAGAGAGAGAGAGAGAGAACCAGCCCAGCAGAGGCAAAAGGAAAATCTTATCAGGATTTAGCAGCGTGGTTCCTTCTTCCGCGTGAAATGCCAAATTGGGGCAGAACGGGAAAGGCATCCACCACAACGGCTGACCTTGGATGGACCGCAGAGGGAAGGCCCGGTGCAAGATTTAACGAAAACAAAAGGGTTTAATCTCCAGCCCCCAAACTCTGAGCCTGGAGGGAGCTGCTGGCACGGGCGAAGCGAGGAGGCTCTGCGTCAAACCTTGTGCAGTGAAAGACTCCCCTGGAAAAATTCCACGTTGACACATCGGATGAGCATCTATCTTGGCTTTGTTGAGACATCTCTGCAGGCGATGAGTTTGCGCTCCCAAAGATCACAAAAACCATACTCCCCTGCCAGGCTGGCGTGCTGTGCAGCGGCTCTGGAGCTTAAAGTGGAGTAGGAACCCTTTTGAGATGGGACTGAATACTATTTGCGTACACACACATTCACACACACAGAGTGCAGAGAAGAGCAACCAAGATACTAGGGGACTGGAGACTAAAGTGTATCCCGAACGGTTGTGGGAACGGGGAATGCATAGTCTAATGAAGAGAAGAACTACGGATGGCGTGATAGACACCTTCCAATACTTGAGGGGCTGTCAAAGGGAAGAGGGGGGTCCACCTGTTCTCCAAACCACCTGAGGGGAGGGCAGGAAGCAACAAAGCCTAACCGTGACCCGTCAAAACCGCGGTCCACAAAAGCGCGCTCGACGAAAGCGCGTACGTGACGTCATCACAGCGCGACGAAAAAAATTAAAAATTGAAATAAAAATAAAATTAAAGCAAGCCGATTCACATAAAGGTAAGGGTTAGGTTAAGGGTTAGGTTTAGAGCGTTGGGGTTACGTTTAGCATTAGGTTAAGGGTTAGCGTTAGGTTTAGGGTTAGGTTTAGGGTTAGGTTAAGGGTTAGGCTTAGGTTTAGGGTTAGGTTTGGGGGGGTTAGGGTAAGGTTTTCGCTTTAATTTTACATTTATCGATCACAGCGCGATGTTTTCGTCGCACTGTGATGACGTCATGTACGCGCTTTCGTCGAGCGCGCTTTTGTCCACCGCGGTTTTGTGGTGGAACCAGCCTAACAAAGGGAGATCCATCCCAGAATTAAGGAGAAATTTCTTGACAGTGAGAGCAAGGAATCGGTTGAGAGGTTTGGCTCCAGAAATTACAGGTGCTCAACCATTGGAGGCTTTGAAGAGGTTGGACTGCCATTAGTCCAGAATGGTGTAGGCCAGGCTCTGCTGCTTGGGAAGGAGGTTGGACTAGAAGACCTCCAGGTCCCCTCCAACTCCGTTATCCTGGAATCTTATTCCCAACAGAGACCATATACGCTCCCATCCCGGTCTCAAAGTGCATTCCTCAAAAGCACACCACATCGTTCGGCTCTGCCTCGAAACAAATTCCTTGCCTCTTGATCAGAAACTTAAAGATTGTCGTGGAAAGACACGTCTCCAAAGACCTGCGAGGGATCTCGCATGCCGGGGCGAGGGATCTCGCACGCTGGGGCAGCTGGAGATCCATTTCGCTTCAGGCAGATTCGATTTTAGACAAAGCCGCAGCCTCCATGCTCCCACTTTAGCCCTTGAAAACGAGCAGCGTTTTGTTCCCAGTGCCTGAGCGACAGTAGCCAGGTGGATAGCCAGGTGTGGTTGCTGGCACAGCTTGAAACGGCCACCTCTGCAGGAGGCTCTCTGTGCTGATGGCCGCCACCCCTTCACAGTGCAAGGACCCCCCCAGCACTGAGGGGGGTCTGTCGGGCCCCTCACCCCAGCATATTCTAGGAACAGACGAGATGCTTCCCGTTCTGTTGTGCATTTTGGTAGCTGCAGGCTGTGTGTTTCTCCCCTTCTCGATTCTTGATCAGAAACTCCTGGTAAATGCAAACCTTTAATGTCGGCTAACTGTTGCCTCGCTCCTTTTCTTGGCGAGGGAGGGGGGACTCTTAACACCCCACCACCACCACCCCGATTCCTGGATGTTTGACAGCAACGCCTTCAAATCTGGGAAAATTTGCAAGCCAGGGTGTTACCTCCGCTGCTCCTTTCTCCAAAACACGAGGGAAATCTGGCTCCCATCACCCCCCCATATGTAGTGTGCGATGTTTCTCTGTCAGTTCTCTGCATTCATCACTTTTGGGCTTCCTTTGGGAAATCAACCAGATAGCAGTGGTGGGAGGAAGACAGCGAAGGAAGCAACTGCCAGTTTTTCTCCCCCTGTTGCTCCACCAGCTTTCTAAGCCAGTAAAAATAATTACTTGCAATGAGGCAGGAAATGAACAGCCAGCCAGTCGGGCTCTTAACTTCGTTTCAGCCGTGCCTGTTGAAAAGCGAACCCAGCTCTTATTCATCCTGTCTCGGACAGACCTGAATTTTGGGTTCCTTCCAGCTTGTTAGCATGTTTTGCCTTTATTCAGAAGGCAGGGCCCAGGCCAGGAGCAAGCAGCAATGGCCCCCTTTACGACGTATGGACTTGAACTCCCAGAATTCTGCAATCCAGGGAACTTCTGGAGCATCTCAATATGATCAGGATCGAGCTGGAAGGGACCTTGGAGGCCTTCTAGACCAACCCCCTGCTCCAGCAGGAGACCTGTATCGTTTCAGACAAACGGCTGTCCAGTCTCTTCTTGAAAACCTCCAGCGTTCGTCTGGAGGCCAGCTGTTTCACTGGTTAACAGATCTGTTAGGAAGTTTTTTCCCCCCCCTTAATTCCAGGTTGCTTCCCTCTTTGATTAGTTTCCATCCATTGTTTCCTTCTTCTCGACTGGCTCAGGAAGGGCCCTGGTCTCGGATCACGTGGGAAGGCAGAGATCCTATTCAAGGATCAGGAGACTGGTGGGACCAACGCCCCAAGCGCTGGCGGTTTCTTCTTTGTGGGGTGCAGTCAAGGAGATGCCAAAGTAGCCCTCTGCTGGCAGGAAGTCCCTGGTTCAATTCCAGCCAGTTCTAAGTTGCAGAGAGTCTTGAAGTCAACTGCGAGTCCCAACATCCTTGGCCATCTGAACTGAGGTTCTGGGAAACTGCAAGCGTTTAACTTTCAGCTCTGGGCACTGCATTTTTAAACCATTCAAGCCGAGTGCAGAAAATAGAAATGAAGTCGTGGGAAATAGAGGTTTTTAAACAAGACGGAGGGAAGCAGCCATGTTTAGCCTTGAGAAAAGATGAGCAGGGAGGGGGCTGGGGGGAGAAAACAGCTTCTGCTGGGATGTTAAAAATGACCCTCCCCAGCATACAAGAAGCTTAATAATACGAGAGGAGCTTATTCCAACGAGATTGGAAAAAATGGATTGATTATATACAAAGTAAATATGGGACTAAGAAACTCCAGATAGCTTATGCTTAACATCAGTAATAACTTAAACTGTTTAAAACTTGGGTAACAGTAAGAAGCTGAGTCCAATGTAGAGATATTTTAGGCTGTGATTGTCAAAAAGTTATACCGTGTACGGGCTCTGGGAAGTCGGGGGGAGGGAAGGGAGGTGGGGATCTAGGGGGAGGAGGGGAGGGGGGAAACATAATATGTGTTAAACTTTAAGGTACATGATTGCACTTGTATACTGTGGCTTTTTAATGTTAGCGTCAAAACAGAACAAACCAAATATATTGGAAGGTAATAGAGGTATACCGAAGGGAGGAGCTGAGTGAAAGAAGAAGGAGGGTGGAGAGGGTGAGAGTGAGGAGGAGGAGGAGAAGGAAGGGAGGGAATGGATTAAGAGAGGGAGTGATAGGGTTAGGGTTAGATAGAGGGGGAGGGGAGGTAGGTGTAGAGGGGTATGTGAGAAGGAAGAATGAAAGTTGGAGGGGGTTGAAAGAGGGTGTATGGTGGGCCGAGGTGGTATAGTGGGTTTGTATTGTAGGGGGCATTTTCTATATAAGCGAGGGCTGTGTCTATTACTCAATGTTATATGCCCCGGTTATGCACAGTAAACATGTGATTGTATAGAATGAAAAATAAAAAATAAAAACTTGTTAGTCTAAAGAAGCTTAACAATACAAGGGCCAGGAAAGAACCCGTCATCCATGCAACCTGTCATTCCCACCCTAAAAAAACCACATTATAAACAGATCTGCAAGTTGGCATCTATTGAATATTCTCTCTTCTGGCGCTTTAAAGGTTAACTTTTCCTTCCTTGATGACGCTTGCCCTTGCCCATTGCCAGTTTCTGAAGCTGGCGCTGAGTCACTTGTCCATCTTAGCTGAATCCCTTTTGACACCTGTCGCAAGACCGCCCTGCATTCCTCTGCTACCTAAGCTCCTTGGGCAGGCAGGTGTGAGCCGCAAAGCACCTGGCTTCTGTAGAAAGGCTCCATAAGCTGTCAAGCATTAAATATTTCTTCACCAGCTCACCGGGGACTTTGGCAAGCTCCATTCAGGCATGACCATGTCACAGCTATGAAAAATGGACAATAGAATTGCTCCCCCGCCGGATGAGGAAGTACAGCAGGGGAGACTTGAAAGTGGTTTCGCTGAACTGCCCTGGGCTGAGTTTCGCCGTCCCAAGAAATTTTAAAAAAAAGGCTGTAAAATTGGGGGCAATCCATTGATGATTCACTGGCACAAACTGGCTCGACTTATGACCGTAATTCCAGGCTCAATTCCAGTCTTAAACCGAGGACTTCTCATACTACCAATCAAAGAAGATTGGACAAGTTTCCAAATTGCTCAATTGCTGCGCCAGAAAACATTTAGGCTTGGTTTGGTCTGGTTTATTAGATTTCTATGCCACCCTTCTCCCAAGGAGCCGACGTGGCGCAGTGGTTAAATGCAGCACTGCAGGCTACTTCAGCTGACTGCAGTTCTGCAGTTCGGCTGTTCAAATCTCACCGGCTCAAGGTTGACTCAGCCTTCCATCCTTGCGAGGTGGGTAAAATGAGGACCCGGATTGTTGGGGGCGATATGCTGACTCTGTAAACCGCTTAGAGAGGGCTGAAAGCCCTATGAAGCGGTATATAAGTCTAACTGCTATTGCTAGTTCAGCGGTTCAAATCTCACCGGCTCAAGGTTGACTCAGCCTTCCATCCTTCCGAGGTGGGTGAAATGAGGACCCGGATTGTTGTTGGGGGCGATATGCTGACTCTGTAAACCGCTTAGAGAGGGCTGAAGCGGTATATAAGTCTAACTGCTATTGCTATTACTAAGGACTCAGGGCGGCGTACAGCATTAAAAGAAACACATAATACAAAAGTTTAAAAAAAAATTAAATAGAATATCCCAAACAAAGCCGATTAGAATTGACAATAACATTTTTTTTAAAAAAATTCGAATTAACATTAACAATGATCAATAATTTGTTTTGTTTTGTTCAGGCCAGGCTGGCTTGCTGGGAAAGCCAACTTTTTAGGACGCATCGGAAGGACCGGAGGTCGGGGATTATACGAAGCTCTCGGGGGGCAGCTCATTCCAGTGGGAAGGGGCTCCCACAGAGAAGGCTCTCCCCTTGGGGGTCGCTAGCCGACACTGTCTGGCCGACGGCACCCTGAGGAAGCCAACTCTGTGGGATCGCACTGGACGGTGGGAGGCTACCGGTGGTGGCGCAGTGGTTAGAGTGCAGTACTGCAGGCCACTTCAGCTGACTGCTATCTGCAGTTCGGCGGTTCAAATCTCACCGGCTCAAGGTTGACTCAGCCTTCCATCCCTCCGAGGTGGGTAAAATGAGGACCCAGACTGTGGGGGCAATACGCTGACTCTGTAAAACGGCTTAGAGAGGGCTGAAAGCCCTATGAAGCGGTATATAAGTCTAACTGCTATTGCTATTGCTATTGCGGCTCTATTTTCTGGGGCACCCTACGCTTTCCTCCTCTCCTCTGTCTGAGGATGCAGACGCTGAGAGCTTTCCAAAGAGCTTAATTCCAGCATCGCTGCCAGCGGGGGAGAACTTTGCTTTAAAGAGATTTTCTTTGACCTCTTTGCCACGGCCGGCCGAGAGGCTTCGGCACCCCCCGCTGTTCCAGAAAGGATGAGCAAGCAGGTTGCCAGGGGGCCCTGACTAGCATCCCTGCCACTGGTGGAAAGGTTGGCCTGGTAACTGAATTACCCAATGGTTACACAACACACAATTGCAGCCCACCACTTTGTCGTCCCCCCTTTTTTTGTTGGGGAAGAGGCGCCTGGCGCAGGCTTGGAGAAAAACGGGGGCAGCGCACGCACGGGGTGCCCGTGGGCAGAGTTAAAAGACGGAACGAGCCACTGCACTGAAAGCAGCAGGACGGGCTCCTAGGTCCCCAGGTGTGTGTGTGTGTGTGTTGTCAGTTCCCTGCTCTGTGCAGGGAAAAGCATTTCACGGGGGGGAAAGCTAAGAAAAGCAGCTTGTGTGACGCTCTTCCTTCTTGCCGCGTCATTTGCCAAATTAAAAGGATCCGGCGGCTTCCATTAAGTGGCATCCCTGTTGGCCTCGGCTTGGAGATGACGCCGACAGCCAGCGCACCAGCCCATTCGCATTGCAAAGACCTCTTCGACTTCCCGATTGCAGACCTTCGGAGAAGCCAATTCTAGCAAGGCGAGAGAGATCTCTGGCCGTTGTGTAACTTATTTTTAAAATAGCACAACCTTGCTTTTTTGGTCACACGCACCCCAGCTTTGTGCTCTGGGCGGTTTCTGGTTTACATCAGGCCTTGCTAATCCATGACATGATTTCCTTCGGCTATTGGGAGGACATGCTGAAATTTGAGATGTTATCTAGTGGCGTTCAGTGCATGGAGCATTAAGAGAGAGCCCAGTTTTGCTTTGAAAGGGGTTCAATTCAAGTCACATGTGTCTGTTCCATGCATTTAATCCCCCTGGACAGAGGGCAACTCAAATAAACTGCAATTCTCCCACATCTCTTTCAGCTTTGAAAATTACCTAATTATGTCCGTTAATAAGAATGGGGTGTTTTTAGTTGTTCAATTAGTTCAGTGTTTCTCAACCTTGGCGACTTTAAGTCCTGTGGACTTCAACTTCCAGAATCCCCCAGCCAGCGAATGCTGGCTGGGGAATTCTGGGAGTTAAAGTCCACAGGACTTAAAGTCGCCAAGGTTGAGAAACAGTGGACTAAAAGCTGGCTGGGGGATTCTGGGAATTGAAGTCCACCCCTTTCCAAGCGGCTAAGAAACACTGGGCTAAGTTGAAATATCCTGGGAAATATTGAAAAGGCAGAATATTATATTTCCCTGGGTAAGAAATGGAGAGATGTGTTTTTAGGTAGGAAACAGCTGGCTGGGGAATTCTGGGAGTTGAAGTCCACAGGACTTAAAGTCGCCAAGATTGAGAAACACTGAATTAGTTGAACAACTAACAACTAAATTAGTTAGAATTTAGTTGTTCAATTTCTACAGATTTACAACAGTTCATTGAGTGACCAAAGTTACGCCGCTGAAAAAATTGACATATAACTGCGTTTCACACTTATGGCCATTGCAGCAATCCCCATAGTCACGTGTACAAAATTCCGACACTTGGCAACTGATTCATATTTATGACAGTTCGCCGTGTCCCGGGGTCATGTGATCCCTTTTGCGACCTCCTGACAAGCAAACTCAACGGGGACACCAGCTTCACTTAACAACCAAGTTCCTAACTTATCAACCGCAGTGATCCACTTAACAACCCCGGCAAGAAATGTTGTAAAATGAGGCAAAAACCACTTAAGAAATGTCACACTCAGTTGTGGTGGTTAGTAAATTTTGAACATGTTGACTATGGGGAATGCTGCAACGGTTATGTGGGGGGGGGGGGAAGTCACTTTTTTCAATGCTGTTGTAACTTCGAAGTGTCCCTTTGTCACTAAAGGAACCGTTATAAGCTGTATTAAACCTGCTTGTGTGAACACAGTTGAGTGGCCAAGAATAGCCAGAAGAAGCAGAATTGATGGCCCTCCCCGAGATCACTTAGAAATGGTTTCATTCTGGGATGATGTGAAATTCTTGCAAAAACTACCAGCATTTCCTTGTTGGGGAAAGGCAGCGACTGAATTGCTTCACGCTTCCACCCACAACCCTCTAAGCTCCTCCGAGCAAAATCACACTTTGTCTCCTCACCTTTTTCTCAGCCGTGTTCAACCTGCAGTTGTGACTTTAGCCCACAGCGACAAACCTCAACCGATTCGGGTCCAAACTACAGACCTTTTGCTGTGTACATGCCTTTCCTCTCTGGAAGCCAAAAAAGTAAAAGCCAAGAATTCAGTTTGTTGACTTTCTTAAAATGCTGCACTGTGTGTATTTTACAACTTCCCTCTTCTACAAATAGGTGGAGGTTAATAAAAAGTTGTTCTCAAGGAAAGAAAGAGAGAAGGAGAGTTGAAAGGAAGGAAGGAAGGAAGGAGGGAGGAAAAGAGGGAGATTAAGAGAAAAGGAAGGAGGAGGGAAAGAGGCAGGGAAGGAGGAAAGGTATGTGAGAAGGAGGGGGGGATCGAGGGAGGGAAAGGAGGGGGAAGGAAAGGAGGAAAGGAGAAAAGAAAGGAGGGAAGGCAGGGGAGAAGGAAGTAAGGGGGGAGGGAAGGGTATGGAAAAGAAGAAACGAGGGAAGAGAAGAGGGAGGGAAGGAATAAGATACCTAACCTTTGATGTTTATAATGATTTGATAGTATGGGAATATCTCGAAATGTAGTTGTATTGTTTTTTACAAGTTATGGATGTTGTATTTTCTTTTTACCAATAAAATCTTTTTTAAAAAATTAAAAAAAAAAAGTTGTTCTCCAGGAGAAATGAGCAAGGGGAGGAAAGCAATTGTCTCATTTGATCTCGGAGAAACCGACCGGATTTAATTATTAGGGGGGGGGACGGGGACAAACAACACACCCAATCTTCCTCTTTAAACCATGTTGGTCAAATAAGGACAAGACGCTGACTTTCTGAAGACCAAAATGATCTCTTTGCAAGACCTCAACCACAAGCCCAAGAGCTCAACGGCTGCGGATTTGGCCCAGGTATGATCTGAGTAACATGTGTGAAACTCTCAGCTACAGGCGATTGTGAAAGCCTTTACGAGTTGAAGTCACAAGAACTGGGTTAGAAGTTAGATTCCGTCAACCAGAAAAGAATGGGTTTTATCTTCTTCCCCCTGAAATATTGGGGTGGGGGGTGGGGGGGTTATTGGTCCTGAGCTTTGCTGATTTTTTCCCCCTCAAGATAGGGCTGAAAGCAGGACAGAGCTGCAAAGATTCACAGATAGGGGAAACAGCTGCACAAAAATGGCACAGCTGCATAATATATCCAAGAGCTGCTACAGATGTTAAAAGCAGGTCTGCAGAGAAAAGGAAGAATAGCCTAGAGCAGTGGTTCCCAAACTTGGCAACTTTAAGACTTGTGGACTTCAACTCCCAGAATTCTCCAGCCAGCGAATGCTGGCTGGAGAATTCTAGGAGTTGAAGTCCACAAGTCTTAAAGTTGCCAAGTTTGGGCACCACTGGCCTAGAGGGAAGTCTTCAGATGTGCCAACTGGCCCTGCAGTGTAGGACCTCTCCCAAAGAAATTCCAAGCAGCTGTTTGTCGCCTCCCCCAGCTGTTCAATAGAGAGCCACAAATCCCTTCCGTGGCAGGCAGCAACCAGCCCAGCTAGAGGGCTTGCCAACAAAAATTCCTCCCAACTTTCAAAAGTTTGCATGCCGATGTATAAACCTTCCGCTTGCTCATTAAATCTCCTAGTGGTCCCTTTTCTAAGTCTTCGGAGCATTTCAAGCACAGCCAAGGCTGGCTAAGTGCTGCCACCTAGCTGGATGCCCTGAAAAACGAATCCATTGAAAAAAATGCTCCTATAACCAGTGACGGCTAACCTTTTCGGCACCAAGTGCCGAAACTGGAGTGCGCACGCCAGAGCACGCTGGAACCTGAAAGAGAGCAGCTTGGCTGGTGCGCATGCGTGCCAAACCAGCTATCTGGCGCCCACGCACATGACAGAATCCGGAAGAACAATTGGCAACGGCACATGTGCCCAGAGATGGCTCTGTGTGCCACCTCTGGCAAGTTCTATACAGTACCTCTAGCAATAGCAATAGCAGTTAGACTTATATACCGCTTCATAGGGCTTTCAGCCCTCTCTAAGCAGTTTACAGAGTCAGCATATTGCCCCCAACAACAATCCGGGTCCTCATTTTACCCACCTCGGAAGGATGGAAGGCTGAGTCAACCCTGAGCCGGTGAGATTTGAACAGCCGAACTGCTGAACTGCAGTCAGCTGAAGTAGCCTGCAGTGCTGCATTTAACCACTGCGCCACCTCGCCTTCACCTGCCATTCTTACCAGAAATTAATTTCGCAATTTGCAATTTAATGAGTTTATATGCCGCCCAATCCTGGAGGACTCCGGGTGGCTTACAAATACGAAATAAAATAACACATAGGGAAAAGAACAAAAACAGTTTAAAAAACACAACATACATTTGGCTTAGCTGCGGGGGTTGGACCTGATTTAAAAATCAGCAACCCCAGGCCTGTCGGAAGAGCCAGGTTTTGGTGGCTTTATGGAAGGCCACGAGAGTGGGAAGGGTCCGGATCTCTCCACAGAGCCAGAGCAGCTACAGAAAAGGCTCTCCCCCAGAGTGGTCGCCAGTCGGCATTGTCCGGTTGACAGCACCCGGAGGAGGCCTAGCCTGTGGGTTCTTTTCGGACGTTGGGAGGTGTGTAGCAGGAGACGGTCTCTCAGATATCCAGGTCCAGTGCCATGTAGGGCTTTAAAGGTAATCACCAGCACTTTGTAGCGCATCTGGAGACCGATAGGGAGCCAGTGCAGCTCGCAGAGGATAGGTGTAACGTGGGTGTACGGAGGTACACCCGATATCGCTCACGCGGCTGCATTGGAACAGTGTTTCTCAACCTTGGCAACTTGAAGATGTCCGGACTTCAACTCCCAGCGAATGCTGGCTGGGGAATTCTGGGAGTTGAAGTCCGGACATCTTCAAGTTGCCAAGGTTGAGAAACACTGCATTAGAAGACCCAAGGAAGTTCCTTGGATGAGAAGTGAGACCTTTTCAAGGGGGAATTTAAAAAAAGCAAGAAAGTCCTTTTGAAAAAGCACCATTTGGGGCAACCATGCCCTGGAGGATTGGGAAGCTCCACAGACCTTTGCCAGAAATAAAAACACTGCACTGTTATGCATCAATCCAGACTGCCGGTGAGACCCTCAAGGGGGAAATGGAGAAGATTCACCCAGCTGAGCCAGCCCGTCCCCCCCAGATCTGGGATCCCAACCTCCGAATCCAGTCCATGCCATTCGCCCTGCTGCTTGTCTACAAGTTGCAAGAGACCGAGGTCGCCACCCCCAGGAAATGCTTCCCCCCCCCTCGACAGAGCCGAGGTGGCGCAGTGGTTAAATGCAGCACTGCAGGCTACTTCAGCTGACTGCAGTTCTGCAGTTCGGCTGTTCAAATCTCACCAGCTCAAGGTTGACTCAGCCTTCCATCCTTCCGAGGTGGGTGAAATGAGGACCCGGATTGTTGTTGGGGGCGATATGCTGACTCTGTAAACCGCTTAGAGAGGGTTGAAAGCCCTATGAAGCAGCATATAAGTCTAACTGCTATTGCTATTGCTATTTCTGGATCTCACCTGCTTGTCCAAAAGCCGAGCCAGCAAAGCAGGATTGGTTGCAAAGGAGCCGCGAACTTTTCCTGGTCTTAAGCAGGAAGCCGCTGCCTCCCATCCGCTGCCCGGTTTGAAGCCTTTTTAAAGACAGCCAACACAAAAAAAAAAGGAGGAGGGGGGGGGACCTATTACAGCCCTCCCCGGATCTTGGCCAGGCGTCGCAGCGGGAAAGGGAAAGGCGGAGGGGAGAGGAGAACGCCAGCCCTGCAGGGAAAAGGGGGCGCGGGACACCTGCCAGGAGGCTGCGCTGCATCCACACGAGCTTGCCCGGGGCTCTCCAGCCTCCCGAAACCGGCTGAAGCGCTCAGCCCATGCCCAGGAGCTCGAGAAGGGCTGGAAAGGAGAGCCGCACCGAGGGGGCGGGAGGCGCGGAAAGGCAGCCAAGCCGAGAGAGGAGGGGGGGGGCTCTGTCTGCACGGACCCTCCTGGCCCGATTTGCCCGCCCCCCCGGGGGGGGACCAGGCCAAGCGCTCTGCACGTGCCCAGGGGCGCCCTGCCTGCCTGCCCGCCCGGCACACCGGCCCCACGCCGCCCCTACCTCGGCCGCCTCCTCCTCCTCCTCCTCCTCTTCCAGCTGCTGCCAGCGGAGCCAACAGGGCGCAGAGGCGGAGCCGCGGGCGGAGAGTGGGTGTGGGTGGGGAGGGGTGTGTGTGTGTGTGGAAGCTCCGCAGCTGCCACGTGGGGCGGCCGGAGGAGGCGGAGGCGGGGAAGCCCGGGCGAGCCGGACGCGCAGCTGCGGCCAACATCTGGAGCGCGCGCGCGCGCGAGCGCGGCTGCAGCTCCCGCAGGGCGAGAGGGGGAGAAGCCCCTGCTGGGAAGGAGCCTGGAAAAGCGGCTTCCGGGGGCATCGTGGCCGGGGGGGGGGGGGGGGGAAGGCGGCTGCGGGGAGGGTGCGGGTGCCCGCGTGGCGGGGACGCGCGTGGCTTGGAAATGCCCTTCGGAGGCTGAGACCTCGGGACGTCACAGAGATGGGTGAGACCCCGCAGGGAATCTGGGTCGAGGTTGATATTCACAGGGGACTTTTATATTCAAAGGTCCGGGAGTCCAGGAGGAAAAAAACCAGCCTAAAATGCGCCAAGGGACTTTTCATTCGATGCTGGGAATGTGGGAAGAGAAAGAGGGAGGCTCGTCTTTCTCCTGGTCTTCTTGTACCAACATTTGGGGGTTCAAGCAACACAGGGGGGTACAAAGAATTCCGGGCGTTGAAGTCCAGACCTCTTGAAAGGGCCCAAGGTTGAGAAAGGTCGTGTTAGTGTTAAGGAGCGGAAGTCCCGGGAACCCAAGTTGCAAATTCGCAATTCGTGCTTTTTTATTATTATTATTATTGTTGCTGCTATCCTGGTCTGAAACTGGAAAAGCCAGTTGTAAAACCTGCAGCTCCTCCAGGGCAGCAGCTGGGAGAGAGGAAAACCACTGGGGAGCTCCTGAAAGGAGGCCAGCCCGGAAGCCACATTTTGGAAATGCATATGGGAGGGAGGGAGGGAGGAAGTGTGGGAAGTTATCATCCAGCCCTCTCCAAGAAAAATGAAATATCCTAGGAAATATTGAAAAGGCAGAATATTTCTCTGGATGTGAAAAGAAACATGTTAGAAAAGACAGAACAGTTGCCTGTAGCTTCCTGCCCATCCCCAGCTAATGGGCCATTAAGAAGGCCAGGCCAGCCCACTTTACATAATAAAGACTTCTCCTCACTGCAGCTGTAGGGGGAAGGAATATTACTCAACTGACCACAAGGCAACTGAGAACTCATCACAGCCTAGAGAGTAGCCCCCTGCATGGCACCATGGGAGTCAGACAACCAATCAGAATACAATTCTT
This sequence comes from Thamnophis sirtalis, assembly GCF_051295495.1. Taxonomy (NCBI): domain Eukaryota; kingdom Metazoa; phylum Chordata; class Lepidosauria; order Squamata; family Natricidae; genus Thamnophis; species Thamnophis sirtalis. Next base: position 47,567,153 of record NW_028261394.1, read on the forward strand.
ACACAGGAACAGGAAACAGAGAGGTGGGACTGAACAGGGTATAAAAATCCTAGCAAGCCCCTCCCTCAGCCCTTCTCTTCTTCTCCACCAACATTGAAGCATGTGATCACCTTTTCTGTTCAGGGCTCAAGCCATGTGGCCCTGTCCAACAATAAACCACCTTTCCAAGCAGCCTCCATGTCTCCAGTGTCTTTTCCCCCACTTGGAGCTGAACCCAAAAGGACATTTCTTTCAACAGAAGGAAGGAAGGAATGCAGGGAGGGAGATAAAAAGGAGGGGAGGAAGAAGGGAATGGGGAGGGGAGGAGGGGGAAAGGAAGGGAGGGAGGGAGATAAAAGGAAGGGAGAGGGGAGGAGGAAGGGAGGAAGAGCTATTGGCATTCCTGTTTACCTCCTGCCAATCAAGCCCACCATTCCCTATCACATCCACAAGGTCAAACTGCACCATACAGGGTGGGTCACAGATGCCCCCCTCGATTTGGGGAATTCCAGCCGGTCAGAGCTGGGGGGGGGAAGACGCCCCAACCAGCATTCCTGGCAGCGTGGCAGGAAATGCTGGTTGATTTGAGGACAGCTTCCTCAGTCCCAGTGAAGAGAAAACCACCCACCATATTTAATGCATGTGCTTTTTTGGGTGAGGAGGCGCACACAGAAAGTGGACCAGCAAGATTAAAAAGTGCCCCTGCAGCCTGAAAACCAGCCTCATGCCCCCCTCCCCGCTCTCTCTCCTATATAATGAACCCCTTCCTGTTAAAAATAAATCCCGAGCCAGATATGCAACCCCCCCAATCAGACTCTTGATGACAAGAGCAGCCTTCATTCTCTATGACAAAGCATTGTTTTTTTGCAGAATTGAGAGAGCAGGGGGAGGGAAAGCATCGCCCCCCCCACCCCAATAAAGAAAGGCTAAAAGGCCTTCTTGAGCGGCTTCCCTCCGTGCATTTATGCCCTGCGTGACCCGTCAAAACCGCGGTCCACAAAAGCGTGCTCGACGAAAGCGCGCATTTGACGTCATCACAGCGCGACGAAAAAAATTAAAAATTGAAATAAAAATAAAATTAAAGCAAGCCGATTCACATAAAGGTTAGGGTTAGGGTTAGGTTAAGGGTTAGGTTTAGAGCGTTAGGGTTACGTTTAGCATTAGGTTAAGGGTTAGCGTTAGGTTTAGCGTTAGGTTAACGGTTAGGTTTAGGGTTAGATTTAGGGTTAGGTTAAGGGTTAGGGTTAGGTTTGGGGGGGTTAGGGTAAGGTTTTCGCTTTATTTTTACATTTATCGATCACAGCGCGATGTTTTCGTCGCGCTGTGATGACGTCACATACGCGCTTTCGTCAAGCGCGCTTTTGTCTACCGCGGTTTTGTGGTGGAACCATGTCCTGCGCCTAAACGCAGAGGCACACCCTTCCAAGAGACAAGGATTCTGGAGCAATTGGGAGTTTTAAGAGACGGCTTTAAATTCCTGAAAATAAAAAAAGGGCCTAGTTATGCTTAAGCGACTTACTCGGCACAGCCAAGGGGCTCCGGAAAAAAATGGGGCTGGGGAAGACCCTGTTCGGCCTGCAATTGGCACACCGGGATTTGACAGGCCACTCAGAAGGGGGAAGAGCTTGAATTCCCACCGCCGGCCACAAGCCCTATAGTAGCATCGGTCATTAATGCCCCACATCCTCCTGGCCCTGGCCGGCCCCACACAATGGCCGCCCTAGGCATCCCTGGTGCAAAAAACGCCACCTGGGAATTTACACGGGGAAAATGAGAAGATTAAGATTTAATAGAGTGGTAGAGGGGGAGGGGAAGTAGGGTAGGGGGGGAATGATGGAGGGAAGAAAGGAAAGTTGGAGGGGGGCGAAAGAAAGGGTGTATGGAGGGTCGAAGAGGTACATTGGGTTTCTATTTTGGGGGGTATTGTTGACAAGAGGAATGGCTGTGTTTATTGTTTAATGTTACATGGCCCCGGTTCTGCACAGTATATACCGTATATACTCGAGTATAGGCCGACCCGAATATAAGCCGAGGCACCTAATTTTACCACAAAAAAACTGGAAAAGTTATTGACTCGAGTATAAGCCTAGGGTGGGAAATGCAGCAGCTACCGATAAATTTCAAAAATAAAAATAGATACCAATAATGCCATTGCCCATTGAATAACATATACAGCCTGCCTGTGCCCATTAAATATACAGTAGCCATTGTAAAAATTTGCTCTGCATAACAAATTATTATCACACAATACCGGTGTATTCAATGAAATACTTCACTCCCCTCATGATGCTGATGTCCCGCTGTGATGATGATGTCCCGCCTCCTATGACACACGGCACAGTGATTCCTATCATTGGATCACTGGACCAGAGGAGGTGGGACATCGCTATGTGGCTGCTTGCCATAACAAGGAGGAGGTGGGACATGGTTGCAGAGCGGCAGGAGGGGGAGGAAGGGGAATCGTAAGACAGCCCTGCATTACATTAGAACGTGAGGAGGGGGGATGGTGCGGTGCGCGCTGCGCGGCAAACTGACACAGAGGGAGGGGAAACTCACAGGGGCGCTGGGCCATTCACGAGCGTCACCCAGCGGCATGGCCCCGCCCCTTTTTCTCCTCCATTTCGGGCAAATTTTTCACTGACTCGAGTATAAGCCGAGGCGGCTTTTTTCAGCTCAAAAAGTGGGCTGAAAAACTAGGCTTATACTTGAGTATATAGCAATAGCAATAGCAGTAGACTTATATACCGCTTCATAGGCCTTTCAGGCCTCTCTAAGCGGTTTACAGAGAGTCAGCATATTGCCCCCAACAACAATCCGGCTCCTCATTTTACCCACCTCGGAAGGATGGAAGGCTGAGTCAACCCTGAGCCGGTGAGATTTGAACCGCTGACCTGCTGATCTAGCAGTAGCCTGCAGTGCTGCATTTAACCACTGCGCCACCTTGGCTCTTAATATACACATATACAGTATGTGACTGTACGAAAATGAAAATGGAAAAATAAAAACACATTTACAAATTAAAAAAAAAATTAGGATAAAACATAAAGAGAAAATAAAAATAAAAACTAAAAAAAAAAGTAAAAAAAAAATAACAAAAAATAAAATAAAATAAATAAAAAGATTTAATGGATTTGTATGCTGCCCAATCCCGAAGGACTCCGGGCGGCTTACATAAAAACGAGTTAAAAATATTAAAAAGATTTAAAATACAAAGGCAACAGTTAAAAGAACACAACATGCACTCAATCTTAGTGGGGCTGGAACTCAACAGCCCCAGGCCTGCCGGAACAGCCAGGTCTTAATAGACTTCCGGAAGGCCGAGAGAATGGGAAGGGTCCGGATCTCAGGGGGTAGATCGTTCCACAAAGGAAGTGGCTGCCCCCCCTGGCTCATTCTGGGATGGAAGGCGAGGGGAAATCCCTCCCCCCCGGACCCTTAAAATGGGAACTCTGCAGCTTCTGCTGGAAGGGAGCAAGAGAATCGTCCACCGCCGGTTTTCCTGGCGGTCAGTGTGGGCTCTGGAACGGTCAGTGCCACACTTTCCTGCCTGACCAGTTTGTGGTGGCAGCGGTATGAAAAGAAACAGAACCTGAAACCACGAGAAAAGCCGAGTTCCAGTTTTGGTCAAGCTGCAGGAACTGGCTCACCCCCTCCCACATCTGTCAGCCTGAGAAGGAAGCTGGAGAAATACCGGTGTCCTTTCCACCTGTTATCCGCCTCCTTCCCAAACAGCACCTGCAACACACTGCGTTAGGAAAGACGCATGGACCCTCCCCAACCTAGACCAGCCCTCCGGGGTCCTCTATCCGAGGCAGACCCCCAGTTTCTTCTGCATTCTGGTAAAAACAATACGCCAAACCTCACCTTGTCCTCATTAGCCCTCTTCTCCGTTCCTCTCAGTTGCATCTCCAGTCCTGCGCCTGGCCTTTTTCCAGGGGCTCCTGGCTGGCTGAGCCCCCCTACTCCCCTATCAGCCTTTGCTTGTGACTGGGCTGAATTTATGGCCGGCCAGAAGATTTCTCTTCTGTTTAGGACAAGAGATATTTATCTGTCAGGCAACTCCGGCTGTTAACGGATAGGAGCTGTTATCTGTTATCCTGCAGAGGAACCTTAATATTATAATCGAGTGTGTTTGTGTCTGTGTGTGTGTTTTTGCCTTAGCAGCCAGGGAGAGGAAAAGGGGGCAGGGGGGGATGAACAGGAAGATCTATGGGTCTGACGTTTGGGGATAATCCAGGACAGCTGGCGGGGAAGAATCCACATTAACCAAAATGCATTACCAGCAGGACGCCATGTCCTAACGAAGAAACCAGAAGGGAACGGAATGGAAAGGAAAGTCGTTAAAACAAGTGCTTTTTATCATCGTAATGATTATGGGCTGGGCTACAGCTCCCAAAATAGAAGTGGTGTGGGGAGGAGGGACACACTTTCTGCCAGTTAGATCTCACACTTGCTGGCTCTACCATTTAACTTAGCCCAATGTTTCTTAGCCGCTTGGAAAGGGGTGGACTTCAATTCCCAGAATCCCCCAGCCAGCTTTTAGTCCACTGTTTTTCAACCTTGACGACTTTAAGTCCTGTGGACTTCAACTCCCAGAATCCCCCAGCCAGCACAGCTGTGCTGGCTGGGGGATTCTGGGAGTTGAAGTCCACAGGACTTAAAGTCGCCAAGGTTGAGAAACAGTTTTAGTCCATCCCGTTTTAAAGGCCAGAAAAACACCAAGTGAGAATCATGGCCAGGGTCTCTAACCTTCCTTAGCTTTAAGATGTGGCGGGTGGGGTTCCAGCTCTTAGAAACCTGAGAATCGAAGCTCACCCGCCTTATAATTCGCTGAGGTTCAGAAACCCGGGTTTAGAGTAGCTTTTGGGCAGACATCCTCAAACTACGGGGCAAAGTATCCTGCCCTCCCGTGAAGTGGTGGGATGAAAAAGGAGCTGCCAGCTTATAAAGAACTGCTTTAAAAGTCTTTAAAACAGCCTTTCAGAGGTTTTTCACAGCCATGGGACCCGTTCAAAGGTTGTTGTAATATAATTCCGTGTGTAGGTGTGGGTCACCCATGGCCCAGTTCATACCAGGGCATGCAGAGCCACGCTGAACCACCCAGGAGAAAACAAACTCCTAAAACCCCATAACATCCTGATAGTTCATAACATAACATCCTGAAATGTGCCCTACCAATGACGCCCAGGATTTGACCATATATAGACAGAACTTCCCTGAGCAGTAGATTAGAAATTGTACTTTTACAGGCTGTTTTTAACCACATGCTATTGCTCCTCCTGCCTTTGTCCTATCTCAATAAAAGGGGCTCTCAGACCCCCCAATCTGGGTCGCTCCATCCCGAGAAAGATCGTGTCCGTGTCTTTTCTCCACATTGGCCTCATGGACGAACCACGGGAACATTACAAAAGGTTAAAAAGAAGATGAATAAAAACTAAGAGATCTCCTTAATGTTTCTGAACAAAATATTAAGTAGACCTTAGTTTTTTTTCATTCATATTGTTGGAAGTAGGGATTGCCGTTAACTCTAAGCAAAACTTGACAGATTCTTCTTCGTTTTAAGAATATGAATATTCTTCGCATTCTTCTTAATGCTAATAACGCCGCCCTGTGAAATGATGCCAAGCAAAGACAATCCTATTTATGGCTTACCTTTTTAAGAAAAGCTTCCTGGGGCAGCCCGGTTTAATATTTTTTTCTGAGTCTGAAGGCCATGAGCAAACTCCATTCTAGACCAGGGAGGCTTTTAAAGTCAGAACAACACATTCAGCAAAGAAGCCCAAAGCTACAGAGTCTTCTTGCTTGCTCTGGGGCGGGCGGGGGGAGATGGGGGAGGGAGGGATGGCCAAGTGGTGTTGGTGGCTGGTTTCGTATTCTCACAAACCCTGCTTTGAGACTATTTCCGTGGTCTGCAGGAGGCTAGGGCAGGGGTGAAATTCAGCAGGTTCTGGAGAACCGGTAGCGGAAATTGTGAATAGTTTTGAAGAACCGGCAAATGCCACCTCTGGCTGTCCAGAGTGGGGAGGGAATGGGGATTTTGCAGTATCCTTCCCTTGCCATGCCCAAAGCCATGCCCACAGAACCGGTAGTAAAAAAAAAATATTGAATTTCACCACTGGGCTAGGTGTTGTAGCCCGGCAGGTGCCGTTGGAGCTGCCGCCAGACTCTGACAGCGAGGGGTCTTATGAGTTGGCCCTGGAGGAGGTGGAGGACCCTGGACAGGGTGCCGACGCCAAGCAGGGCGAGGAGAGACTGGTTGGCCACCAGGTGGCGATGGAGCCTTGGATCAGAGGGAGTGATCAGGAAAACACTTGTGAGTTGTTTCGGGATGCACGCCGTCGAAGGGCTACTCGGTGGCAGGAACAACTAGGAGATGATTACGCTCAGTTGATGCTTATTAAGATCCTCTCCTGATTATAAAAGAGACTGCTTGTGCCACGCAGTCTCTTTGTTTATGTGGCTTGCAGCCAACGAGAGTCTTGACTGATTAAAAGGAACCTTTTTATTTATGTGGATTTTGGCTTTCATTCCTGGACGGAGGAGGGGAGGCAGAACATCTAGGTGTGTGTTTGTGTGTGTGTTTGTGTTTGCACCAACTCGGGCCTTGAGGTGAAGGTGGGAAGGCAATGAAAACACAGGGATGCAAGCTGCCCTCCCAATATAATAAAGCTATATTACAAACTATACATCACGTATTGGGGAAGGAACGTTAGCGCACAGAGGAGGAGGAGATAGGATACAATTTGATAAAAAGGCCGGATAGAGAAGGACGCCGTGGCCTCTCACGCCGAGGTCGGGCACCCAGACCCCCGCCATGGGGTGAAGGGGATCCTTCCTTCCTCAGGTTCCTGGATGGCCACCATCATGAGGTCAGTAACTGAATGTTCTTCAGCATCTCGTCAAAAGCTTCCGGCGAAGGTGCCTCGGCGTTCTGGAAGGAGACTTTGATCCGGCTGTAGAGGCTGAACGACTGCAGCTCTAACCAGATGAAGCCGAAACGGTCATCGTCAAACAAGACGAAAACGCCGGGGGTTCGTTCGGGACTGGTGAAGCCGTGTCCGGCGATGAGGCCCGTCCCATAGAAGCTGCCAGCGGCGGAAGGGAAATAAAGACAGTGTGAGCGTTTCCCACGTCCCATTCAGATAAGAACAGTGGTCTCCAACCAAAGCTTTGCTGGCTGAGGAACTCTGGGAGTTGAAGTCCACAGGTCTTAAAGTTGCCAAGGTTGGAGACCACTGAGATAGAAGAAGCAGAGACTTTCCCAATAACTTCCTTTTTGCTTTTTCCAAAAGTCAACTGGATTTTCTTGGGGGGTTTTTTTCCCTTTGAAAACATCTCGTTTTCAGAGAAGGGAAGAAGAAAGGGGGAAGGAGAGGAGAAAAGAAGAAAGCAAAGAAGGGAGGTTGAGAAGATAAAAGGAGCAAGGTTGTTGCAGAATAAGATGTTGGCATTGGGTGGCAAGAAAGTGACCCATATATATTTGTAAGAAAATAACGATAAAGATTAATGATGAATAAATAAATGTTAATAGCAACTTTAAGAATGTATATTTGTGAATGAATCTGACAGAGAAAAAAAAAAAAACCTTTATATGAAAACATTTCGCTTCTCATCCAAGAAGCTTCTGAATGGAACTGGAGATGTTTTTTGGACAAGAAGCAAAATGTTTTCAAGGGAGAAAAAAAACAACAAGAAAGTTCAATTGCCTTCTGAAAAGCATCTTTGGGACAGGACCAGGTTGAGAAACACGTTCATCACAGCCTTTAAGCAGAGACCGGCCACCAATTTCTTTTGATCCTCGGTTTCCAAAGCGGTATAAATCCCTCCTCCCGATTTGCATTACTAAATCAAAATATTGATGCGGTCAGCGGTTAGTTCTGCAAAGTGGGGTTTTGAAGCTTTCCTTCCAGTTTTGACACAGAAAAACAAAATGTCTTAAGGTAACGATTTAAGAGCTGAACAGCTGCTTTAAGGCTGTAAAATTGGAATGATGATGCAATGAGAAGGAGTCAGCAAGGTTTTTTTTGGCTGATACGACTTTAAGAGGCTGCATATACAAGAGAGGCCCTGTAAGGGCCTCTCTGTTTCTTTCTCAGTGGGTGCTTCTGTGCTATTGCTGATGATTGATTGCCTAACTTTGCCTAGTACATGTATGTATATATCCCTTGTAGATAAACCACTGTTTGAAAGACAAACCTCTGTTTACTGTATTTTGCTCCTGGGTTATCTCAGATTACGAGTTCCTGGCAGGGGCAGGAATTTAAAGGACTCTCACTCAATATCAACATTATTCATGGGAATCCCCCCCCCCTGCCCTCTCACAGCCTTTAACATTACCATGCTCTGCAGGTGCGGGGATAATCCTCGTTTCGGGAGGCGATCCCGCCAGGCAGGACGAAGGGGCAGGGCTCAGGTGGGGAGACAGAGGCGGCTGCTCCTTCTCCCGCTGCCTCCGATCCAGCCCCGTCCTCCTCCTGCTGCTGCTGCTGCTGGCCTGCGGCTTCCGGCCCCGCCTCCTCCGCCGAGCCTTCTTCCTGCTGCTGCTGCTCCCGCCGCACCTGTTCGCGGACCTCCAGCACGATCCGGGAGAGCTCGCTGAAGTTGCTCAGGTTTTCAATGTCGGGCAGCTGGATGGGATGGGCAAGGTCGATCTCGACCGTCTGCTGGCCGGCTGGGATGTTGGGATCGCCCTGGAGATCCGAGAGAGGAGCAGGTATCAAGCTTTGCATTTGCAGAAGTGGCCGGGCGGGTCTTGGTCCACCTCTATACCGTGCCATTCTCCCAGAAGCTCCCGCTCAGGTAGCTTCCTCCCAGACGTGACCCGTCAAAACCGCGCTCGACTAAGACACGCCCAATTAAACCACCTCGCTGACGTCATCAACAGGGCGACAACAGCCAGCGCAGAGAAAGAAGGGCGCTTTAAATAGCGCTTTGAAAGCAAGCCGATTCAACTTAAGGTAAGGGTTAGGGTTAGGGTTAGGTTTAGGGTTAGGTTAAGGGTTAGGATTAGGTTTAGGGTTAGGTTAAGGGTTAGGATTAGGTTTAGGGGGGTTAGGTTTAGGTTTAGGGGTTAATTTTAGGTTTAGTTTACAGCGTGCTTCTGTCTGCCCTGTTGTCGCCCTGTTGATGACGTCAGCGGCGCGGTTTAGTCGGGCGCGGTTTAGTCGGGCGTGGTTTTGTGGTGGAACCCGTCCCAGACACCTTCTGTTTCTCCCCATCCCTCGTCTTGAACCACTCCACAGGTAGTTGATTTGATTTGATTTGATTTAATAAATTTATAGGCCGCCCAATCCCGAAGGACTCCGGGCGGCTTACAGAAAATAAATTTTTAAAAAGTTAAAAGTTAAAAAAACGGAGGAAAACAGATTAAAAAAACACATCATGCACCCACTCTAATTGGGGCTGGACCTCAATCGTGAGGTCAACAGCCCCAGGCCTGCCGGAATAGCCAGGTCTTGATAGCCTTTCGGAAGGCCATGAGAGTGGGCAAGGTCCGGATCTCTGGGGGTAGCTCATTCCAGAGGGTCGGAGCGGCTACAGAGAAGGCCTCCTCTTCCGGGGAGCCGCCAGCCGACATTGTCTCGCTGACGGCACCTGGAGAAGGCCCACCCTGTGCGATCTTAGTTCTCGACTTACGACTGGTCACTTGGTGACCCTGAAGTTACAGCTCACCTGGAAAAGGAGACGTATGGCCCAGATTCAAAGTTCTGACAGCCGGGTCTTCTCCGCCAACTTAAAACACTCTGCAACATGGCCTTTCGCAGTGACCCATGGCTGCATTTTACGGTGGTTTTGCTGGAAACCAGTACTCAAAACCGTGTCCCTGTAGCAAACCACTGGTCCGCTTAACAACGGCTGTGTTCGCTTTATGGCTATCGTGTTTGCTTTACGACCATTGCAAAACAACAACAACAACCACTAAAATCTTATAATGAAAGTAATATTAGGCTACATGACTTGGGTTGCCTCATCCGGTCTGCCTTGAAGGCTGAAAATCTGTGGATCTTATAGGCAAATGATCAGCGTAGCCGGCTGGAGAATTCCACAAGTCTTAAAAGTTGCCACGTTTGGGGACCCCCCTGGCCTAGGACTCTTTGAGGCCGTCCCCTCGGTGCTCACCGTGATTTTGGTGCCCTTGGCCTTTTTCCCGTGGAAGCTGAGCATGACGATTTCAAGGCCATGGCTCCCATAGGTCCCTTTGAAAAGGCCTGGCTGGATCAGATACTCCGGGCTGCGCGGAGGGAGGTAAATGCGCCGGTATGTTAAGCAGTTGCTGGAACAGAAAAAACAGCCCAGGATGACCAATGCAGAGAGGGCCGGTTGGAACAATTCACCTTCCCCTTTATCAATTCATGTATTTATTCTCGTTCATCAAACTTAGCTGCAGTGATTCTAAACCAGATATTGTGGTGTGAACTTTTTATCATTTAAAATAAAGGTGTCCCAAATTAAAGTTTCTAGGCCTTTAGTCAGACAGGTAAAGCAAACCAGGGAACAAAAAGGAAAACTGATGATTAACATACGAGGAGAAAATTCTCGTCTGCTGGGCTTAAATTCCCTGAGAACCAGAAAGGCTGCATCCCTCAACTTAAGGGTGGTTCTCCTTCACCTGATGCTCCCTAGGTAGCCACGAGTGGGGAAATATGGGAGCTGCAGTCCAGGATTTCTAGAGGGCCTTGGGGAGGGCAGTAGCTTAGGGGGAGGAGGAGAGAGCTGGGGTAAGGAAAAGGGGGAGAGCTCTCGGCTGAGCCCTGAAGAGTTTCCCCTGGTGTCAGGCCTGGAGCCATCTTTCCTTCTGGGTCTCTGTCCTGCCACACTTTCTGTTATTCTACTATGCATTTTCTATGGTGGGAAAGTGGGACAGAGGATTGTATGGAGTTAAATGCTATGTAGCCATAACAACATTCTTCCTAGAAAGCCAAGGTCATCATCCTTCGTCTTTGCACCTCTGCACCTGACCGGAACTGGATGGGTGGAAGCTGCCAGCATGGCAGTGGGAGATTGGACCATGTGATGGGTTTGTGGGTGTGGGGGCAAGAACTTAAACTTTCAACTAGGTGGGTTAAACTGGGAAGCTTTATAGAAATCCCCCAAATTAGAAGGAAACTAAAATAACTGGAGGGAGGTGGGGGAGAAGAGGATACGGATTTCCCCTAGGGACACAAGGCTGCTAGTACAACAGACTAGCTCTCTCCCAAAGATGTTTTTTCAAGAGGCAACTGGACTTTCTCGTTCTTTGAAACTGTTTCACCTCATTCAAGAAGAAGCTTCTGGATGAGAAGTGAAACATCTTCAAAGCAAAACCAGAAAATCCATTTGCCTCTGGAAAAAAAGCACCTTTGGGACAACCAGGACCTGGACGGCTGAGAATCTCCATCGACATTCCTAAATTAGCACCTTGAAACCGTCCCTTGACTGTGTTTAGCAATAGGACTTATTTATATACCGCTTCATAGTGCTTTTAAGACTCTCTCTAATGTTGTAATATAACTCCTTGTGTAGGCGTAGCGGTCACCCATGGCCCAGTGCATAACAGGGCATGCATAGCCACGCTGAACCACACAGGAAAGAAAACAAACTGCTAAAGAACATAACATCCTGATAGTACTCCATAACATCCTGATAGTTCACTCTAGATGTGCCTTACCCAATGACGCCCAGGATTTGACCATATATAGACAGAACTTCCCTGAGCAGTAGATTAGAAATTGTAGTTTGACAGGCTGTCTTAAATCACATGCTGATTGCTGATTGCTCCTCCTGCCTTTGTCCTATCTCAATAAAAGGGGCTCCCAGACCCCCAATTTGGGTCGCTCCATCCCGAGAAAGCTTGTGTCCGTGTCTTTTCTCCACATTGGCCTCATGGACGAACCACGGGAACATCACATTTGGTAGCAGAGGATGGTTATTTCACATTTGGTGATCCCGACCCCGACTCTAAGCGGTTTACACAGTCAGCCTCTTGCCTCCAACAGTCTGGGTCCCCATTTTACCCACCTCGGGTAAAGGGAGGCTGAGCCAACCTTAAAGCTGCTCAGAATCGAACTCCAGGCTGTGAGCAGTGAGTTAGCCCTGCATTTAACACCGCATTCTAACCACTGGGCCATCAGGGCTGCTTGAGGGAAGAAACCAGATGGCCCCCTTTCCACCTACTCGTATTGGCTTGTGTAGATGAACTTCATCAAGATGAGCTCCTGCATATGTTCATGGAAAATGTCCTCCAGCGTCCGGCCCCATTCTTCTCGTAGCCACGTCCGGAATTCCTGCAGAAACAGCCGGGAGGAGAAAGTGAGGCCCACAGGTTGGATATAAGCCCCTCTAATCCTGTTGCACCTCCCACTAAGACCTGTTAGGCTGCAGCCATCTTTTCTTTTGGATCTTTGGCCTGCCACACTTTCTATTATTCTGCTATGGTGGGAAAATGGGATGGAGAAAGGACTGTATGGAGCTAGATGCTATGTAGCCATAACAACATTCTTTCTAGAAAGCCAAGGTCATCCTTTGTCTCTGCACCTCTGCACCTGACCGGAACTGGATGGGTGGAAGCTGCCAGCGTGGCAGTGGGAGATTGGACCCTGTGATGGACTTGTGGGTGTGGGGGCAAGATCTTGAACTTTCAACTGGGTGGGGAAAACCAGGAAGTTTTCAGATTCGGGTTTTCACAGATGTGCCAACACGGCTCTCTTCATAAATTGGAACTTTGAGCAATACTTTGCCTTGGACTCTGATTTAATGTTCGATTCTATTTGGAACCCTGACGAGACCACCACTTAGGGAGTCGTTCAGAAAACCAGCCGGAGGTTGGGTGAATAAAAGCCACCATTATTTGGAGGATGCCAAATTAGGTGGCTTTATTTGGGTGCGGGAGGGGGTTTACTGAGGCCCAGCTCACCTCTTGTCTCCCTCCTGGCATACGATGGTGATCTGTCTGGTTGCACTTGGTCGAAAACTCGTCCTTCTTCACAATCTACCCGTTTTGGAGAAAGGGAGGTTAGAAGCCAGAAGCCCAGTTTGGAAATGGAGCCCCCTGCCTGGACGAAGAACCTGGGGCCCCTGAACAGAGGTCTCGTGGGGACGGTGCACTTCCATGGGAGAGGGAGAAGAGGGAGGGGGACGGCCTCACCTGGATATGCCCACTATGGGGTCCCTTGTGCCCATACATGCACTCGACGGTGGCGCTCTGCCTCTCCATGAGGTGAACTCTGAAGAGGGGCTTGAAGCGCATGGGGCCGTCCACGTGAGGGTCATGCGGGGTCAGGTACATCCAGCCAATGATGAAGAAGCCGTCAACCTGCCAAGGGCAAAAGAGGGTAGTGGTGGGTGAGAAAGACCCCGAGAATTAAGGGGGAAAGAGATGCAGACGGATGAGACCAGGGAAGTTACAGCCTGCAGCTGCGTAAGAGACAGAGGAAGGGGCTCAGACACAAGGGACCCTCCTTCATTTCTCAAGACCAGAAAAGAAACGGTGGGAGATTTCTACTTTCAAACTCTCAAGAAGAGCGTTTCTCAACCATGGCAAACTTGAAGATGTCCGGACTTCAACTCCCAGAATTCCCCAGCTGGCTGGGGAATTCTGGGAGTTGAAGTCCGGACACTTTCAAGTTGCCAAGGTTGAGAAACACTGCTCAAGAATATGTCAATGTAGCCTTGCGATCAAGTAGAAGGGGTTCACCAGGTGTGGTCTACCTGGGAAGACTGACTATAGGGAAGGGCCTCCAACCCCACTGGAGTGGTAGCTTTGCCCCAAGGCCTATATCCAGGCCCAGCTACCACTTCGGCTGGATCCCTGCCTTCCTGCTCAGCTCCCTTCGCTGTAGTTTCCCCAGTTTTTAATCGCTTTCGTCCCCTCGGTTCTCCCTGCAAAATGACTCTCCTTCCCAGCTCCCACCCCCCCCTTCCAAAACCTTCCCAAGTGTTTTAAGCTCCAGAGAGCATTTGTGCCACCCAAAAATGCCTCCAGAAGTGGAAGGCTCCCAAAACTGGAAGCAGAAATGAAGACAGGGGAACAAGGATCCATCCCAAGACAGCCCTACAGGAAAACTGCCTTTCATCACTGCGGGAGAAAGTCTAGCCAGCCACCTGTTTAAGAAACAATAGCAATAGCAATAGCAGTGGACTTATATACCGCTTCATAGGGCTTTCAGCCCTCTCTAAGCGGTTTACAGAGAGTCAGCATATTGCCCCCAACAATCCGGGTCCTCATTTTACCCACCTCGGAAGGATGGAAGGCTGAGTCAACCCTGAGCCGGTGAGATTTGAACCGCTGAACTGCTGATCTAGCAGTAGCCTGCAGTGCTGCATTTAACCACTGCGCCACCTTGGCTCAGTGTAGGTAGCCACCTGCCTGGAATGCTGCAGGGTCTCCTGCTTGAGCAGCGGGGTGGACTAGGAGACCCTCCCCCTCCCAAGGCCCCTTCGGGTACCGTCAACCGGGCAATGCCGGTTCGCGACTACTTGGGGGAGGTCTTTCTCTGTAGCTGCCCAGGCCCTGTGGAATGATCTCCCCGCAGAGATCCAGACCCTTCCCACTCTCTCGGCCTTCCGTAAAGCCACTAAAACCTGGCTGTTCTGGCAGGCCTGGGGCTGTTGACCCCAAAATACGGTCCAGCACCACTTAGAACGGAGTGCATGGTGTGCTGTTTTTAAATCTATCTTTTCTTTCCTTCTCTTCTTTTTGAATTTATTTGTATTGTTAGCCGCCCGGAGTCCTACGGGATTGGGCGGCATACAAATGTTATTAAACTTTAAACTCTTCCAGCCCTATTCTGATTGATTGGAGAATGTCCTTCTTCAGATACACCATGCTCAGGGCTTGGCCGAACCATGAATTCCTTCCAGGACGAGAAAAAGATCTTATCCCCAGAGAAAAGCAGAGGAGAAAAGCACAGTGGCTACCTATTCTAGAAGCTTCTGGACTTACCACCACATTTAGGAGGCCCCCATAGGGTCCAATGTCTGGTTGCCAGAGACCTAAGATATGCCGGTACTGGTGAAGGACTAAGGAAAGAGAGAAACAAGGAATCAGGTATGACGGAAAAGGAATTCCTCGGTAGCAATAGCAGTTAGTTACAGTTAGACTTATATACCGCTTCATAGGGCTTTCAGCCCTCTCTAAGCGGTTTACAGAGTCAGCATATCGCCCCCAACAATCCGGGTCCTCATTTCACCCACCTCGGAAGGATGGAAGGCTGAGTCAACCTTGAGCCGGTGAGATTTGAACCGCCGAACTGCAGATAGCAGTCAGCTGAAGTGGCCTGCAGTGCTGCACCCCTAACCACTGCGCCACCTCGGCTCTTAGCAGAACTAAGCACAAGTTCTGGGAGGGACAGGAACAGCGCATTCTGCTTCCTTCGTCCATACGGACCAGGGGTGAAATCCTCCCACTTCAGCCCACTTCGGCCGAACCAGTAGGGACAATCGTTGTTGGTTCTGCAAACTGGTAGTTTAAAAAGCTTCCGAGGGATCGCGCGGCTCTGCAATCATCCCGTCAGCTTTTTGAAGCATTATTTTCCCCTGCTGGTTCAGGCGAATAGGCAGGGGGGAAATGCTTTACAAAGCAGGGGGGGGGGGGACGTCTGATGATCGCGCAGCTCACAGCTAACTATGTGATAATGGAAAGCTCTTTTTTTCACTTTTTAAAGCATGTATTTCTTGCCTATTTGCCCGAACCAGTGGGGGAAAAATGCTTTAAAAAGTGGGGCATTGCCCACCCAGCCACAAGACTCCCCCCCCCCTCTCCCCAAGCCACTCCCACAAAACTGGAGTTAACTAATGTTTCTCAACCTTGGCAACTTGAAGATGTCTGGACTTCAACTCCCAGAATTCCCCAGTCCGGACATCTTCAAGTTGCCTAGGTTGAGAAACACTGAGTTAAGTTAACTAACTAGGAGTTAAAGGCCATAACGCCTCAGAGGTGCCAAGGCCAGGGTTCTAACTGGTTAACTTTTGCTAGTTCCATGGTTAGGCAAGCACACTTCATGCGTTCACGGCACAGAAACCAGTGGTCAGTGGGAGGTACATACGGCGGGCGTAAACATCCCTGTATTCCATGTGCTCGTAGTCAGGAAGGAGTTTCATAAAACGTCCCGACTTCACTCGCGGGTTAATACCTGAGCAGACACAGCAGGGGACGGTGAAAATGCCGCTCACCGCCATCGATCGCAACAGTCACGTCAAAGTTAGCATCCTTTGCTCTGAAACAATTTGGGCCTACAAAATTTAGATCCTTCCGCCTCCTTCGGGTGTGTTTAGCTACATCGATGGCGGTGGGCAAAGCGCTTAAGGGTCTTAAGAAAGGGCGAAGCCGAAGTAGGGTAGCGGTTTGATCTGAAAGGGCAAGTTACCGTCAAGTTTTACGAGTCAATCAGACCATTGTGGCTTATTCAACAAGCCATCATTAAAGGAATACTGATCTAGGGTCGTGCATGTATACAAACAGTCCTTGATTCGAAACAGTTCATTTAGTGACCAAAGTTACAACAGCAACGAAAAAGGTGAGTTATGACCGTTCCTTACACTTACGACCGTTGCAACATTCGCATGGTCACATGATCAAAATTCAGATACTTGGCAACCGGTTCACATTTAGATTCACTTAACAACCCCGTTGCTAACCTAACAACTGCAGGGATTCACTTAACAACTGTGGCGAGAAAGTTGATAAAACGGAGCACAAATTCACTTAGCAACAGTCCCGCTTAGCAAAAGAAATTTTGGAGTCACTTGTGGTCATAAGTCAAGGTGTCAGGCCTGCAGCCATCTTTTCTTTTGGATCTTTGGCCTGCCACACTTTCTATTATTCTGCTGTGCATTTTCTATGGTGGAGAAAAAACTGTATGGAGCTAGATGCTATGTAGCCATAACAACATTCTTTCTGGAAAGCCAAGGTCATCCTTTGTCTTTGCACTTCTGCACCTGACCGGAACTGGATGGGTGGAATCTGCCAGCATGGCAGGGGAAGATTGGGCCATGGGATGGACTTGTGGGTGTGGGGGCAAGATCTTGGACTTTCAACTGGGTGGGGGAAACCGGGAAGCTTTCAGATTAGGCTTTTCCCAGATGAGCCAACATGGCTCTCTTAATGAACTTTGAGGAATCCTTTGCATCGGACTCTGATTTACTTTTGGATAATATTTGGAACCCTGACATTAGCCCGAATCTCTAACACAAGGACTACTGTGTTGCCCTGAAACTCCTTTGTTTAAGAAAATGTGTACAAGTTCCGAATAAAAGTCAACCGAGCAATATCAAATCCAAAGGAATGAACGAGTAGAGGGTGATATTTACGGGCCCTTCCACAGGTACATGTTTCTCCAAGGCTGGAGGGAGTCCCAATGATGAGAAATGTACTTAGGGAAAAACAAGGATCAGCCACTCAGCCTGTTCAGCATAAATTCTCTTTATGATCGAAGGAGAACTGGGCCAAAGGCTGATTGCTTTCCATTCAGGGATGAGGAGGTGACTTTTTTTTTTAACTATTACCATCTGGAAGACGGTACAGAGTAATAAAAACAAACAAGGACAAATAGGCTGAAAAACAGCTTCCCTCCCAGGGCAGGAACTATACTGAGTTCTACTGTATAGTGCAATATGAACGCAATATCAGGGCTTTTCAATTCAATGGTAAAGAAGGTGAAGGATGATGTGTGTTTTTATTTTTTATGCCTAATATACACTGAAGATGGCATTTAATTTTGTTGTATGAGGGGCAATGGCAATAAAGTAAACTTTAAAAAAACAACAACAACCAGAAGCTTAGGACTTACGCTTGGCATATACATCTCGACAAGATACGCCGGTGATCTCCAACTTCCGCAGGTTCTCGCAGACGCCATATTCTGAAATTCAAGGGAGGGGAAAAAGTGTCACGGAGGATTAAGTTGTGCTCTGATGCCATTCCACCTGCTTTCCAAAGGAACCCTGTGTCCCAATGGAGCCTCCTGACCTCCACTTAAAGCCCGTGTTAGTTTTAACCTTGGGCCAGCCCCACGGAGAGACAGCCTCTGACACCACTGCTGTGTACCTCCTGTTTGCCATTCCAGTTTACTTTTCACGCTGAGGCCACTTTAATCTCCACTTCCGTACTCACAAGCCAACCTCACAATTTAGGTATTTCCCCAGGAGAAAAGCCAACGGGGAAGGCTCATCCCTTGGAAGGCTCCTGCCAGTGAAGAAAACCTCCTACAATTTCAAAAGCTTGTCCTAGGAATCCATGATAACAATCAGGAAACACTCTCGAAAAGCTGTTATGATGTTACAAGAAAGAAAAAAACACCCTCTGGTCCATCTGATATAATGCAAGGAAGAGAAAGATGAAAGTGGAGGAGATTAAAAAACAACCTCTCCCCGCTGCAAATTCACCAGAGGAATTAATTATTTAGGATGCTCTAAAAAGTGAATGCAGAGGGAAATATATATATAACTTTGGGCCCTTTTCTCACATTTCGCAATCTAGATGCGGAACGTGGAACCTCAGGTCCCAGCAACAAAGGATGAATATTCAATAAGGAGAAATATCCCAAGATTTATTGACTGTATAAGCTCTGGAAATTCTCTACTAATATTTACTGGCATGAACTGGAGTAGCTTATCTTGCTGTCACTTTCGCAGGAAGTGGGACGAGGCAGCAAACAAGAACAACTCGAAGCTGGGAGGAAGAGGAGGAGGAGGGAAGAGGAGATAGCTGTTAAGAGTAAAGACAGACCTCTTCATCTGACAGCCTAAATTAAAGCTTGCGTTTGGGGGAATAAAACAGCTGCAACCTCACCAAATCCTGTACCAGTACTCTGCACATGGGCTGAGATCATATTCCCCATGATATTTCCCAGGCAGTGTTGTGGGGTGGGTGGGAAGCATGTGCCAATGTCCTTGCACAAAGGAGAAAGCTGGGTTGCAGCCTGAAACAATACTGGCTGCTCTCCTCAAACACCCCCCCTCCAAAAAAAAACTTTCTAAAGGCAACATGATATTGCACATTAGTTATTTGTCTGTTGATGGTTCCCTGGGACGCTCTTAACATTCAGATTGGTAGAAAGACCCGGGGGGCTTCCCAGCAGTTACCAAAGGCAAAGACCAGGCTGGCTAACATCGAGAAAGAAAATAAGAGGGTTCATCAAAATAATAAAAGCAGGAGGGTAATTTGCTAATTCAGTCCATGCAGCAGTCATGGGCTTCTATTTATAGCCCCATTGCAACCTCTGGGCCCACAAAGTCATATGAGAGAGAGAGAGAGAGAGAAAAGGCTATTTATTCCAAAGACTAAAGGCCAAATCTATTGGGGTTGACAACGGCACAGAGATCGTAGCACACAAACCAAGAAATCTGGAGCCGGCTGGCAAAAATGGCGCCGCCGTGACTGGTAGCCAGCCTGTGTTGGATGAATCTCAATTACCTGCCAATTACCTCCAATAGACCGATCAGATCCCACAGATTAGGCCTCCTCCGAATCCCATCCGCCGGCCAGTGTCGACTGGCGACTACCCGGAGGAGGGCCTTTTCTGTGGCTGCTCCGGCCCTCTGGAACGAACTCCCCGTGGAGATTCGAACCCTCACCACCCTCCAGGCCTTCCGCAAAGCCCTTAAAACCTGGCTGTTCCAACAGGCCTGGGGCTAAAGAGCTGTTGCCCCCGTCTCAAATGGTATGACTGTTGTGTGTTTTAAATTATGTATTGTTTTGTGTCGTTTTTAATTTTTGTTTGTATCCCCCTTCCCTGGTTTGAGTTTTGAGCCGCCCTGAGTCCCCTTCGGGGAAAAGGGCGGCATATAAATAAAATAAACATTCAAACATTCATCGTGCTGAAGCAAGAAAAGCTCTGTGATAAAAGACTTCATTTCTCATCGTTCCAGAGTTACCGGCTTCCTTGCAGTGTTTCTACAGAGTTAAATAAACTCAAGGTCCTTTCTACATCCCGAGGATGCTGCTTCCCTTAAATACACCCCCAAATAGAGAGCCAGTAGTTTTAAAATGTTTGTTTAATAATTAAGGTGCTGGACTAGAAGAGAGAGACCCCAATTCCAGTTTTCCCGGAAGCACAGAAGCGGCCTGGTTGACTTTCTCTCTGAGCCCTAAAACTAATGATCTGTCTCACACATTCCCTGCCTCTGGACCCCCAACTTCTCTTACTTCCTCTTCTCCCCACTTCGCCCCAATTTAAATCTGCCACCGGTTTAGCAATTCCACGCGTCAGAGCTGCAGCCTTTTTGCCTTTTAATGAAATCTTCGTCGGAAAAGATGCTACCAGGCCCCTCCTGATTTTTGCGACTGTGCTAGAAAGCCTGCCTCCTCGCCCTCGAACGTACTTCAGAAAAGGGGGTGGGGGGGAAAAGAGAAGGACCCCCATCAGTCTCCGGGTAGGACAGGCTACCTTATCAAGCGGTAGCACCTTGTCGAGCCACGGAGCTGAAAGCTGCTATATCAAAATAAGATAGGAACCCAAAGCAGAAGGTTCAGGAAGCAAATTACATAACTCGTATTTGGCTTGTGACAGTGTTTTTTTTTTGCCTGCTGTTTTCTCCAACAGGCTCTGAACCACGGCCAGGGTCTATAACAAAATGGATTGGTTTCCCAAAGATTTAGGTTTCGTTTTATTTATATGCCACCCTATTCCCAGCAGGACTCAGGGGGGCACACAAATCCAAAGGGGGAAAGGGAAACACAAAAACTACAAATACAAGCATTTAAAAATAACCAACAGACACACACATCGAGAGGGGAAGGGAACTCATCGACCCCAGGCCTGCCGACACAGCCAGGTTTTAACGGCTTTTCGGAAGGCCTGGAGAGAGGTGAGGGTCCGAATCTCTGCGGGGAATTTGTTCCAAAGGGCCGGAGCTGCCACAGAGAAGGCCCTCCCCCGGGTAATAGCCAGGTGGCATTGGCTGGTAGATGGCACCCGGAGGAGGCCAACCCTGTGAGATCTAATGGGTCTTTGGAAGGTAATTGGCAGCAGGCGGTCTCTCAAGTACCCAGATCCAATACCATAAAGGGCTTTATAAGTTACGACCAGCACCTTGAAGCGTATCCGGAGACCGATCGGTAAACCAGTGCAGTTCACGGAGGATAGGTGTAACGTGGGTGTACCGAGGTGCACCCACAATCACTCGCGCGGCTGCATTCTGGCCGAGCTGAAGTCTCCGAATGCTCTTCAAGGGCTGCCCCATGTAGAGCGCATTGCAGTAGTCCAGTCTTGAGGTCACGAGAGATATATTACTGTACAGGGGGGGAAAAATAAGATGCCTCGTTTTAAGAAGACCAGATTTAGAAGAGGTGTGCTTTAAAAAGAGAGCCAGTGTGGTTAAAAGGTTAGAAAGTTTTACAAGGCTGGTCAATGTTTAAATCACCATTCAACCATGTATAGGTTGATTTTTGACCAATGGTTATTTCTCACTTTAATTAATAAACTTATAGCTTTATTCTGTGGGAAGGGGGGAGGGAGGGAGGAATGTTGTCTCTTTGCTTTCTGGAGGAAAGGTAAATAGTGAACTGGAGAAAGAATAAACAAGAAGAGCGAACTCCAGTACACCGGATCACAGAAGTGGATATACTACAAGGTTAAGGTTTGGATTTTACTTAGAGAGAGAGAGGGGGAGCAAGAGAGGAAAAACTGGCTTGCTAGAACTTCAGACAACCATTTGCCAAAAAAAAAGGGATTAGGCCGGGGGTGTCCAACTGGTTGCGCAGTGGTTAAATGCAGCACTGCAGGCTGACTGCTGATCAGCAGTTCAGCGGTTCAAATCTCACCGGCTCAGGGTTGACTCAGCCTTCCATCCTTCAGAGGTGGGTAAAATGAGGACCCAGATTGTTGTTGGGGGCGATAAGCTGACTCTGTAAACCGCTTAGAGAGGGCTGAAAGCCCTAGGAAGCGGTATATAAGTCTACTGTTATTGCTATTATTATTGCAACCTCAACTTCAAGACTAGTGGATTTTAACATGCTGGCTGGGGGGATTCTGGGAAGGAGGGAAGGAAGGAGAGTAGGGGAGAAGAAACGAGGGAAGGAAAGAGGGAGGGAGGGAAGAAGAAGTAGGACCGTTGTAAGATAAGATGGATCTATGAGATGGTAAGAAAACAATCTTCAAGTATATTGTCAACTGTAGGGAAAAATTGTTATACATACATATTATTAATAACAGTTATGAGATTATATAATTGTGAATGTATATATGAAATTGATTTACCTAAATAAAATTTAAAAAAAATATAGTCTCTTATCTTGTTTTCCTGGTAATAACCACCCTGGACTAAGATAGTGCTTGGCCCCAATCATCTCAGGCCGGAAAGGTTAATGCAATTTGAGGCTCAATGAAGTCCCTTTGGAGAGAATTCTGGGCCTCCTCCGGTCCAGGAGGATGAGTCAGTGCTATCATCTTCCCTACCCCGAGACAGAGCTCGCCCCCCCCCCAACCCGCCCGCCCCCAGGAGGAGAGAGCCATGGGCACAGGCATCCTGCACGCATTGCCAGGCTCTGCCCCCCAACCTCCTCTCTCTGGCAACTCCAAAGGCATGACTTCATTGCAGGCAGGAGACGCAGCCACCGGGAAAGCAGGGGAAGGGACGGGCTGCATTAAGGGGCCGAAGGGCAACACTCCAACTGCAGTGCTGAAAAAGGAAAGAGCAAGAAAACGGGCAGGAGAGAGAGCAGGATCTGGCTGGGCAGGGGCTGCGAAAGGAAAGGAAAAGGTTCCCCCACCCACCCACCCCCCAAAAAAGAAATCTGACTTGGGATCTACGCTTTGGCAGTGGGAGAGTGACACCCATGGCCGTTATCCACTCATCCTTCACGCCGCCTCTTAAACCTGAGCGGGACCACTGAGGCACGGCACAAATCTACAAGCTACCTGCATGCGCTGTTGTTTTTTTTAACACATGCACACTTCGCTGCAGATTTGTTGTGTCGTTTGTGTACATTTACCCCACTACAGTTCTTGAAAGAGGCAATTAATCTTCAGAGGGGGCTAAAATTGGGGTACCAGAAGGAGGTACAAGAGAAAGAGGGATCGTGGGCTTTTTTTAAACCACTTGGTTAACCACTTAAAGACTAGAAAGATTAATTGTAGTAGTGTGTGTGTGTTAGCACACTGCGAGAAGAATGTGACTGTTTCCGATTAGGTGGATTCATAAAACGAGTTCAATCAATCATTAGGTTCAAGATACTCTGCGAACTGCTTGCCCCCAATAAGTGTGGAGTTATTTTGGAGTTTAGAGTCAGAGGTCTGATTATTTTTGGCCACTGGCTTATAATCACACAGCTACTTTCTACCGGTTACTAACTGGCTGAAAGGGAAGACTTCTCGGTTTACTTCCTAGAATTGATCCAAAGCAACCTTTACCCAACTCTGCTGGGCCTGCCTCTCCCTGAAACTCCCCTGCTGCTCCGTTCCTGTCCTTTTGCGACTTTCCTCCTGGGGTTGGTTGGGAGATCCCCCACCCTGCTTCTTTGCAAAGATCACTAGATCACTGTCCAGGGAACAGGATCTTCTCTGCCACGCTGGCCTGGGAAGGATTTTGAAAGCAAAGAACAAGAAAGGGTAGTAGGTTGGCAGAGTTGCCTGGCAGAGGGATGGGCGGCAAATAAATCAGATAGATACAGACGGACGGACGGATGGATGGATGGAGAGAGAGAGAGAGATAAAGATAGATGAATGGATGGAGAGATGAGAGGTAAAGATAGATAGATAGATAGATAGATAGATAGATAGATAGATAGATAGATAGATAGATAGATAGATAGATAGATGATAGATAGATAAGAGAGAGAGAGAGAGAGAGAGAGAGAGAGAATATGGATGGATGGAGAGGAGAGAGAGAGAGATAGATAGATAGATAGATAGATAGATAGATAGATAGATAGATAGATAGATAGATAGATAGATAGATATAAGACAGAGATAAGGTAGAAGGATGGATGGAGAGATGAGAGAGAGAGATAAGATAGATAAAATAGAGACAGTCAGACAGATAAAGATAGATAGATAGATAGATAGATAGATAGATAGATAGATAGATAGATAGAGATAGATAGATAGATAGATAGATAAGAGAGAGAGAGAGAGATAAGATGGATGGATGGAGAGGAGAGAGATAAAGATAGATAGATAGATAGATAGATAGATAGATAGATAGATAGATAGATAGATAGATAGATAGATAGATAGATAGATGGTAGATAGATAGATAGATAGATAGATAGATAGATAGATAGATAGATAGATAGATAGATAGATAGATAGAAGACAGAGATAAGGTAGAAGGATGGATGGAGAGATGAGAGAGAGAGATTAGATAGATAAAATAGAGAGACAGACAGACAGATAAAGAGAGATAGAGAGAGACAGAGAGAATAGAGATATAAAGAGAGATGACAGATAGATAGATAATAAGAGATAGGTAAAGAGAGAGAGAGAGAAAGATAGATAGGTAAATATATATATATATATATATATATATATATATATATATATATATATATATATATATATATATATATATATATATATATATATATATATATATATAGACACACAAATATATACACATATATAAACAAAGGGAGGGAGGGAGAGAAGGGGGATATAATTTAAGAAAGGAAGAATAAAAGGCAGGGATCTTCTGCGGTCTGCAAGCGACGCCTCCAGGCGACTCTCCCTTGGGGGATCCTTCTCTCCGGAGGCCGCCTGGGGGTCCCCCCCCCGCCCCTTCCCCTCCCTCCCCCCCTCCCTCCCTCCCTCCCTCGAGGGACGCCCCTCCCCAGCCGCCCCCCCTCCCCTCCCCGCCTGACCTTCCTTGCAGCGCCGGCGCCAGATGGTGTCTGTGCTGAGGATGCGTCGGAAGGCGCCGCAGACGAGCGCCAGGCTGGGCAGGTCGGTGCCGGGCAGGGAGCCGAAGATGTGGACCAGCAGCTCCGGCGGCAGCTCCAGCAGCGAGAGCGGCGCCCGGCCCGCCGCCGCTGCCGACACCGCCGCCGCCCCTCCTTTCCCCGCCGCCTCGCCCGCGCCCTCGCCGCCCTCCTCCGGGTCGGTGTCCGGCTCGCTGCTGTCGCCCGCCGCCCCTTTGCGCTGCGAGCCCCGCCGGCGGCAGCCCCGCGCGGCGCCCACCCCGCACAGCCGCGCGCACACCGCCATGGCCGCCGCCGCCGCCGCCGCCGCGACTCCCTCCGCCCAGGCTGAGCGAGCGCCCGCCGGCCCTCGCGCGGGGATGCGGCGCCGCGCCCAATCGGCGCCCGCCGCCCCGCCACGGACCCGCCCCCCGCGCGGACGGCCGCCAATCGCAGCCCGGCTCTCTATCCTTCTGCTCCTGGAGGGAGGGGTCTTGCAGACGTTTCATGACCCAACTAGGGAACCTCATCGGGGATGAAGGGAGGAGGAGGAGGAGGGAATATTGTCTTTGGTGCTCTCTGAGTTGGGTGGTTTTCTTGCAGGCGTTTGATGACCCAACTAGGGAACATCAGTTTTCAGAGAGGAGGAGGAGGAGGAGGAAACTGCAAACTGATATTACTGATGATAGCAATAGCAATAGCAGTTAGACTTCTATACCGCTTCATAGGGCTTTCAGCCCTCTCTAAGCGGTTTACAGAGAGTCAGCATATTGCCCCCAACAACAATCCGGGTCCTCATTTTACCCACCTCGGAAGGATGGAAGGCTGAGTCAACCCTGAGCCGGTGAGATTAGAACCGCTGAACTGCAGATAACAATAGCAATAGCAGTTAGACTTATATACCGCTTCATAGGGCTTTCAGCCCTCTCTAAGCGGTTTACAGAGTCAGCATATCGCCCCCAACAACAATCCGGGTCCTCATTTTACCCACCTCGGAAGGATGGAAGGCTGAGTCAACCCTGAGCCGGTGAGATTAGAACCGCTGAACTGCAGATAACAATAGCAATAGCAGTTAGACTTATATACCGCTTCATGGGGCTTTCAGCCCTCTCTAAGCGGTTTACAGAGTCAGCATATCGCCCCCAACAACAATCCGGGTCCTCATTTTACCCACCTCGGAAGGATGGAAGGCTGAGTCAACCTTGAGCTGGTGAGATTTGAACAGCCGAACTGCAGTCAGCTGAAGTAGCCTGCAGTGCTGCATTTAACCACTGCGCCACCTCGGCTCTTAATAAATGATGTTACCTAGCTGGGTCACGAAATGTCTGCAAGAAAACAAGCAAGCTTAGAAAGTAGCAAGGACCCCACAGTCCTCCTCCTCCTCCTCCTCTACTCCTCCACTCCATAAACTCTTCCACCTTCTAGCAGTGATAATGTTACCTAGTTGGGTCAAGAAACGTTTGCTAGAAAACCACCAAGTTCAAAGAGCACCAAGGACCCTTTAATCGTGGTCATCCTCCTCCTCCTCCTCCTCCTCTTCCTCCTCCTCCTCCTCCTCCTCCTCCTCCTCCTCCTCCTCCTCCTCACATACCTCTCTCCCTTTTAGCACTGATGCTATTACCTAGTTGGGTAGTGGAACCTCTTCAAGAAAACCACCAAATTCAGGGAGCACCAAAACACCCCACAGTCCTCCTCGTCTCTGCCAACTGATAGCACTCATAATGTTCCCTAGTTGGGTCACGAAACGTCTGCAAGAAAACCACCAAGCTCAGAGAGCACCAAGGACCCCACAGTCCTCCTCCTCCTCCTCCTCCTCCTCTCTTCATACCCCTCCTTCTAGCACTGATGATATTACCTAGCGGGGTCATGAAACGCCTGCAAGAAAACCCCCCCACGCTCAGACAGCACCAAGGACTCCATAGTTGGTGTTGTACTCCTCCTCCTCCTCCTCCTCCTCCTCCTCCTAAGCCCCACTCCCTTTTAGCACTGATGATGTTACCTAGATGGGTCATGAAACGTCTGCAAGAAAGCCACCAAGCTCAGAGAGCACCAAGGACCCCACAATTGTTATTATCCTCCCCCACCCCCTCCTAACCCTGATGATGTTCCCTAGTTGGGTCGCGAAACGTCTGCAAGGAAACCCCCCGAGGGCTGCAGAGAGGACCCGGGAGGACCCTGCCCTCCTGTCAACGTTGAGTTGCGAATATTCTCTTTCATTATGTCTTAGTTTTCTGGCCACTTAGACGGGCGGCCCCGGCCACCGGGAGCCCCGCCTCCTGGGAAAGGCGAGGGGCTGGTTGCAGCCTTTCCCCCTCCCCCCGCGCCGTCCTGCCCACGATGAGGGTCGCGCAGCCCTTCTCCCGTAAAAATGCACGGAAGGGGGTCTTCCTCCGGCTTTGCATGGGGAGGGGAAAAAAATAATCCAGGCGTGCCCCGTGTGAGGCTCGAACTCACGACCTTCAGATTATGAGACTGACGCGCTGCCTACTGCGCCAACGAGGCTCCTGCCGAAAGCCTCGCTCCGGAGCCTCCTTGAAGCCTAGCCTGTCCTTTCCTTTTTTTGCAGGGGGCAGATGGGCTGCGACGGTCCCGGCTCACCCCTCCATTCCCCCCACCCCCGAGCGCTGCTCCGAGAGACCCCCTTTTCTCCGGGATTCTGAGAAAAAGAGTGCGAGGCAGGTCCGGTCGCTGGAAAGCAACTCGTGGCTGCATGAAATCCTTTGGAAGGTGGGGGAAAAAAACCCCTCATTTTCATTCATTTCACCCATGGGACAAGAGTTGCCTTCAGAAGTTGTGGGAGCTTCATCACTGGAGGCTTTCAAGAAGAGGCTGGACATCAGTCAGAAATGACGTGGGGTCTCCTGCTTGGGTAGAGGGGGTTGGACTAGATGACCTACAGGGTCCCTTCCAACTCCATTCTGATTGATTGATTGATTCAACCTGGAAACAAGGAGGAATATTCTGATAGGGAGAACAATCAACCCATGGAACAGAAGTTGTGGGAGCTTCATCACTGGATGATGAAGAGACTGGACTGCCATTGGTCAGAAATGGCATAGGGTCTCCTGCTTGGGTGGGAGGGTTGGAGTAGATGACCTCCGAGGTCCCTTCCAACTCTGTTATTCTGTTCTGTATACTAATGCAACAGAAGACAAAATTGCATAATATTTGCCTCTGCGCAACCGGCGTATCGGTGCCCACAGGCGTCCCCAGGGCTTGTTTTTAACGTCCCAGAGATTTTTTCTCTTATTTTTACTAATGTTTTGTATTCTGCATAATCCACATATTCTTTTTTTTTTTTTAAGTTAATGGTCTTTTATTGGAAAAAAGACTAGCATTTACAACTTGGAATGGACATAACTGTACTATCTTGAACATCGATGTTGATAGTTGTGCTGAAGTCCACAGGCCCCTCTGCCAGCTCCAAGGCTCGGTACAGTAAATTTTAAAACTGCAAGAGAGAGAGAGAGAAACAGGGAGAGATGAAGAGGGAGAGAGAGAGAAAGAGAAAGAAAGAGAGGGAGAGAGAGAGAGAGGGAGAGAGAGAGAGAGCATAATCCACATATTCAATGCCTGTTGATTGGGACCTGTTTAACGGCACCGCTTTTAAAAATACAGCTTATGGTTAATAACGTTCTAGTGTGGCACGGAACTATTGCTAGGCTGAGGAACGGGCTGTGGGTTCAAAACAGGTTGATGCTACACAGCTGGATTGTAATGGATGACAGTAGCAATAGCAGTAGACTTATATACCGCTTCATAGGCCCCTCAGGCCTCTCTAAGCGGTTTACAGAGAGTCAGCATATTGCCCCCAACAATCTGGGTCCTCATTTTACCCACCTCGGAAGGATGGAAGGCTGAGTCAACCCTGAGCCGGTGAGATTTGAACCGCCGACCTGCTGATCTAGCAGTAGCCTGCAGTGCTGCATTTAACCACTGCGCCACCTTGGCTCTTGACAGTGAGTTTCAGAGGACGGATAGTCCTTGATTTAGAATGGCTAAACGAAACCTTCGTTTAAGCGAGTTTTGCCCCGTTGGGTATCCATTCTTGCCACGGTCGTTAAATGAATCGCTGCAGTTGTTAAGTTAGTAACGCGGTTGTTAAGTGAATCTGGCTTCCCCCCCCCCCGTTGACTTTGTTGCCAGGAGGTTGCGAAAGCTGAGCGCTGCAACCGCCATAAGTATGAGTCAGTTGCCCAGCATCTGAATTCTGATCACATGACCATGGGGGAAATGATGCTGCAACGGTCATAAGTGGGGGGAACAGCCATAATTCCCCTTTTTTTTTTGGTGCTGTTGTAACTTTGGTCACTAAACAAGCTGTTGTAAATTAAGGACTCCTGTACAATACAACTTTTCAGCCGAGAAAGAAAATCACAGCAGTCTGACTAGAATCACTGAACATAAATATAGACAGTGTTTCTCAACCTTGGCTACTTGAAGATGTCCGGACTTCAACTCCCAGAATTCCCCAGCCAGCATTCGCTGGCTGGGGAATTCTGGGAGTTGAAATCCGGACATCTTCAAGTGGCCAAGGTTGAGAAACACTGATATACAATCTGATGCATGTTCAATTAGGAGTAAGTTCTTCTGTCTTTGCCCATATTCAGTGGGGTTCCTTTTTCCTCTGAAAATGCAATTCCGAGCACTTTTGCTTCGGGATTCAATTCCACTAACTCAAATGGGATTTATTTCTGAGGAAGTCATATACATAACGGACGGCTTGTTGATAGGCTGAATCTTGCTTGTTTTATTTATTTATTTGTAAAATTTATATGCCGCCCAATCCCGAAGTTTACAAAAAAGAGAGAGAGGGAAAAAAAGACACATAACGAACACATAACAAAAAAATAAAGACGTTTCATGAACCAAACTAGCTAACATCATCAGTGCTCGTGATGTTAGCACTGACTAACACTGATGGTGTTACCCAGTTTGGGTCTGCAAGAAACGTCTGCAAGAAAACAAGCGTGTCCAGAGAGCACCAAAGACCCCCCCCCTTTCATGTCAACCCTGAGCTACGAATATTGTCTTTTATTAATATACAGGTTGAATCTCATGACGTCACCGCCAAGGCAGGCAGCCAAGGAGCCTTGTGGGAATGACTCATCATTGCTCTGACTCAATGCATTTTTAAAAATCGATCGTCATTAAAGATTCACCAGAGTCTGTCACATTGCTGCCACGAAGAAAGAGCCATTGCTATCGGCTTATTATAGCATCTGCAATACAGGACTCTCAATGTTTCAGGTTTAGCCACAATTAAATCCAAAAGATCACAATTAAAACCTTGCTTGATGTCACCTGCACGCTTTGGTTTTCAGGGATGGTCCAAAATTTTGTGGGGGGTCAAATGCTTCCTCCTCGCCTCTCCACCCCCCTCCCCGACGGAAACGTACACCAAAACAAGTCAAATGATTTTTAGGATGTGAAGTCAGACAATGCTGCAATCTTTTCTTCCCATCACTGGGAAATTAAGCTATGGGAAAGAGCTATGGGCTCTCAACCTTCAAAGGTGAAACTTGGTGGTATTTAATGCTAACGTCACAGATGTTTTCCATATTCTCTTTGAAAGCTCAGTATCTTCCATCTTATACTAACTATCCTTAAAAGAATATTTTCCAATGCTTCACGCCTGAATTCTTCTTAAACCAGGCTTTCAAATAGTTATTTCAATTAATTTATTTAAACCATTTCTATAGCTGCCCATCTTATAACCAGTGCTGGACAGCTCCCAATCAAACTCTCCTCCTAAAATTCATACCCGTTGATGTCAAACATCTAAAATGTGCCTTTTAGCCCTAATAGATGCCGAAGGCAGGGAAAGGAATTGAGTTTATAGAGTGCATTTGATATGTAATAACAGATTATCCGATAGGGACAGGAAAGATGGCGCTAAGCCCCAACAAACCAGCTATTTCATGGTTTAACGCAACATTTGCTCCAGGCTTCCTAGTTCAAAAGCAGCTAAATTTGACAGAGGTGTGATTCATTGCAGGTGGTGGACGTAGGCATCCAGGGCAATTTACAATCATCTCACGTGTGTGATGTGCCATATACATGACACCACTTATTAGCAATTGCAGTTCTCGCATACGTCTGTCAAAGTCATCTTCCTTATTGTGCACACTCACTCACACACCCATTCTCTTCCTGCCAGGTGAATATGCCCTTCAGTAGAAACCGGGTCAAACAGCATCACATAAAGAATGCCTAATGTTGGATACATGGGAAAGAATATGGGTAACAAATGTGAAATTTACACAAGCTCAAAACCTGAGAGAAAATTTTTATAAGATGTTCTATAGATGGCATTTAGATCCTAAAAAGTTGGCTTCTATGTATCCGAATGTACAGCCTAAATGTTGGAGGTGTGGTTCTCTCGATGCTACATATTTTCATATATGGTGGACCTGCCAAAAGGTTAAGGTATTCTGGATAAAAATATGGTGGATCATGCAAAATATCTTTAAAAGGAGGATAAAGTTTACTCCTCAGTTATTCTTACTAGGTATATGTACTGACTTTACAGTGGTAGAGACTAACTTGACTCTGCACCTAATAACGGCAGCAAGACTGTTGGTGGCACAATACTGGAAGAAGGAAGACTTGCCTACAATCCAAGAATGGACATTGAAAGTCACAAACTTAGCCGAGATGGCTAAAATATCGGCATATCTTAAAGACCACTCAAATGAGAGATATAAATGAGACTGGAAAAAATGGATTGACTATATACAAAATAAATACGGGACCAAGAAACTCCAGTTAGCCTATGCTTAAGATCAGAAATGATTTAAATGGTTTAAAGTTAGCTCGGCAAGAAGAAGCTAAGATCAATGTAGAGATGTCATTAACTTCTTTATTTCTTTTTTCTCAATAGATTTTAGACTGTGTTTGTTAAAAACCTACCGGGTACGGGTTCTGGGAAGTCAGGGGGGTGGGAAGGAGGAGGGGGGTTGGGGGGAGGGAGGGAGGGGTATACATTAGGCTAGACAAGAATTTGGTGGTAGACTAGAACTATTTGACACACACAAAAATTGTACTCCGATGTCTTATTGATTGAGGAATGATGAAATGTTTGTTTGAAAAGAAAAGAAAACTTTTGAACAGAAGACCTCCGAGGTCCCTTCCAAAAAGAAAACAAGAAGTGATGCCAAGGAGTGGTCCATTTTATGCATTTCTTTTTTATTCTTCAGATGCGAAGGAAATATGCCAAAGGACTCTTCAAGTCTCTGTGCCAACAACAGCAGCCTTATGGCTTTCGTTATTTGCTGGGTTGTGTAGTCTTCCACTCTGAGAGGAGTCCCGTAGCAACCTGCCCCTTTGCTCCAAAGGGGTTTGAAGGATGGGCTTTTGACTCTCTTTGGGACAATCCCGGTATGTTCCCCCACCCACCCACCCCCAGCCAGTCCTTGCAATGAGGATCTGCAAGTCCCATGGAAGAAGAAGCAGATGACGAGCATGTCCGTTGCAAGCATTATGGAGCATTATGCGCCACAGGAAATCCTTGGCTTTGGAGTAACCAGGAATGAAGAGCCGGAACATGGCAGCTGCCCTAGGGATCCCCAGTGGGGAGACAGATGGACGCCAGAGCATCCCATGTGGGCTTTCAGCAGCCAGAAGTGAAAAGCTCTGAATGATGTGCAAAATAAAAAAAGCAGACGTGAACGAAATAAATAACCCGAAAAACAGAATATGCCAAGGAGAGGAGCCTGGGGGGGAGTGAATCTTCCAGCATCTGCCGTAGGCCAGGCTAGTTGAGGATGAGGATGATGGGCTCTGTAGTCCAGTCCCCTGGAAGGCAAAAAAGGGGAGTGCGTATATAGCAGTGTTTCTCAACCTTGGCAACTTGAAGATGTCCGGACTTCAACTCCCAGAATTCCCCAGCCAGCGAATGCTGGCTGGGGAATTCTGGGAGTTGAAGTCCGGACATCTTCAAGTTGCCAAGGTTGAGAAACACTGGTATATAGGGACACTTCATGCCAGAGTGATGGGGGTTGGAAGTTGCATTTGTAACATAATCAACACCCTGGAAACTGAGGGAGGATGGAAAGACATCAGGACACCTAGCCGGTTCAGCACGATGGGCTTGTGCTCCCCAAAACCTGGCACGTCAACAGGGCTAGGCCTCTTCCTCCTCTTCTGAGTCGCCATGGTAACCACGGCGGCCGGGAGGAGAGAAGCTTGTGCGCGACCTGCGCAAGCGCGCTGGCCTCCTCCTCCTCCTCGCCTGCAGACGCAGGGCCGGGGACGGCCGACTGCGCAGGCGCAGCTGAAGCCCAAGGAGGAGCCGCGGCCTACTGCTTCTGCTTCGTCCTGCCTGTGACGTCAGAGGCCGGGAGGCGGGGCGGCCCGGGTCAGCTGACCGCGGGAGGGCGGGGGGGGGCAGGAGGAGGAGGAGGTCGGGCGCCGCTGAGGAGGCCGCAGAGACGCTGAGGGGAGCCGCCGCCGCCGCCGCGATGCCCTCGGAGAAGAGCTTCAAGCAGCGACGCTCCTTCGGTGGGCCCGGGGGCAGGCGGGCTGGTGTGTGTGTTTGTGGGGGGGGAAGGCTTTCCCCGTCTGGGGCGGCTGCGGGCGATGGGAGTTGGAGTCCTCCCTGAGGAAGACCGAGAGGGGGGGGGAGGAAGGATTGAGGAGGGGGCTCTACGCGTAGCTCTGATCCCGCTTTCCTTGGATCCCAGGTCCTTGCCCCCCCCCACACACAACAGCCCTGCGGAGTAGGCCGGGAGGGAGGGGAGGGGAGGGGGAGAGAGGGGCCTCCCCCCCGCCCTTTTTGCCTGGCTCCTGGTCTCCCCCTCCCCCCCCGGCCAGAAAGGACCGAGGGGGGGGTCAGTGGAGGAAGGATCCCCCCCACTGGGCATCCAAAAAGACCCTTCCCCCCCCCACGACCCCTCCTTTTCTCCAGGAAGCCCCCAGCCTGGCATCTTCTGCCCCCCCCTTCGCTCCCCCTGAGACTATTGAGGACTGCAGCCCCCTCCCCAAGACCGTCTCCCCCCCCCCCCGCCCAGCTCTCTTGGTGTGATGGGGAGACAGCTAAAAGCCCTCCCAATATCCTGAACCCCCCCCCCCCCGCCCAGGGATGCCTCTCCATGAAGATCCCCCCCCCCCACTTTCAATTAAACCAAGCCTGGAGCTAGTGGGAGGGGGGGCATGCCAGTGCACGGCCTGTTTGTGCGGCTTCTTGGTAGGTATCCAGGCGTAAACAGGTCTGGTGCCCGTCACTTCCGCCTGGCAGGCGGGCATCGTGGGCTGCCGGGCACACCTTCCCTGGGAGCCTGGAGGGGGCAGCGGGTTTGCAAGTGCCGGTCAAGGTTAGGAGGATGTGTGGGTCAGTCGGGTCATCTGGGTGATGGGGCGGGTGGCAGGGGCTGCTGCTGGCACCTTTTATTTGCTCTCCTTCCTCTGCGATGGCGGGGGGGGGGGGGGGGAGAATAGTCCTGCAGTTGCCCAGGGGACCATCTGCTTCCTGGGCAATGCCAGGGCTCCATGAAGCGAATGCAAATCCTTTCCTAGTAAGAAGACCTGATGGGCACCTCTGAAAGCACTGGGTTAGTTGTTGTGGTTGTGGAAAAGTTGAATCACAGGTGATTATTTCACTAATTGCCTGGGTGACGGCAATACTCAGTGGCAGGTGACTTCTGGCGGATCAGAGGCTGAAAAGCGGAAGAAAACATTGAGCATTATACCCTCCTCCCTAAAAATAAAAAATAAAAATGGGTTTAACGATTGGGAGGAGAAAAGAAAGAATTCAACGCCTGCAAGACTTGGGAATGGGTTTGTTTTCCACCGGAGTTTGAATTCCAGCTGCTAAATGGCATAATCGAGGCTTTAAATGTGATTCTCTTTCTCTTCCTCCCTCTCTCTTTTGCATAAGACGACTCTGTTTTGAGCTGAGTTGATTTTGTTTTTGTTCTGCCTAAACTGGTTTTCCTGCTTGTCTGGCAAGGCAGAAGAAGGGCTGGCACTTCGCTTTGTTTTTGTGCTGCTGAAAATGAAAGTAAAGGTCACATTTGCTGTTTGTTTTCGTTTAGGAAATGAGCAATGCAAATATAGGCCCATATCAGGGGGCGGGGAAGAGGAAATCTTTCTTAGAACCTCTGGGGCAGTGTTTCTCAACCTTGTCAACTTGAAGATGTCCGGACCAATGCAAATATAGGCCCATATCAGGGGGCGGGGAAGAGGAAATCTTTCTTAGAACCTCTGGGGCAGTGTTTCTCAACCTTGTCAACTTGAAGATGTCCGGACTTCAACTCCCAGAATTCGCTGGCTGGGGAATTCTGGGAGTTGAAGTCCGGACATCTTCAAGTTGACAAGGTTGAGAAACACTGTCCTAACCACTGCTGGGGAATTCTGGGAGTTGAAATCCGGACATCTTCAAGTTGACAAGGTTGAGAAACACTGCTCTGGGGCATAGCACTACAAATAACCATTAGCCACCTTTATTTTTTGAAGAGGTTCATATGTTCAAGTGTGCAGTTGATTTTAAACAAGCTTAATTGGTTTCTTTTTGAACTTGGCAATGACTTTCCTTTTCCCCTTTTAGAACAAAGAATAGAAGATGTCAGACTTATTCGCGAACAGCATCCAACAAAGATACCGGTGAGTTGGCTTCAGCCTGGTCTGCCTAATGGTGAGACTCAATTAACAGTATCGGCAGTATTTGGGGGGGGCGGAAGGGGTTAACACTTTCAGTTGATGTAGTCGTAATTAGTGGAAGATACTTTGCCCTGCCTTGTTTATCTTAAAGAAGGATATGCATTTGTTTTGCTCCAGAGCTCAATATCCGATTGCAGCAATTCTTTTAATGTGTAACTGACTGGAGAAAGGAAATGGACTGAAATAAACAGGGAGAACTGCATTCACAAGCTTCTGATTTATTTTGAGAGAGGGCGATCTAGGGGTTCCCAACCTTTTCCATGCCCCACACCCCTTGAATGCTTCTGATAGAGCCAAGAGCCAAGGTGGCGCAGTGGTTAAATGCAGCACTGCAGGCTACTGCTAGATCAGCAGTTCAGCGGTTCAAATCTCACCGGCTCAGGGTTGACTCAGCCTTCCATCCTTCCGAGGTGGGTAAAATGAGGACCTGGATTGTTGTTGGGGGCAATATGCTGACTCTGTAAACCGCTTAGAGAGGGCTGAAAGCCCTATGAAGCGGTATATAAGTTTACTGCTATTGCTATTGATATATTCTCGCACCCCTTACAAAAGTAAATAATTATACCCATATAATTATGCATATACACTATAATTTTGAAACTTCTCAACCCAAGTTTTTCCACCCCCTGGAATGTTGTCCTATATCCCCGGTGGGGGAACTCCTGATCTGGAGCAAGAGAATCATCCCTTCCTGTCTTTCTCCAGGGCGGTTTGAAGCTGCTCTACTGCAATGCGCTCTACATGGGGCAGCCCTTGAAGAGCATTCAGAGACTTCAGCTCGTCCAGAATGCAGCCGCGCGAGCGATTGTGGGTGCACCTCGGTACACCCACGTTACACCTATCCTCCGCGAGCTGCACTGGTTACCGATTGGTCTCCGGATACGCTTCAAGGTGCTAGTCGTCACTTATAAAGCCCTTCATGGTATTGGACCTGGGTACTTGAGAGGCCGCCTGCTGCCAATTACCTCCCACAGGCCCATTAGATCGCACAGGGTTGGCCTCCTCCGGGTGCCGTCTACCAGGCAATGCCATCTGGCTACCACCCGGGGGAGGGCCTTCTCTGTGGCGGCTCCGGCCCTTTGGAACGAGCTCCCCGCAGAGATTCAGACCCTCACTTCTCTCCAGGCCTTCCGCAAAGCCGTCAAAACCTGGCTGTGTCGGCAGGCCTGGGGATGATGAGTTCCCTTCCCCTCTCAAATCGTGTGGCTGTTGGTTGTTTTAAATTCCCTTGTACTTTTTTGTTGTAGTTCTTTGTGTCTCCCTTCCCCTCCCTTGGGTTTGTGCGCCGCCCTGAGTCCCGCCGGGAATAGGGCAGCATATAAATAAAATGAACCTTGAACCTTGAAGCTCCTTTTTGCTAATTCAGTAAGACGTTCTTGATCATGTTTCTGTGGACTTTTGAGTGAAAACTCAAAGATTGCGTGCCACAAAGGGATCACAAGTATTCTTCTATAGCAGTGTTTCTCAACCTTGGCAACTTGAAGATGTCTGGACTTCAACTCCCAGAATTCCCCAGCCAGCGAATGCTGGCTGGGGAATTCTGGGAGTTGAAGTCCAGACATCTTCAAGTTGCCAAGGTTGAGAAACACTGTTCTATAGAACCATTGCAAAACAGCAGCAGAAGCATCACTGCAAAGTAATTTTTGTAGTAGCCCATCCAAATGAATAAAGCCCTATTAGGTGTTGAAGTGTCTGGGAAAGAAGTGATGCCAATGCTGAAAACTGGTAGCCCTTCTCAATAACAACATTCCCAAAGAGCTGTTGCAGATCTTCAGTAGTTGGGAAGGAAATACAGAAGACTTCCAAAACTTTTGAGAGCTTGTGTGGGAAATAAGGAAACAATGCTAAGGACTGGGCAGGTCAGGCAGAGGCAATAACAGAACAACACGAGTTGGAAGGGACCCTGGAGGTCTTCTAGTCCAACCCCCTGCTTAGGCAGGAAGCCCTGTTATCATTTCAGACAAATGGTTGTCCGGTCTCTTCTTAAGAACCTCCAGGGTTCTTGAGCACTGAATCCGAAAACCCCAAATAGTTCTGTCCGCAAGGATTTCCCAAAGACCTTGGGGCCCCATCTGCTTCTGTTGACTTTGGCCTTTTGCTGCCCCCGTGCCAAGAGGGGCTTGGGCAGGCCTTGGCAGGGACAGAGCATCGGAGTTAAGGGTATTCTCTGAATGGATTGCCTCTTTCTGGGTTAAACTGGCCCACATTTCTGTGCTGTAGGTTTCTGTACCTAGCATAGAGGTGGGCTGCCTCCTGAACGTGTTACCCATTTTATCCTGAGCCTGTTTCAGGGAACTTTATATAAATAAACTTATCTAAATCTAAATCTATCTAAGGGATGCAGTTGCTTTAAAGAACATCTGGCGGGCTTTGTTAAGAACATGCAAATGGAAGGACCACGGCCAGCAAGGACAACATTGAAAGAGGGGAAATTAAAAGGGGGATTTCCATCCTCCTTGCCAAAGCAGAATGCCTCTCTGGTCCAGTAACAGGCCCATAGAGGGTGCATCTGTGCTTGCCTGATAATGCTGGCTCAAATGTTTGTGCAATTCTTGGGTAAATCCCATTGCTGGCGGTGTGCAATTCGGGGAACCAGAAAGTGGCCACTATTTTTAAGTTCCCCTGCTCACTGCAAAATATGAAACACTCATATACTTGAGAGACCGCCTGCTGCCAATTACCTCCCACAGACCCATTAGATCTCACAGGGTTGGCCTCCTCCGGGTTCCGTCTACCAGCCAATGCCACCTGGCTACTACCCGGGGGAGGGCCTTCTCTGTGGCAGCTCCAGCCCTCTGGAACGAACTCCCCGCAGGGGTTCGGACCCTCACCTTTCTCCAGGCCTTCCGAAAAGCCGTCAAAACCTGGCTGTGTCGGCAGGCCTGGGGTTGATGAGTTCCCCTCCCCTCTCGACTTGTGTGGTTGTGTGATTCTTGCCTATTTTAATTACTTGTATTCTGTTCTATGTTCCCCTTTTCCCCTTTTGAGTTGTTCGCCGCCCTGAGTCCCTCCCGGAGAAAGGTGGCATACAAATAATAAAATTCAATTCAATTCATTTTCCAGTCATGTTCCCTATCAGAGCAAGGAGCAAAATCCAGAATAGCCTGACTGGCTATTGTCAGCATTATAGACCAGCTGGGGGGGGCTTAACCTCCACCCCCTTCCTGCCCTTCTCTCTGGATTGTCCAGATCAGTGGCTGATTAGGCTACCCCTCCCCCCCCTTAAGGGGGGTCTTCCATGTAGACCAATCTGCAGAGTCTTTTGCCCCTGATCTGTTTGCAATTTCAAGGAAGGAATTCAGGTCAAGCTGCATGGAGAGACTCCTGAAAGGCCATTGGATGCAGCTGCTGAGATGGGCCTTGGCAAGGTTTAAAATTTACCGACCTCTCCATCATGAAAGTAACCTAGCAGAATCCGCCATCTTTGAGAATAGCTTGCTAACTGAAGAGTGTCTGGAGTTGGATGAGGGAGTAATTTTCTGTCGAATAAAGCAGTAACTAATTAAGGAATCACTGTGCATTCCTTCATCTTCTTTGTTAACACAGTACTTAGAATCCACCCCATCTTCAGGGATCGCGGGCTGTTTGCAACATCAAATGGAGGGGAAACACAACAAAAAATTCTAGATGAGAATTAGTACAAGAAAACAAAAATCAAAGCCCGGTAAAATTCAAGATAGGTATCATCATCAGCCAAAATTAAAATCAGCTTATTTTATTTTTTTCCCCCTTTTTTCCCTCAGTGCCAAACGCAGCAGAAAATTATCCAATTCTGTTTCCTTTCTAAACACACAGCCTTTGTATAGAATCAATGAAAACTGTTATTTTACAGAACATTGATCTTTAGGTTTGAAGCCCAAATAATCTCTTTTTGTTTCCTTTTCTTTCCAAAAAGAACTTGACAATGGAAGAAGGAGTCACATCTAGTTCCATTTTTATACCTGTCATATGATCTCTTTAGTCAAATCAACACTGGCCTATCTTAAGTAATGGCAGCAGTTCTGCTTTAAATAGGCTTGCATAATCTCTCTCAATGGCACTTTTCTGTTTCTCAATGACAAAAACGTAAATTAAGTTAGCCCCCCTTTTGCTTAACCACTTATAAGGAACAAGCATTGTCCTGTTAATAGCATTCAGATTTGATTTTTCTTCTGGGGCTGTATTTATAAACGGCATCATTTCCTCAGTGGCCTCAAAGTGCAAAGATAATTTCTTTGCAAATGTTGGAAGGATGAGGAAGATCTCTGGTGCTTTTGATTTAAAACATCACTTTTGCTACTTCCATGGTTTCTCCTGCAATCTTTCTTCTCTTGTTTTAAACCTATTGTGATCATTCTGGACACCCTTTAGCAGTTTTCATTAAAATAAAGGCAACTATGTAAAGTCATGAACATCGATTCACTTTTTGTGTTGTTCAAGGTGTTGGTTTTAAATACTGCCGTGTAGGAAATCACAGAAAATATGTAGTACCCATTGGCATGGTTTGGAAAAACGTTGTTCCATTTTGTGCCAACCCAGATATAAAGTGTGAATTTAAAGTGGCACGTCTATCGCATTCCCAACGTTTGTTTCTACTCTTGGCATCTTTTCCAGGTAATTATCGAAAGATATAAAGGAGAAAAGCAGCTTCCCGTTCTGGACAAAACAAAATTTCTGGTCCCAGATCACGTCAACATGAGTGAGCTTATCAAGATAATCAGGTATTTAACCCGTAATCATTTGCATGCAGATTCACTTTTTGCGAGGCCTAAGAAACAAAAGCCTTCCTTACTTTGGGACCATCGGATTTTATTGGGACTCTGTTATCTAAGAACTTTTAAGAATTATTGTTCCACACTATTAAGCCGGTGCTAAGCCAAGACCAGCTACCGTAGTGGATAACTCAGCTAGGATTCCACAAGGCTCAGCTGACTTGCGGCAGAAGCCAGATCTTAAAACACGGCCTATGCTTACTCAGGGGTAAAGCTGCAGAGGCACAGATGCTGTTGGGCTTTGATTTTAAAAAAGATTTTATTTAGTTCATGGTTGCCCCAAAGGGGCTTTTTCCCAAAAGGCAACAGGATTTCCTTGGTTTTTTTCCCGTGAAAACGTTGTGCTTCTCATCCAAGAAGTTTCTTCCGCTCTAACCGAAGAACTGTTCCACACCTGTTTACACTCAGATTGAGGTGACTCTGAGGATGCAGATAAACCCCCAAACGGCCTCAACGACTCCCAGAGAGCGTCCCACCTTCGGAGTAGATGACTCCGAAGGCTATAAACCCTTCCATTTCCCCACCAGAACTGAAGAAGCTGCTCGGATGAGGAGCGAAACGTTTTCGAAGGGACAAACCAAGGAAATCCTGTCGCCTTTTGGAAAAGCACATTTGGGTGCTAAACAAATAAGCTGAGCTAAATAAAAGCTCCACATACCACTGCTGCTTGGGATTGAGAAGGGACCTGGGGGGGAGTGTCTATTCCAACCTGAGCGAACAAGATGGAATCTGGGGGGAAAAACCCCAGGATCCATTCAATGTATTGATGGGAAGGGGAAGGATTTTGCTTTATCAGCCCGTTCAAAATCTAGTGAGCAGCCTTTGTGAGCCTGCCTGGCTTTCGTCCTGGCGGTGGCAGGTACCGAGGTGGCGCAGTGGTTAGGGCGCAGCACTGCAGGCCACTTCAGCTGACTGTTATCTGCAGTTCAGCGGTTCTAATCTCACCGGCTCAGGGTTGACTCAGCCTTCCATCCTTCCGGGGTGGGTGAAATGTGGGGGTGATATGCTGACTCTGTAAACCGCTTAGAGAGGGCTGAAAGCCCTATGAAGCAGTATATAAGTCTAACTGTTATTGTTATTGCTATCTATCTATCTATCTATCTATCTATCTATCTCTATATCTCTATCTATCTATCTATCTATCTATCTATCTGATTGTTGGGGGCGATATGCTGACTCTGTAAACCGCTTAGAGAGGGCTGAAAGCCCTATGAAGCGGTATATAAGTCTAACTGCTATTGTTATTGCTATCTCTCTCTCTCTCTCTCTCTCTCTCTATCTATCTATTTCTATATCTCTGTCTGTCTATCTATCTATCTATCTATCTATCTATCTATCTATCTATCTATCTATCTATCTATCTATCTATCTGATTGTTGGGGGTGATATGCTGACTCTGTAAACCGCTTAGAGAGGGCTGAAAGCCCCATAAAGCGGTATATAAGTCTAACTGCTATTGCTACCCAGTCCCTGGAGGGCTGCTGAAAAGGGAGAGGCTGAGAAATGCTTGGGAAGAGCAGCTTAGTTAAGTGGTCAGTTCTGGATGCGATAAAGCGGAGGAGGCGGTGGTCATCCTCTCGGGAGTTCCCGAGGCCAGGCCGGGCGCTGCGGGTGCCGCTGTTGGAGGCCCACTTCTCCTCTTCCCTTCCAGACGGCGACTGCAGCTGAATTCCAACCAAGCGTTCTTCTTACTGGTGAACGGACACAGCATGGTGAGCGTCTCCACGCCCATCTCGGAGGTGTACGAAAGCGAAAAGGACGAAGACGGATTCTTGTACATGGTCTACGCCTCTCAGGAAACGTTTGGCATGAAGCCCTCCGTGTAAACACCTTGCCCCCTCGGCCTTGTAGCCTAGCCTAGTTTTTGCCCTCCCCTGCCCTGCCCTTTCCCCTCCCCTGCCCCTTCGCCCAGGAAAAAGGGATGTCGCGCCACTGATCTGCTCAGAGTAGTTGTGCTTTGCGGGATGCTCTCAAATGTCCTTTTCCTTTTTTTTTGTTTGTAAATATTTAAGAGATGAGCGCCAGTACGGACAAGCGGCCCGGCTTCGTAGACTCGCTATTCGTTTGCACAGGCATACTTGCTTTTTAAAAGCCTCTGGAATTGGAGCAAGATTCCATAACCTGCATGTTGACAATAGTAATAATAATTTTAAAAAAATATGTTGGCGTTACTCCAAATCATAGGAACTGGGCTAAGTGTTAAAAAAAAAGTAGCCAACTGAAAATACATCTGTGTGATATTATCCTGTTTAATTTATGTTTCAGCTCCTTAAAAAACTGCTTTTCCTCAAAAGGTAGGAAAGTTTGCCTCTTCCGGCTTCTTGGTGTTTGGAAAAATCGGTGCACGTGGGGGGGGGAGTGGGGGGGGGGAAGAAGAGAGAGAGGGGTTAATTCCCTGGTATTGCTGCTTCAGTCAATATCAGCAAAGCACCGGATTGCTAACTATAACTATATACCAAGCATAGCTTTAGTTTAGGAAGTGTGTATTTTAAAAAATTAGGCTATGTATTTAACAGTTAAGAACATTACTCTAATATATTTGTATTCTGTCATGCATCTTTTTTTTAAAAAAACCGAATCCGCCCATCTGGCCCTCCCGAAGGGGGCTTCCTTTTATCCTTCAAATGGTGATAACAGATGCAAGCCATCAGGCGCGAGCTTTTTAGCCATTACAATTGTGTCTTTTTTGTGCACATCTTATGTATCTTCATCTTTTTACCCGGAGTTCTTGAACTGGGACAGGTAGAAAGAAGATTGAATCTGCGTTGCATCCGTCACTGAAAAAAACCTTGGTTTCCTTCAGTTTTAATTTCACACTGAACATAAATTTCACTTTATTAAAGTCTAGACTGTATCTAAAATGACCCAAGAGTGCGTGTGGATTCGATGGCTACAACTACGTACCTGATGCAGGTTAACTGGATTTCCATTTTGTTGTGGAGTCCTGTGCGGAATCATCTGAGAGATCCGCTTGGAATCCTCAGAAATGGCAAGGTTGGTGGGGGTGCAGGTGGGATGGGGCTCCAGAGAGCTCACTTCCATCAAGAAATCCTGCTAAAATCTCCGTCCATTGAAAGACTCGGCCTTCTAGCCAGCTTGGGATTCACCTGTTCAGGCTTTGGTTTCAAAGCCTGTGAGATCTCATTGTAAACATGCGATGCCTCCTGCGCAACCTAGGTTCTACATAGAGACGGCCCTTTCAAGTACGGGACAGCTGCGTCTTGTTGCTTTCTTTGGAAAGAGTTGTCGTGGGTGCTGCCCCCCAATTGGTTGCAAGGTGGTTTTGAAGAAGCCCATCCAATATCTGGCCCCGTTGTTCCTGTGTTATGAATGTGGCTGTGGACTTTTTCAAAATTGAAACCCAGTTATGTTATTTAACACGGCACTGGGAAATTGGCGCAGCTGCCTCTGGCCTGGTTGCTTGGAAGCAGGACTGCTCAAATCTCTACATGGGGCTGCCCCTGAAGAGTGTTCGAAGACTGCAGTTGGTCCAGAATGCAGCCGCGCGAGCGATATTGTGTGTACCTAGATACACCCACGTTACACCCATCCTCCGCGAGCTGCACTGGCTCCCCATTGGTCTCCGGACACGCTTCAAGGTGCTAATCGTTACTTTTAAAGCCCTACATGGTTTAGGACCTGGCTACCTGAGAGACTGCCTCCTGCCAATTACCTCCCAACGACCAACAAGATCGCATAGGTTGGGCCTCCTCCGGGTGCCGTCGATCGGACAATGCCGG
Organism: Thamnophis sirtalis; assembly: GCF_051295495.1. Classification (NCBI taxonomy): domain Eukaryota; kingdom Metazoa; phylum Chordata; class Lepidosauria; order Squamata; family Natricidae; genus Thamnophis; species Thamnophis sirtalis. The sequence goes on from NW_028261394.1 coordinate 47,611,093, forward strand.
CTGGCGGCCCCCCGGGGGAGAGCCTTCTCTGTAGCTGCACTGGCCCTGTGGAACGAACTACCTGTAGAGATCCGGACCCTCACCACTCTCCCGGCCTTCCGTAAAGCCACCAAGGCCTGGCTGTTCCGGCAGGCCTGGGGCTATTGATCAATGTCCAGCCCCACCTACACTGAATGGATGATGTGCAATTTTAATAATTGTATCTTTAAAATTGTTAAATGCTTTTATCTTGCCTGTAAGCCGCCCAGAGTCCCAAGGGAGTGGGCGGCATACAAATTTTATTAAATTGAAATTGGAAATTGAAATCTCGGGCCACCGTTGCTGCTAACTGGGCTGGGTGGGATTTCTGAGCCACGAGTCCAATGCAACAAGAAAAAAGTGGACTCCCAAAGGAAGGACACGCCTGGCCAGAGGATTCCGGCAGGGGTCCCACTTCCTGGGCCACGGATTGGTACAGGTGCGTGGCCTGTTAGGTAGACAGTGCCACACAACTGGAGATGAGCAGGCGGTGAGCAAAACTGCACACATGGACTGCAGGTTAAGCCCTCCGCTCCCTGTCTAGGGGGAAAAAATGGTATTTCACGAAAACAGTCTGTGGTGCCCAAAGGGTTGGGGGCACCCGCTGGATTACCATACAGCCTGGCCTTGCCTTCTCCTGGGGAAAGCAAAGCCAAGTCCAGTGCAGTTTGCCTACAAGTCCCACTTGTGAAGGTGCCCTCTGCCAGTCTGTGGCTGACAGCAATTAGCCAGCTCCAGGCGTTATCATCTTTCGCCCCACGGGGAGTGAGGTGGGGGGGAAAAACCCCATCAACAAGGATAACTGGAAAGACACTGCGGTCTTTTATTTGTTTTTCAGTACATTAAATTTACTCGGATAAAAACATTCTAAAAATGTACAATTTTACCTTTTAACAAAGTATAATAAAACATAAAAATCCCAATACCAGAATACTTGACATTTACAGTTCAAAATCATATTAGGTAAATATTAAATATTTACAAAACTTTTTGATATTTATATAAAGTTCCGTGCACATTTTGTAATACTAGGAGTAAAAGAAATGGCTCGAAATGGGCAAAAGGCGTCCCTTTTGCTCCAAACGGAAAGTTATAACTGGAAAACATGTTAACCTGCCATTGGGGGGACATAAAATGTTTCCTATTAACAGTTAGAATTCAGTTTACGGAGAGAGGTGTGGATTAGTGGTAGCGTTCTGAATTGCTGGCTTCTTTCATTCCTGCTCCCAGGTAGAGCCCATTAATAAGAGGGTGCAGATACGTCATAAGGAATCTGACCGTTTCAGGGCCAGAATGAAGTGCACCTGCTAAAGTGTCTCCTCTGGGAGTGTCTGGGAGCGTTCGTTTCAGGACAATGTGGAAGGCATCGTTTTCAACAGAAATTAGAAAGCTGCTCTCTTAAGCGGAGGCCAGCTCAAGAGTCTTGTAGTGCTCCATTAGGTTCTCATTAATTAAACCCCATATCTGGCAGGTATCCTACAGTACAGTCAATGAAAATACTCTCCCTTCAGTGGAGAAAGTCTGCTTTTTGTTTTTATTTTCTTTTCTTTTTTTTAAGCAAGGAAAAGCTTCGTCCCCCTCTAGGCCAGGGTTTTGGGCAATCCTGCACGATGTGCTGTTTTCGTTAACAACACGAATCGAGTCACATTTCCTTCAAGTCCTTCAGTGCAAAGTTTTCAACCAAACTGAGGCACGCGGTTAGTTACGTTCTAAGAAAAGTGTTTTTAACTGTTCTTGCACGCGAGGCCTGCTTGTGGGCATCTATTCCTATATGACGCACTGCCAACGGTTTCTGAATACTGGAGCACGTGAATGGAGAACTACAAGGCAAAGCTGATACTTTCAAACGGAGAAAAGTCAGAGCAGATTTTTCCTTCTGGGGATTCCGCTGCATTTTTCTCTGCAATTATATTATCAAAGCGGCTCTCTCTGAAAGTTGGATAGCTGGGCGAGAGGGTCTCTTTTTTTCCCACGGGAAAGAAAATCACATTTTTTTATTAAAAAAATGCACAGATGTAACAGAGGCAAGTTCCTAGAGCAGTGGATCCCAAACTTGGCAACTTTTAAGACTTGTGGACTTCAACTCCCAGAATTCTCCAGCCAGCAGAGCTGGCTGGAGAATTCTGGGAGTTGAAGTCCACAAGTCTTAAAAGTTGCCAAGTTTGGGATCCACTGGCCTAGATGCTTCCCAATTAAGAAAACCAGTAAGGTTTTTAGCCTGCTAAGCTTGTGGGATGATAGGGATTCCTTTTTTAATGGACATTTGGCTCTTAGCGTATATTTCAGACTACTATTTTCAGCTTTAAAAGTAAACATGAAAGATGTAATAACCAAGGCAGGTTGCTTCCACTCATGGCAAGATTAAGGCCACGTAAGTTGCTGACTTCCCACCCTCTTTGAATACAGTCTTATTTCCCTAACAGGTGACCATGTATAGCAGCAGCCTCCGTCATTCAGGGCAACTACAAAATGAATTGTACACGTTACGATCTCGACACACTGATTTTAACCGCAGCCGCATTAACTACCCCAGAGTTCGGAGCGAATAACGTTCAACTAGCTTAAGTCTTATCTCGCCCCCATCTAACTTAACCCTGTTTTGGTGAAGCCAAAAGTGAGGAGATGGAAACCGAAATACTCCATTGCATAGAAATAACGGACGTCGGACGCAGGCCGGTTGGAGATGACCAGTGTCCAAGGCAATAAACCAGCACAGGAGGGGAACTCGCTTTACTGCTTTACAGAAAGCAGAGAGAGACTTTTGACCCGGCCACTCCTGTTGTTCCGAGGGGGGGAGGCTCTCTTCTACTATAAAGCAGCACATTAAAAAATGTGGAGACCCAGCCAGTCCTGTCCTGCGTGACTAAGAGTTGAGGCAGCCCAGATGATGAAGCAAAGGAGTGCAGCAGGGAGAATGGATTCTTTGAAAAAAAAAAAAGACATTGCCTCCCTTTGAGAGGTAAAAATCCACATTGTTTCAGCCCCCTTTGGATAAACGTTACTGGTTGCTACTTAGCTACCGAAGCTAAAAAAAAATTTTTTTTTATAGCCCACATCAAATGGAAAAGAGGCAAACTATAAAACTTTCCTAAATAACGGAACGGTAGGCTACAGTACTTGGTATTTTGCCGCCTTCTAAACCCAACAAATTCCTGGAAGAGTCTGAATTTTAAAATTTATTACAGATGCAGAAGACTATTTCCTACGGCAGAAACCGCTGAATTGTTAACACTTCCTTAAATCGTAGAAGAGAATTTTTTTAAAAAAAGAAACCACTGAGTCTCTGGCACCAGACTCTTGGGAGACTTAAGTTTAATCCACTGCTGGTTAGTCCTACATTAAGAGGAATTGCTGACCAACGTGGTACATTTAAAACTGTTTCCAGAACGAAGCGTTCACCTCTGTTCTTTGGGGAGAAAAAGAGGGTTACGGTTTTTTTGTTTTCCTTTACGAGACGACCACGTAGCCTGCTTCCAATCTCTCTTCTCCCCTGACCTCAGTTCGCTAGAAGTGCAGATAGTCAGAACAGAATTATACATTCTTCCGTAGTGCAACCCTTTAAAAATCCCAGAGTGTAGTGCCTGATTTATTTTGAGAGGAAGAAAATTTAAAGAGGAGATAATACGTTTTAACTAGCTTCCGGAGCGTCCAGCGGGCGGAATGGCAACGGTTGCACCACCGGCCTTTTAGCTCTCACTCCAACTCCAGGTTATAACGTAGCTGCCCAGGAGTTTAATTTTCCAGCATGGAAGGTGAAATTATGGCAACATTCTTCGGCAAAAGTGCAGCAGTTTCTATACAACAAGAAAAGAAGAGTTTGGCCAGTCCCGCCTATCTTCGGGGAGATCCAACGTTAAAATCTGTTTTGGCAATTCAGGAAAAAAAAGGGAGGGGGGCTTGGAAACCCCCACCCCTCCGCCCCCCTCTCCTAAAGTTTCAGTTCCTTCCTAGGGTTGAAGTAGAGCACCTTTGGATTAAAAAAATAACATTAATAAGCTCAACAGATAGACTCCCAATCTGAAGTTCCCTAATTATTTCATGGCCATTTTGCCATCACAAAATATTGCATCTGAAGTTAATCTCAGTCCGTGGACTCTAAACTCTCAGCCGGGGGAGCGTATTTTAACCGAAATGTACCTGAAGGAAAAAGAAGGAAGGTTCAATTAGCACAGTTTTTGCAATCCAGGTGGTAAGAATCCCAGTTCAGATTCACAGATTCTTCGGGTATTGGGGACACAATACAGGCAAGCTCCAGACTCGCAACCACAATTGGGAACGGAATTTCCACTGCCAAGCAAGGAAGTTGTTAAGTGAGTCATGGCCAATTTTACAACTTTTAGTTGAGCGAATCCCTGCAGTTGTCAAACGAGACCTGCGGTCGTTAAGCGGATCTTGGCGTCCACAGTTGACTTTCCTTAGCGGAAGCCAGCTGGGAAAGTTGCAAGTGGGGATCACGTGACCCCAGGAAGCTGCACTTCCCCCCCCCCCACCGTGAATACGTGCTGATTGCCAAGCGTCCCAATTTTGATCACAGGAAGGTGGGGGTGCTACACGCATTGTTCCCAAGTCACTTCAAACAGCCACTAAAGAATTGGTTGTAAGTCAAGGACTCCCTGTAATTGTTCATCTTGTTTTCGAGACATCCTTATGAGCTGCAGTGTGATGCAGGCTCCTGCTGACTGCAATTTAGGAGAATGACTCTCACCAGGCTCAAGGTTGACTCAGCCTTCCATCCTTCTGAGGTGGGTAAAATGAGGACCCCGATTGTTTGGGGAGCCGTAGGGTGACTCTATCAACCGCTTGAGGTGGGCTATAAAGCACCGTGAAGTGGTATAGAAGTCTAAGTGCTCTTGTTATCTTGGGGGGCTACACTGTCTGCCTTCCCTCCTCGGCCTCCTCAGCCAGACCCTTTCAGCTATTTCTATTTATTAAATTTATAGGCCGCCCAATCCCGAAGGACTCCGGGCGGCTTACAGACATAAAATTTTAAGAAAAAGGTTAAAAAACAGATAAAAGAAAGCAGATTAAAAAACACATCATGCACCCAGACTAATTGGGGCTGGACCTTGGTCAAGAGGTCAACAGCCCCAGGCCTGCCAGAATAGCCAGGTTTTGATAGCTTTTCGGAAGGCCACGAGAGTGGGCAGGGTCCGGATCTCTGGGGGTAGTTCATTCCATAGGGCCGGAGCGGCAAGAAAGAAGGCCCTTCTCCTGTTTTACAGAATGCTAAAAAACGATGTATTTTTAATATTCTGCCTTCCTTCTGAGTTCAGGAGACTGGTCCTCATGATAACCTCCTGAAGCAGACAGGGCAGAGAATGTGGGACTGGCACCCAGGCCGTATCCTTCACAACCACACATCAATGCTTCTTCTACTAGGGACATTCAGGGACTGGATCAAATCTGGCAAGGAACGGCAAATTCACACTTGTGTTTTCAACAGGGTTTTTGCTCCCTCCCGGTGCCCAGAACCACAGTCCCCGGCTGCCTTTTTTTTGGGGGGGGGAGCAGCCCCATCCATCCACCTCCGACAAGCCACGTCCCTCCTCACCTTGTCGATTGAAATCCATCGGTGGCTGCTTGCAGTCTTGAGCTCGGTGGCCGCTGGCTCCACAGTTGTAGCAGGAGAGGTTCCCGGGCTTCTTGTGTCCCGAGCCGCCGCTGTTGTTCACCATCCCCTGGGCCTGGTACACCCCTGCGGTGCCGGCCATGAAGCTCTGCATGGGGGGCACCGCAAAGGCCGACTGTCCGCTCATGAGGGAGTCCGGCGTGGGGCCGCCGCTGTACGGAGAGTGGACCATGGGGAAGGCCGAGCTGCTGTTGTACTGCTGGGGGTTGACGTAGCCGTTGCTGCACAGAGGGTTGAAGGGCAGGAAGGGGAACGTAAACATGGACGGCCCTGAAAAGGGGTGCTGGAAGTAGTTCGTGTAGCTCACAGTCATGCCGCTGGAGCCGCAGTTCCCGCTGCAGCCGCAGGAACTGCAGACCATGCAGCCAGGCGGCTGCTGATGCTGGTGGTGGTGGTGGTGGTGATTGTTCTGGTTGGGGACGGGCATGTTCCCCGCGGAGCCGCCCCCGCCGTAGAAGCTGTTCTCCGCGGCCGAGGACAGCGTGGGGCTGGAGCTGGGAGGGGGGCAGCTGGGCAGGCTGCCCATGTTGGCGAAGGAGGTGGCGAGGTGGCTGCTGGAAGACGCGGCGGGGTTGCTGTTTGCGCAGAAGGTGCTACTGGGCATGGGGGCCACCGGCATGCCGCTCATGGCGGAAAAGGCCACTTTGGTGTTGGCGGTGTACAGAGCTGTCCGGGGGCTGATTATTGCTGGGGAGACGCTGAATTGCATACTGTTGGAGCAGGACGGCTGACCCGCCAGGGTGGCATCGGTGGGCACGGATGAGGAGACCAGCAGCTTGATGGGGGGGCGTGCCATGTGGAAGACCGTGCTTGAGGTGACGGTGGCCGTGGTGCTGGTTTCCACCAGGATGCCCGGGGGCTGGGGTGGTTTCGCCATTCGGTCCAGGGCGGGCGCGTGGACCAATTTGGATCGGAGGCCGAAATGGAGGGAAGGCGTGGAGGGGCCGTTTTCAGGGACCGCCGAGAGCACCTGCAGGGGCTGATGTGGAGGCACCGGGATCCGATCCGCCAGGGTGTTTCCAAAGCTCTTCTCCATCTTGACGCTGTTCTGAGCGGGCCCGCCGGGGAACTTTGTCCTCTCCTCCAAAGGTAAAAGCGAGTGCATAGGCGAAGAAAGGAGCTTCAGGTCTGCATTTCCGCGCTCGGGTTTGTGCATAGAGTTTAATATTCGGATCGGAGTGGCCGTCATCTGCCCTGGCAAGGAGTGGTGAGCCGCCGGACTAGAGCCCGACTCGTTCTGTACGGGCAAAACCTGAGCGGTGGGCCGGGCCGAGCTGGAGCCGAAGTGATTGAGGATCATGACCGGCTTCTCCTTCTCCGAGGGCTCCGGGTGGATCTCCACACCTGCAAGGCAAACGGGATCAGCTGCAGCACGCCGGCCCAGGGAGGCCCCAGGGGCTGCCACAGAACGAAAGGGAGCGGCCCTTACGCCTCTCGTTCTCTTCGGCGCTGTCCGAGCTTTCTTCCCGGGGCTGCATGCCCATGGGGCTGGAGGACGAGCTGGAGGACTCCGAGGAACTGCCTTCCCGGGGGGGCGTGGTGGAGACGGCCTGATCCACGTCCACGTGCAGTTCTTGGGGGGAGAGAAGCAGAAACCCCCATCAGAAACAAGAAGGGGAGGGCTGCGGTTAAGCGAGCTGCTTTCTAAGGGAAGCTCCCCCCCTCCCTTAAGAGGAAAGAGGGGAGGAAAGGCTCCAGGCAGCACTAATGGGAGAAGCACACTCCTCTGACACGGGAGACCCGTTTACCTGTGGCATGGTTCCCACGAATGCTCTGTATGGGGTTGATGTGAGTGGTGGGAGGAACTCTGGCCACCCCAGAGCTGACCGGTGGGGAGGGGGCTGGGTTCATGGTCCGCTTCTCTGACTTTTCTCTGCCGTTAAGAAAAGGTTGAGAAACACTTGAATACAATCGCCATGTGTCTCCTAGCCAGACTGCAATTTTTTTAGATGCGTATCCATGGGTAACCCCTTTCCCAACACCAATTAACAGGTGCGTTTTCTGTGAGCATGAGATCACCCAGAGCTGTGACAGGTACAGATCCTTCAGAGGGCAGTTCAGAGTTGCGATGAGCCCGCGCAAAAGGGACTTCTGACGGGTCCTCATACGTCCAGATATTATCTCATTCCCGCCGTCACATGACTCCAAATCAGGTGCACGGAGCCTGGCTCACTATTAGGGGCCAACACTGCAGTCATGTGACCCCGATTTTCAGTGTTCCCCGCCAGCTTCCCACTCAGTCAACGGGGAAGCTGGCAGAAGTCGGAAGTTCTGATCACGTGATGTCCTCTCGCTGGACAATGGCAACCGGATGGCCAGCATAACCATCGACAAATGCTTTACAACTGTGCTGCTTAGTGACAGCACTGCCTTTGTAAGTTAAGGAGTACCTGAACTGGCCACGGAACAATGGCACACACACACACACACACACCAAAAAATCCAAGATCAAATCTGCCCCCGTTCTTTTTTAAGAATGTACACTACATTCCTAAGTTGTTGGGAATGATGTCTTAAAAAACAAAATTCATTTAGTACTAGTTACAAATCACCCTGAGGGGGGGGGGGAAACTGCTTGTCTTTCTGCGGCTGATACTTACTTTTCCAATTCCAGCTGCGTCTTGAGTTTCTTCTTCGCTCCCATGGTGAGTGTTTCAAACTTATTAAGATCTTCTTCGGTGAGGCTCAAGAACTTGTGGAGAAAGACAAATAATCAGCACGTTTTCTAAACGTAAAAGTGGTTTTGAAATTGAGAATACTAAGGCAGGCATAATGAACTGGGATATATTCCAATAAAAAAAGAGAAAAATATTAAAAGAGATTAAACTCAGCCTTTCACTAAATTCAATTTATAGCTAAAGGCATACCAAAAATACTCAGATTACTAGAAGATGCCCGTTGGAGCTGCTCTGGGTCTAAATGGCATAATTCGCCTCCACCAGAGGGCTCCCCACTATCATTTTTAAATCAGGATAAGATGGCCGTAGCTTCACAACATCCTTCTGCAAAGAAGTACTACATTTTAACTAGTTCTTACTAAGCCATTTTAAAAGTAGTATTCCTCTAAGTCAGTGTTTTTCAACCTTGGCAACTTGAAGATGTCTGGACTTCAACTCCCAGAATTCCCCAGCCAGCATTCGCTGGCTGGGGAATTCTGGGAGTTGAAGTCCAGACATCTTCAAGTTGCCAAGGTTGAAAAACACTGCTCTAAGTTAAGCCTACGCTGGCTTTACCAATAATTTCCCAGATTATTGAGAAATACAGCCTGTGAATGGTGTAACTGAATCGAGAAGGGAAGGGCAGGGGAAGGGAGAGGGGAAAATAGAAACAGAAAAAAAAAAGCACTATATGCTTCTGGTGAGGCCTGCATCATACCTTCTCCATCGTCAACTGTTTAAAAACCGGATAGTATTTGTGCAACCGCAGTTTCCGCAGCCAATCTAAAATTCCGTTTTGCTCCTGGGCCTGGGGGTTTTGTGGGCTTGGAGACATTAAAAGAGGGGAAGGGTTTTCTCTCTGGCTGCGGCTACACGCTAACGTGGGCCCGGCCCCACCTGAATGAGAGCAGTGGGAGAGGGCAACGGCTGCCGCGGACGGATGAGGCAGGTGATGCTGAAGAGTGTTCTGGGCGGCCTGGACACCTGCAACCCCACAGATGGGCCTGTAAGAGAGGAGGAAAGCCGGATAGGAACGAAGCATTCCCTAGGAAGTCATGGGTACCCCAGATAGCCCTCGGGTTATGACCGCAATTGAGCCCCCGCAATTACCACCATGAGTCGCGACAGCCGTAAAGCAGGCCGCGTGACTGAACCCGAACATATGACCTTTTTGCAATGGCCATAAAGTGAATGCTGTGGTTGTTAAGCGAACCCACTGCTCGCTATGGGGGTGTTAAAAGCCAGCAGAAAGGAAAATACCTCAGCAGGGCAGGGAGGGAGCCTTGCTCAAACGAGGGGGACGATGTAATGTGAGCAATAAGATGATCTCATATGAATACAAAGTATGTAATTCATAAAAACGAGAAGGCTGTTGGGGAATTAGAATTTATTGCATTTATATGCCGCCCTTTTCCCCGAAGGGGACTCAGCCAAATTAGCCAAAGCCGTTTCCCCTAATTACACAGGAAGCGGAACGACGTTTCCATTTTTCTGCATTCTACCCGCTCCCTAAATTCACCTCACCTTCCAGAAGCACCCAGCGTCGTACCCACTTTGTAAAGGGAAGAATTGCCAGGACCTAAAAACAAGGACATCACAGTATTTAGAGAGCTATTATTCGACTGTCTTTTTACATATACATATACATAAACATAGGCACACGCCCGTTTTAGGAGAGGGTTGAGGTGGCATTTTGCTCTTTAAACTCACTTGAACTCAGATATTGTGGGGAGTGACATGAAGTGCTGAAAAATTTCTTGACGTGGTCGTTTTTCCAGATGTGGGACGGTAAGGATGCCAAATACCTGCAAAATTATTGTGATGGATGATATTTTCCCAACTTCAGGCGAAACAAAACTAAGATTGTGAAAGTTGTCAAAAACGAAGTCACACCGCACAGAACTCATTAGGAAATTACAAATATATGAAGTATTGAAGTCACTGAAGAGACAACTGGGGGCAGATTCCTGAAACAGCCACGATCCTCTTTATCTGCGAGTTGAATCTGCCAAGACAACTGACTTAGAATTACAGGCAGACCTCGACTTATGAACCATTTGTTCAGTGACCGTTATAAAGGCACCGTTCCTCACACTTGGAACTGCCACAGTGTCAAGAGATGAAGCTGGAATCTCTTAACGACCCGTGATTCGCTTAACAGAATCACTTAGGGACAGAGGTTCCTATGACCCAGTTGTGGTCATAAATTGAGGACTAACTTATAAGTGGTCAGACTAGAACTTTCTTGCCTATTTATATTTCCTGTAAGCAAATAATACTGCTCTTGTAATTTAATTAATTGCTTCTGTCAGCTATACAGGAGTTTCAATTATTTCGACTCTGGCTTTCCGCTGATGCGCTCCTACTATTATTTTTAAAGCAGATTTGGCTTACCCAATGCAACTGGCCCTTAAGATTTATTTTTTCTGCCCAAGTTATTCATTTTTCTCATTACTCTACCCACACAATACCTCTTTTTAAGGTGTTTGCAACAGCTTCCTGTCCGCTCCCAAATCTAGTACAAGCTTCTCAAACTCCGCTACATGTACAGTAGGTTAATTAAATAAATAAAACGCTTCAGAGTGATCCGTCCTGTGATTCTCACTTGTCTGGCTCTTATCAGCTTCAATCATCTCAAAGCCTTCTTGTTTCCTGAAATAACCCTCTTTTTATTCCCCCCCCCCTTTTTTCGCTCTTCCCATCTGAAGCTGTCCCTCCAAGCTGTTTTTCTTACTTTTATTCCCTTTTCAAAGCTTGCTTTATCTGGGAAACTTCTCAAGTAACCCTAGAGTGCATGTATTTTTGTCATTTTGCCAAAGCATTGGGATTAAAACAATGGTAGGCATCTCAAAGGGAAGACCTATTAAACCTGATCCTGCGCAGCGCTAATTAGGAAGATAGACCTGGGTCTGAAATTATGCACTTCCAAGGAACCAACAGCCCCCCCCTCCCCCAAAGGGACTGCATGAATTCCTACAGAGTAGAATTGTGTGAGGACTCTGGTACAGAATTACAGAACTGGGCATTGTTAATGAAAGCAGGGTGTGAGAACCTGAAGGTAGATGAGCCATATGAGAATCTAAGCATGGTTTCATAATTTGTGCTAAGAAACTATTACTAAGTAACTGCAACCGAAGCAAGTGATGAAACAACGGCAATTAAACCAGAGTTATTATTACTTACTGAAATAGTTAAAATTTATTAACTGAACAATAAAATAATAACTGAAAGTCACACACACCCGCACCCAGACAAATTCCAGAAACAAGTTCAAAGTATACCTAAGGTCTGATTCCAAGTCCATATGGCTTCTTTCTAAGTAAAATGATTCTGGACCAGCTAGAAAAGGAATGAATTTCTCCAAATTTTCTTCTGGACACAACTGACCTAACTAAGAAAGAAAATGTTGGCTTTTTATTATTGGTACTGTACCGCACTGCTTGTCAGAATCGAGCAGCACATGGATTACTTAAAATATTCAATATGAAACTGACATACGGCATGCAAAAAGTAATTTATTCTATTTTTTTTATTAAAAAAAAGCTGTGCAAGATACAGCGTATAGTTAGTTTATATGTGCTTCCAAATGTACTTTAAAAACACCAATTGCACAAAATCATTTTTTACCTTTGAAATGAAATCAGTCACTTCGGCAGAAGACTTTTTTACCACTGTCACTGAAGAATCAGACCATAAGACCTAAGGAAACGAAAAAGGACCCTTTGCTCACCTTCATCAAGCAACTTTAGAATGGACGGTCAGTCAGACGGACGGGGCTGGGCTGAACCCTTATACAGCGGGGCAAAATTCTCACTGCGTTTCTGAAGGTTACAATGTTTTCCCCAAAGTGGACTTAATTCCACTGGCATGATGCTTTTATCCCACCACCGCACGAAGCAAAAAAATTGGCTTGGGTTTGTTAATCGGCATTAATTGTTAATGCTCATTTTAAAAACATGGCAATGGCCTCTCACGTGTGCCGTGTAAAAATTAGCATAGAGGAATATTCTACACCAATCCTTGTTTTCTTCATTGAATTTTATAGTACTGTAATCAAAAGACGGTGGGCAACATATCCCTTTGTTGCTCTCTTGTATATATTTACTACCCCTGATCCAAGATCAGAACTACTAAACTGTTCTTTAAATTTACAAAATGTACTTTAGAAGCATATTTGATCTCGTAATGGTGAGACAGGACATTTTGGTAGCAAAGTCAACAGGGGGAACCAGGTACGCTTAATGGGCGTGCGATTCACTTAACAACCGCAGTGATTTGCTTATCAACCATGGCAAAAAAAGGTCATAGAATCAGGCATTTAACACTTAAAATAACTGCTTAGCAACGGAAATTTTGGTCCCAATTGTGATTGTTGAGGACTACTTGTATATTGCCCTAACCCTAACCCTTTTCAAAGCTCGCACATGGGCATCTGGCGTATTCCAGACTCCTATCAAGAGATGACCCAAGCTCCTGAGCTGTGTGTGCGTGTGTGTATTTGTAAGAGGATGTGCCAAACCCCCTAAATCTGTGGTTACACCACAAAACCGCGGTAGACAAAAGCGCGCTCGACGAAAGCGCATATGTGACGTCATCATAGCGCGACAAAACATCGCGCTGTGATCGATAAATGTAAAAATAAAGCGAAAACCTTACCCTAATCCCCCCAAACCTAACTCTTCACCTAACCCTAACCCTTAACCTAATGCTAAACCTAACGCTAACCCTTAACCTAACGCTAAATGTAACCCTAACGCTCTAAACCTAACCCTAACCCTTAACCTAACCCTTACCTTTATGTGAATCGGCTTGCTTTAATTTTAATTTTATTTCAATTTTTAATTTTTTTCATCACGCTGTGATGACGTCAAATGCACACTTTCGGCGATCGCGCTTTTGTGGACCACGGTTTTGACGGATCACGAAATCTGTATCTTTTTCTTCCTGCAAGTTCAACCACTGTCTGAGAGCCCCTCTTGGAAGTCCACAGAAGCTAAGTGATTACTTACAATACAAGACAGAGGCGAACCCAGTGTGAGTTTTGCACGTATCGTATCTAGAGGACAGGTGGGGAAATGCTCCCACTATCCTTTTTAAAAACAAGCAGGGGTGAGATGAGCAGGATGTTTCCACACTATATTAACCACCGAAATGCATGCATTTTTCCAGCCCTGAGGATACTGCCAAAAGCACTGATGGGAGGAAAGAGTTTCAAAATACATTACGTAATTCAGGAATTTCCTTTTTCCAGCCTTTGCTTAACTTAAACTGAGAAACAAAAATGGGCAGGCAGCGTCGATCCTTCCTGGGGTTTTGTTGATTTCTTTTGCTTCCCCTGGCGCTCTCTCTCTCTCTCTCTCTCTCACACACACACACACACACACAGCATGCAGGGGAAACAATAGCACTTCTGGATGCGTTTAACTGTGGTTCCATTTACGTGGCTTTTCGCTTGCTTTTCCAGATATTTACAAGAAAGAAAAGTGCCCTCAAAATCCACCCCCACCCCACACTTTCTGTTAGCTTTCATAATATTCCTGTTATTTATGTGTCCCTGTGAAGCAAGGTAGTTCTGCACAGAGGTTCAGGAGTCCCTTTTCCTCGGAAATCTGTTTCTGCAGATTGAATTAGAGCTCAGAGTGCACACCTTTCCCTCTTTTAAGCTCTCAGACTAGAGAGAGACCAGTTGGTGCCTGTCTTGCCCCTCAGGCTAGACTCTCAGGGGATGGAATGTGTAGTCTAAATATATCAAAACAAAATCACGGGAATTACGGGACTTTCCCTATCCTGTGAATAGAGCTCAGTTATCGTACTGTATTATTTATAGTTTTAGGTATTCAAAATCTTCCGATATTTTTCTCGCTGCATTTTGTATGATTAACCTCAAGGCACGAGACAGATACCCAACAACTTTAATGCGTTATTGTTTAACAGGAGGGCACAATTACGGTATCGCTGCTTTATCCTGGTTTCTTTAGAATCGCTTGTTATGGCGTGAGGGCTGCACATTACGTTTTTCCTTGTATGTACACAATTAGACTGGGCTATGAGCAAACGGTTGACATTCTTTTAGCACATCTTGAATGTAAATGAATAATTAAAGTCCTTTCATTAAAAATAGCAATAGCAATAGCAGTTAGACTTATCGACCGCTTCATAGGGCTTTCAGCCCTCTCTAAGCGGTTTACAGAGTCAGCATATCGCCCCCACAGTCTGGGTCCTCATTTCACCGACCTCGGAAGGACGGAAGGCTGAGTCAACCTTGAGCCGGTGAGATTTGAACCGCCGAACTGCAGATAACAGTCAGCTGAAGTGGCCTGCAGTGCTGCACCCTAACCACTGCGCCACCCCGACAAAAAGATATAAGCAGACTATTTCCTACAACATGAAGTGGTAAATGTCCAAGACACATAATTTTGGAATCGGAGGTAATGTAAAATTGAATATAATATGTTTTGAGAGGCAAACTGTTATTTTAAAGAAAGCAATGCTGAATGCTCCACATCTGGTTTCCTTCATCTCATTTGCATTTCTTTGTAAATCGTTGATACTCACCTCAAAAGAATATTCAACAATCCTATCATTCTTCTTGTGTGATAATCCCTTTAATTCCACCTTTTCGACGCTTACTGTTAAGAAAAAGAAATACGTGTTACATACGGAAGGGCTACAGGCCTGTTTCCTTTGCTTGAAAAGCAGAGAGGGCTGCAGGCATCCGTGATCACTCCTACTGGCCCACATCTGGATGGCAAATCCCATCCATGATGCCTGGATCCTTTTTGTTAATGCAACATGTGAATAAGTACAAGCAACCCAAAGTTATGGAACCAGGTTTACCAAGGGGTCTATGGAGATTATCAATTGTCCAAGTTACAGTCGTCCCAAAGGTACTTTTTCCAAAAGACAACTAGACCGTCTTGGTTTTTTCCTTTGGAAACAAAAAAAAGCTGCTTGGATGAGAAGCAAAATGTTTTCAAAGAAAACAAAATCTAGACAGTGCAGGTACCTTTTGGGAAAAAACCACTTTCGGGATAGGTTCACCAAGTGTTTGAATTTGAATGGCGAGTTCTAGCTTCAAAAACCAAGGTGGCTCCTTAGACCAGTGTTTCCCAACCTTGGCAACTTGAAGATGTCTGGACTTCAACTCCCAGAATTCCCCAGCCAGCATTCGCTGGCTGGGGAATTCTGGGAGTTGAAGTCCAGACATCTTCAAGTAGCCAAGGTTGGGAAACACTGCCTTAGACCTTACAAAACACGAAACGATACCTTTGCTAATTGTACGGCCAGCTCTCCTCTTCTGCTGCTTTGTGAAAGAAGAGCCAACCAGCAGACCAGATCAGTGAGGGAGCCACTTCGAGATCCCTCAGGTCCCCAGCCGGTCTTGGAGGGGCTTCAGGAGAACAAGAGATAGAACTGACCTCACTTGGGTGGGGTGGAGAATGTTCCATAAGGCAGGCGCCATGGCAGAAAAGGCAGACCTCCATGGGCATGCCAACTTAATTCCTTAACAGATGGGACCCACAGCATGCCTCTTTTGCCAGATCTGATGGGCTAAATATTTTTTAAGGCAGGCAACACACACATGCCACAGTCAGTGCCTTAAAGGTTTTTAATGTGTATAAAATGCTCATCTTTGAAACAAGAGTTGATTATCCCCTGGAGCAAGAATTTTTAACGTTTGCTGAATAACATGCCAGCAGCTACAAAGAACAAGTTTAAAAATACCCATGTGTGTATACTGAATATTAATCTCGCTTGGAAAAGCTAAAATTGTTTAAAAGCACTTTTCCTAACTAACATTCCCATTATGTTCTTTCTCACTTGGCTCAAAACACATTTTCTCCCTATGTGGTAAATTAACAGTTTTAAGGCTTTTAAAGTTCCTATTTATTCTATCTTTCTACAGAAAAGTCATATGAACTGAATCCAGTTGAAGCATCAACTGGATTAATGCTTACATTTGTGTCATAATTAAATGTTCTTAATGTTATTTTTCATCTTTTAATTCATAGGAGGTAGTTTCCACCTGAACCTTTATCAGAAATTGAACTAATAGGCAAACAGATCATGCCCTCAGTAAGCAAGTGCTGTACATCAATTATTATTTCGATAACCACATCATAGGCACCCTAATAATACCAAGAAAGAACTGAATAGTTTTTAAAGAATATAGAATAATTGTTTTATTGATATCAAATAGCTGCTTGATTGAGAGAAAGAGAAGTGTATCCATATTACTAACTTTGCACTAGCTGCCCCTAAAAGTGTCACATGGTTTCATTAGCACTTCAGCACAAGAGAACAGAAAGACAGTTTTACATGGATATATATGAAAATATGGGCAATTTTGAATGTTCAGTAGCTCAGAATTGTTACTAGCCAAGGTAAACTAGTGAACAGGCAACAAGATAACACTTTTAGACTTCTCATAAACTAGATTATAAAATGTAAATAGCTATCCATTATACAGCAACATTTATGGATTATAGCAGGAAAATTGGATAGTATTCTCTAATATTTCAACTTGTTTTATACCTAGTTTTTATAAGGATTCCACCATAAAATGTGAGAAACAGAAATTTAGCAGCTTTGTAAAATGGCCACAGTAAAGGGAAATATTTTGTCCAGCTCTGATCTGCCAGAATGAATTTTTAATAAAATATTGTAGCAACAGAAACTCGTCACAGTTGCCATTTCTTACTTCTTTTTCTCTGTTCTTACACCAGGAAGATGCTACATATGAGACAACTGCCAGAGAGACCTACACAAGGATGGCAACGCTAATGTACCTAGCTATTACCTTTCTGCCACAAATGCAACCATAGATTCATGAAACACACACTAGAAACCCACTAAACTCCATTCATGTGGACAACATATGGAACATTCAGTTCCAATTTACAGTACTAATAGACTTAATTTCCTGTCTGATTCCACAACTTCATTCCTTTTTGTTTTCAGACTGGGAATAACTTTTTCATGTATTTCCAAAAGCAGGTTCAAGATTAAAAGATCTTGGGCTTCTTTTATTATATTTGGTTTCCTTTCAATATTAAAGAAAGTTAAAATCAAAACAAAATACGAGTTCAGTGACTAGACAAATAGTGAAGTCAGCATCTTAAGATAACCACAATGCCCATTAAGCATATTGGGAATTATGAGAAAAGCATATAACTGCTATTTTAAAAACATGAGTAATCTCTGGGACAGGAAACTAAAACTCAGATGAACATTATTTTTGCACAAATAGCCAGACTTCAATTTATTATGCTCTCAGTTAAATGACATTCTTAAAAATGTTCTCCATATAACTGGGTTGTATATACTAGTTTATGTATGTTGACATCAAAAACCACATATATTTTTTCAACAAAAAATATTCTACTGGCCTAGATTAGAACTAAGTAGCATATGTCTTTCAATCTTCAAGGGGAAAAAATGAGTCTATATTCACATCATTGTGAACTAGGTCTACAATAGGATATAACCTGCCAAGTTCACACCCTTTACATCAACTACAAAAACAATAATAGGTACTGTTCTGTCTCTTTTTAAAAATCGATCAGTCAATCAAATAATGTTCTTAGGACGGTTTGATCCCAATATACTTGAATTTCTGTAATAATGCTTGACATATATCTTATCAATCTGAGCTAGTGACGGTATCTTCACCACAATAGAATTCCAATCTATGGGGTCACACTTAGGCAGTCATTTGCCGTAGGTATTGGTTTCACAGTGAAGACCCACAGATTAGAAAGGCCCTAGGGCAGAGGTATCCAGCTTTGGCAATTTTAAGATCTGCAGACTTTAACTTCCAGATTTCACCAGCCAATTTTGAGGATTGAAACCCACAAGTTGGTACCCCTGGCCCAGATGATATCAGTACTGTAGTATAATTGCAGAAACACACACACACACACACACACACACACACACACTAACAGAAAGCAACACCCCTCCCCCAAGCTTGGCAACAATTGTAATAGCTGTTAGGAGCAAGTGACTGGACAACCTTCTGCAGATTAGTTGACTTGAAGCACTGAGTCATCCATTACAGAACACTCGACCCCAGTAAGCGCCAATGAAAGTTTCCTGTGAATTTTGCAGAGACGAATGTTTTTACCCACTTTGAAGGAGGGTGGGAGTGGGCAGCTTGCACCTGTACCACTTCCGGAAGCAACTGAACTCCTCCGTCTGCTGAAGCAGAGGAGGAAGGAGCCGCGTAGGCCCTGAGCTCCCTCCAAGAGGTGCAAGACTCGCCTCCCCTGTCTCTGCACTAGCAGGCCAACATTGCCCAAGCTTGGTTTGGAGCCCTAGGATTCCTGACGACGTCGGGAGAGCTTGCAGAATAACACAGCAGTCCAGAGCAACTTCCTTAGGATCTAGGGAGGGCTTAGGACTGCCTACTTAGCACCTTTGTCACCTGTCATCATCTCTTATTTCACCCGGGCATCAAACCTCTGTCTCTGAACAGCGCACAATTGCATAATTGCATGCGAACTCTTTATTTTGGCATTACTGCATTGTTACTTTGGTCTGTGACGGTCAATGAAGATTGACAGGTAAGCCTCGAAGAAGATGCGGCAGATCGGATGACAGGCCGGGACAATATTATGCAGAAACAAGGACAGTGCCTCCAGGGGTAATCTTTTCAAAATCCGGAGACAAAAGGTGTAGGTGCCACAATATTAGAACCGTGAAAAGACAGGGATTTCATGCACTTCAAATGAACATGGATTTCCTTAGGAAGGATTTCAACTCCTAAATCACCTCTGCTAAGTATTTAACCTACTGCTGAAAACAAGCTTTTTCCCCTCCCTAAATATTCTTCCTCTTTTAGCCAATTCTACACTGTACACATTAATTCCAATCTTAACAGCAACAACCCCCCTCTCCCCAAGCCACCAATCATATGCATTAGAGGAGGGGGGGGGATTCATACTCAAAAGAGCTTTGATAAGTAGTACTAAACCAACAATATTCCTTAGGGGTCAGGTACAACAAAGTCCATATTGCTGTTTGTGGGGAAGCAATGGCCTGAAATAATCAGCCATCACCTCTTTCAGATTAAAAGCTGGCTGCTTCCATGTCTCGAGGCAATTCACATCCCCTGTCAAGCATTTACTTTAAATGCTGGATTCCAGTGGTAGCACCTTCTCCAATCACCTGAAAAAGCAGTTGTGGCCATAAGCACAATGAACACAGTAGCTTGGTCTGGTGATATCCTTCCACAGATTAAACGTATTTTGTGGAACTCGCCCTCATCAAAGTATAACGTAACTATTCCTACTAAACGGCTTGCAAGGAGGAATTATTTAATCGGTAGCCTTATCCAATCACAACCTGAAAATCGTAAGTAGTTCAACAGAGTCACAGGGGGCTTTGTGACCATACCGCTTTTCTTTCAGCTGGGAATCAAAATAATGTAATTTCATCAGCACTGTCCCTTCAACTTATTGTTAAAAATAGCACAAGCATGATACACTAATGAAATGGATATGCTCAATGCAGTGAGGTAATGCAATAAATCAATGGTCTTTCCTAAGAGGTGTAACACAAGTGGTTGTACAGAAAAACAGCTGTTTTTCCCCCCTTGCTTTTCTTTTTTTCTTTAGGAAAAAAACAACAAAACGCTGTTTCGGGGTATAGTTGCAAAATCAGAAATATTTTCCGGTTGGGAGATACAGGATTACAGCTGTTGCTTATTTCCAATTCAGCTAAACAAGTCTCTTTACTGCCTTCTTCAACTAATGACAGATGGTGATAACTTTCACTCCAAAAGGCCTGCTCTGAGGAGAGAAGCTGCAGGAATATGTTGATAGCTTAATCTAAAAGATATTAACTGTCAATGTTACAGGGTGTTTCCTACTGTAGAGTCGGTGAGTTATAATGAAGGCCAATCTTATTAAAAATAGAATTACCTGACAAACAACACTCGTGTTCACATTTTAAAAGTGCAATCATGTGATCAACTTTTATGACCTTCTGACAACAACCGTGTTACTAACTTAACTGCAGGGATTCAACTGATTAACAACTGTGACAAGAAATGTCATAAAATGGGGCAAAATTCCCTTAACAAATGTCTCACTTAGCAACCAAAATGTGGGGCCCAAATGTGGTCATAAGTCAAAGACTACCTGCATCTTTATTAGAATATGGACATGATCCATAAAATCATCTCAATACTTCCAAAGCAGAAACAGTTGTCCTTCTCCCACCATAAATGAGCAATTCTAATCTGTATCAATTCTGTAATTACTGCTTGTTTGTTATTCTTACGAAATCCAGTAAGTTTTGCTTTCAATATTTTGGAATAAATGCTAATGGGAAAATGTAGATGAGGCTCCTTCTCTACATAGCATTGACACTGGTGAAATATTTTAAAGGACAGAAAATCGTATATGCTGCCATAAATAAAACCTCGGGTTTCTTTATCGCTGTGATTCTGGAAGGCCTGCAGTTAATTCATAAGAACGTACGTAGCTACACCTTGGAAATGTCATTTGAGCTTTACACAATGAGATAGTCATAAGGATACTTCCATATGGATTTGCCATTTCATTAAAATATTGTAAGAGCTTATGGAGTGCAGAGTTCATTTCAACATCTGGTTTAATGTATTTTATCCCACACTATGCTTTTGGAAAATATGCTGTGGTCAAGACATCTGGTAAAGTTCTAAAAAGGCATGCTGCACAGAGAATATAATTGTTTGTACAAGAGCTAAGAATAAATAATTGTGATCTTTTCATTTAAGCGGCATTGTATTCAGGGAAACAAAATAATATAAGAGTTGAAATGTCCATACTTTATCAAATATTGAATTAGATTTCATCCCAGAAGCACGATTTAAGTAAACTATTAACACTGAAGATTCTTTAGATTGTTTAAGCAAGACTGTTTTTTTTGTGTGTGTTTTGCACATGATCAACATGTCTGAATAGTTTCCAATATTTTTGGATGTTAATTTAGTGTTCCAGATAAATCTCAGAACATCAGCACACAGTAAACTTCCTGGTCATAAGTAATAAACTGTCAGATTATTTGTTTCAAAATGTGATTTAGGAAACCTTTATCCATATATCTAACTAGCAGGAAAAAAAGAGTATACTACATTGTCTGTTTTTAAGTAAAACCAAGCACGGTTTTCTATTATGAATGACTGTTTCACCAGCTATATGAATCCTTTTATCTGAATTAAATTGCATATATGAAACATTCTTATCTAGAGGTTCCAAAATATTCTGAGGTGTAGCCTTAAAGAGCATTTGTACTGCCGCGTCAGACTGAATGCTAACGCCTCTCAATGCCCTTTTAAAGTGCAAGCAATAAGGCTTGCTTAATGAAATGTCAGATCTCCACACAATAGGACAGTCCAATCCTGAATAGATGAATCAATATCGTAACAAAAGAATTACAGCGGAGGAGAGAAATTTCATTTAAGCACTGAAAATTCAACACAACAGGGCTCTGCACTGCATGAGTTACAGGGACAAGCCTATCCGTTGTCCTTTCTTGTGGCGTGGTGTAACTACAGCAGGTAGCAGAGCTTGGCAGTCATGCTACTTGAAGAAAAGAGATTCTTACATGGCCACGAGAATGATCTTCTGAAGGCAAATGGGGAAATGAATGAAACTCGTGTGTAATAAATCACTCCCATCCATTAAACAGAAACTTCCCGCTCAAAGGCTACCATAACTGACAGAGAATGTTCTCCCCCGCCACACACACACACACAAATAGGAATATTCGGCAAAACCTTGAGATGTACCTTTGGAGTGCTTCCCTGAAGGCCTCTTAGGCAATGACTCCTCAATGGAATGTGCTGATGTGTGGAGTGCGTTCTCTAAACTGTTACCCACCACGTGGTTTATGGGGGTCTCAGATCTCGGAGTGACCTAGGTAAGAGAAAAAGTACAAAAAACAAACCTGTCAATTTGGCTTACGTGAGTTAAAAATATTCTTAAAGTCCAGTTATTTCTAAAACAACGTTCTTATTTTCAACTTGCTATCTTTTAGAAAGCATCTTCAGGCCCCCCCCAAATCTCATTACAAAACATCAATGGTCATATTTTTGTTATGCCTGTGTTAATTTGCGTTCTATTAAAAGTAATTCTCAAAGCAAAACTACCTGCTGTGTGTCTCAGACAAGCTCCCGAGGTCGTCACATTTCATTTTGTTTGAAAAGGCTTAAATCTTGCCCTAGTCTCGCAGACTTCACTAATCAAGTAATTCTGGTGACTGACTAGCAAATACATGGACCAAAAATCACCAAGTACTTCCAAGTGCTGCACTTAAGATACCAACTATTGTTCTACTTAGCTATCTAAGAACCGCTTCTGCTGAGTCAACAGCCTCAGATACATTGTGTGAATTTTCTCAGCAGGAAACGCAACGAAAGTGTGCTTTATAGCAGGACACGTTTCTTTTAACTCAGTATACTCCAAATCCTTTTTACTACAGGTAGGTGGGGTTTTTTTGTTTTAAAAAAGCAGACCACTGGCAAATTAGGTCCCCTACATGCCACTTCCTCTGTAACCGAGCCAGCCTGCCCAAGGTAGGATGCTAGGTGACCTAACCTATGTTTGAAAATTGGCCTCAGGTTGCTGTTCATCATCTAAGCCTTCTTGCTTCTCTTACTTCTCCTGGCCAAGATCAAATGCCTTCCATATAGTACCAAGCCCA
Organism: Thamnophis sirtalis; assembly: GCF_051295495.1. Lineage (NCBI taxonomy): Eukaryota > Metazoa > Chordata > Lepidosauria > Squamata > Natricidae > Thamnophis > Thamnophis sirtalis. The sequence continues at coordinate 47,634,088 of NW_028261394.1, forward strand.
TCATTTTCTCCCATTCCTCAGGCCAGGGGCAATGCACAGAGCTGCATCCGGCCATTCACTATTACTACACTTTTAATGCCCAGGGCAAACCATTTATTTCCAATACATACCTGACCCTATTGCCACTCTAAACAGACTTTAAAAAAAAAAAAACCTCGAAGCCTTTTTATCTTTTTACCAAATATACTTGCAATGGCTATGTGAAAGTGAAAACAAACTTTATTCCAAATGATGTACGTGTCCATCAACCATGCAGAAATTGGAATTTATAATCTGGTAGATACCAAGAACTCCAAAGGTTCTTCAACATTGAATAAAAAGAGGCAAGTATGAGATTTGCTGTCAATGTAACTTAGGCTACAGGGTTATCTGCAGTAAGGATTGTTGTGCTAGGCACAAAAATGTATCATGTCAAGGACTATTCATAATCCCCGCAATCATTTTATTTCAACTCCATATAGCACTAATGCCTCTCTGTGGAATAGTAAGCAAACTTACTTAAGATGCTGGTTTTACAAACTAATCAGATCAGTTACAGAAGTGTTTCCCAAACTTGGCAACTTTTAAGATGTGTGTAATTCAACATTGTATCAGCTAGCCATGATATAACTAACACTCTACAAAACCTAGAAAGCTAGAGGTGAAAAAAGGAGAAAAACCTATGAAGGATTAGTGACGAAGAACACTTATCAAATGTGTCAACTCAGCCTGCTTTTACCTAACATCCCAAACTTGATTTGATTCCCCCTTTTTTCCTTTTGAGACTTTCAGGTTTAGGGTTCATTAATACCAAATTAAGCATGTTCCACACGCAACCTTTTCTTTGAATGAGCCCATTTTTCCTCAAGTCCTAACATGCGATTTTCTTTATTTTTCTTTTTGTAAATAATGCAAACTTTTCATTGTCAAAGTTATCAGGAAATATATTTTCCCAAACTGTTACATTCAGCTCTTGACAATGAGTATATGGACAAACTTTAAATCTGTTCCATAAAAAACACTGAACATGAAGGTGATCTCTTTCTCTCTCTGTTTAATTAAGTTAGTGCAACTTGGAAAATTAATGACATCCTTTAAGTTTATTATGATTTAGGAGGACTCTCATAAAGATCTTTAAAACCAGAAATGAATATTAATCTAAAAAGAATTGTAGCACAAAGTCCCACTGAATGCATTTATTCAGTCAAGAGTTAACTGGTGTGTGAAGACATTAGAATTTGTTTTACATAATACCTACAGGGTACTCTTTGTTCAAAATATTACACACCACTTCGGGATTCCCCTTTAAAAGCCACAGTTCATCTCAGTGTATTTCCTGGCTACTCATGCAAGCCCCAGTTCTCATTCAAAATACTTGAATTTGGCAAAGCGTGGAGTATGAATTAGACTTACTTTTTTAATCCCCATAGACAGATTGTTATAGAAACACATGAAGACAGATGCAGATGCTTACAAATGGCATTAAACAAGTATTCAATCAAGTCTTTATATCTACCAGCATCTGAGGCATTGTTGGCCGATTCAGTTGCTTATGTAAATTGATATTTAATTCTGTGTTTTTGTTTGAGAAATGAAAAAATGCCCAGGGTATTAACTTTTGACAGTTTAAGCATTGGAGTTTATACTTTAGCACACAGGATGGTAACAAAAATGTCCTCACACTGAGTTCTGTTTGATGAAATACATAACATAGAATGTATTAACAGTACCACAGATCTTACTAGATCAGTGTACCCCAATTTAATCATGATCTAGTTGCACTGTTCTTTATTCCAACACTGGAGGTTTTAAAGAAGAGATTGGGCACCCACTTGTCTGAAATGGTAGAGGGTTTCCTGCCTGAGCAGGGGGTTGGACCAGAGGACCTTCAAGGTCCCAACTCTGTTTTCCCTATATCCTCAATTTGAACAGCCAGCGGGGGGGATCCACATATGCATCGAAGCAAGACTGTGAAGATTACATTCAAATTTGTGTAGTCCAAATGCAGTATAGTCTGAAGAGCATTTAGAGGACTGAGACCACAAACGACAAGAGCAACATACTTGCCTCAAGCCACTTCTGAGGAATTAAACAACTGTACAACTTCCTTCCTTCTTGAATTGTACCTCTGCATCAGCAAATTTAAAAGCATTCATCTCTGCTTATTTTGTAGCACCAAAAGCTAATATGAGGTGCGCCAAAAACATATAAAAAGACTTACTGAAAGTTTTACATCGAGGACGTTTGAAATACACACACTATTGAAGGAAATTAACTTTCGTAGGTCCACGTTGCATACTTCCAATGAACTATCAAAAGTTGTGAAATAGTTTTAAACAATTCTCACTGATGATGGCCAAAACATCTGTCCAGTCTCGATTCCTGGTTACTAACTCTATTTCACAAGGCCAGGCTGCTTTTTCAGCCGAAAAAAAAGCCCCAAATCAGCTCCTGGGGCCAACATTTATATTACAATCCCTGAACCCAAAAGGCTGGACAGCTGCACAGCTTAGCCACACCAGTATCTTCTTCCAAAGATTGGAGATGCAACTCTTGACTGAAAGATGCCATTTTCTAAGGGGAAAGGCAGTGGGAAGAGGCACAGGGGTGGCCAAGAGACAGTTCCAGGCACAGAAGAGGGGACAGGGTGTAGAGCCCAGGACACACTGGGGATCTTCAGGCTACTTCAGCTGATTGCAGTTCTGCAGTTCGGCTGTTCAAATCTCACCGGCTCAAGGTTGACTCAGCCTTCCATCCTTCCGAGGTGGGTAAAATGAGGACCCGGATTGTTGTTGGGGGCAATATGCTGAGTCTGTAAACCGCTTAGAGTGGGCTGAAAGCCCTATGAAGCTGGATATAAGTCTAACTGCTATTGCTATCTTTCTTTTCCATCCCCTCCACCCACTGTAAACCATGGTTTGCCCTCTAGCCACCATAAAGCATCAGCTCCACCTATTGTAAACCATGGTTCATCTTCTCTCCATCACCTGCAGCCACCATAAACCATTGTTTGCTTCCTCTCCATCCCCTCCAGCCACCATAAACCACAGTCTGCTTCCCTTCCATCCCCTCCAGCCATTGCAAACCGCTTGGCCTCCACCTCTCAGCCCAGGACCCACCTTGTGGCACCCGGGACAGGTGGCGGCCGCTCCGGCTGTGGTGGCGGCGGCGGCGGCGGCGGGGGGCCCCTTGGCGGTGCAGGCCAGGAGGCTCTGGATCTTGGTGAGCTCCTGCCTGAGCACCTGCTTCTGGTGGAAGCTGAAGGCCGGGTGGTTGGAGGCCATGGTGAAGAGCAGCAGGAACTCATCGCCGGTGCGGCCCTCGTTGAGCTGCAGCCCGTAGTTGTGGATGACCGAGTCGAGGTGCGTGAGGGTGCGGAAGAGCACGCCGGCCGCCTCGCGGTGCGACGAGCCCAGCAGCGCCAGCGAGACCAGCAGCTTGCTGCGCACCACCTCGTCCGTCAGGTTGGTCAGGCCGCCCAGGTCGGCCGCGTTGTTGGCCTTGATCTCCGAGTCGCGCAGCGAGTGGTAGTCCTTGCGGGCCAGGTCCTCCAGGCAGGCGCCCAGGAAGCGCAGCTCCAGCGGGATGCACAGGTCCAGCAGGCCGCACAGGAACTCCACCCGCTGCGGGGACGGCAGCTCCGAGAACCAGCGGTAGACGCTCTCGCGCTGCAGCCGCGGGCAGCGCTTCTCCACCATGCTGGCCCGGCGCACCCGCGGCCCTCGCCGACCCGACGACCGCCCGACGAGCCTCCGACGGAGCCCGGCCGGCCGGGGAAGAGGCGCGGGGAGGGCGGCGAGCGGGGCGGGGGGGGGGCAGAGCCACGGGGTCGCCCGGGAGGGCGCGAGGGGCGGGGCCTGGGAAGCCCCCTCAGGGAGGGCCGAAGCCTTCGCGGGCCTGGCGGCTCCCCTCAGGGGGCGGCTCCTCCTTCCCGCCGCCGCCTCGGCCCGGCTCCCTCCATCCCTTGCCCGCCGAGGGGGAAGAAGGCGAGGAGGCGGCAGAAGCAGCGGCAGAAGCAGCGGCAGCGGCTTCTCCTCACCTTCGCAGCAGCGGCCGCCCGCTCGCCGCCTCCCTCCTCCTCCGCTGCCCGCCCGGCGCGCGACAAATAATCCCGCGCCAGGAGGCGACGCTGCCGGGCGGTGCTTTTCCCCCGCCGCCGTTATACGTGGGAGGGATTCCGCGGGCGGAGGGATCCCGATCCGGCGGAGAAGGTGAAGAGGCCCGGCCGGCCAAGAGAGGAGCGGGAGGCCGGATCTTGCCTCGCCTCGCCCACGCCCCCCCCTCCCTCTCGGGCGCGTCACGATTGGACCGCCTTCCCCTCCGAGGCCCGCCCCTTCATGCTGGCCTCCCTCTCACCACCCACCTAACGGGACTCCGCCGGGCGGCCGCCGCTGTCATTCACGGCTCTTTGCCCCTCCCCCGCCCACGTCCTCAGGCCCCGCCCTTCGGCGGGTCGCGATTGGCTCTGGCGAGGCCAAAGAGGTGTGGCCTGGAGTGAGGGCTGTTTCTGCGCGTGTTTCGGCCGCGTGCTAACTTGCGCTGTCTGACAGGAGCGGGGGGGGGGGAGCTCGCTGGTCAATCGCTGACGGATGGGGCGGGGCATGGGTAACCTAGCAACGGGGAGAGGAACGGCTACGGAGAGTGAAGAGGGATGGGAAGGAGGGGGGGGGGATAAAAGCTCGGGTTGCCTAGCAACTGGGTCATTAGCATGGAGGGACCAGGGAAACGGCCTGAGGGCGGGAAATTCCCTCATGGCCACCATCACCCAGCGACCCTCTGGGGCCAGACAGGCCTACCTCGCAGGGTTGTTGTGAAGGCGAAAAACGGGATGTTACATTGTATGCAAGGAAGTGGAGACTCTGGAAAGAGTTGCAGAGAAGAGCAACAAAGATGATTGGGGGACTGGAGGCTAAAACATATGAAGAACGGTTGCAGACAATGGATATGTCTAGTTTAATAGAAAGAAGGACTAGGGAGACAATGATAGCAGTGTTCCAATATCTCAGGGGTTGCCCCAAAGAAGAGGGAGTCAAGCTATTTTTCCAAGGCACCTGAGGGCAGAACAAGAAGCAATGGGTGGAAACTAATCAAGGATGCAAGCAACTTAGATCTGAGGAGAAATTTCCTGACAGAACCATTAACCAGTGGAACAACCGGCCTCCAGAAGTTGTGACTGCCCCAACACTGGAAGTCTTTAAGCAGTTGTTGGATAACCATTTGTCTGAAACGGTATAGGGTTTCCTGCCTAGGCAGGGGGTTGGACTAGAAGACCTCCAAGGTCCCCTTCCTTCCAACTCTCTTATTCTATATTCTAAAGACAGGCGCCTACGAACAAGTTAGATAAGAAGCCATCTGCTCCGATGAAAGGCACCAGAAAAAAACACCAAATAAGAGATAGGCGCCTCTCAAGAAATTGTCGACCCCACGGAATGGCGAAAGAAAAAGAAATGACTTAAATGAAGTTACAGTGGGTCAACCGTGTGGAGGAGAGAAGACGAGAGGAATGCTAGAAACTAATGTGCCAATAAAAGTAAACACATCAGTAACAGAGCCCAAGGGTGGGAGGGGTCTTGAGGACCCCTCCTCTCCTTCAGCCAGCAATCCAGACTGGCCTACCTAGCAGGATTGTTGTGAAGCTAGGGGGAAAAAAAGGGTTACATCTATCCCAGGAAATTTATTTGACCATGTGAAGGAGGGAAGGTGGAAGCGATCAATAAATACAAATCAATGGAAGCCATAAATGCTTCCCAGGTACCAAAAGGTACCACAAGTGACCGAGACAGCCGAGTGCTGAACCACCAAGGAGAAAGTCCACATTGTTTTTTGAACTTGGCATCCTGAAAGGAAGAGGCAGTGGGGGGGGGGGCAGCAGCCAAGCTCTGTACCTCCCCCTCTTGTTTTGAGGAGGGGCTGCTCTGAGTCCTCCGGGATTGGGCGGCCTATAAATTGAGAGCCGAGGTGGCGCAGTGGTTAGGGTGCAGTACTGCAGGCCACTTCAGCTGACTGCTATCTGCAGTTCAGCGGTTCTAATCTCACCGGCTCAAGGTTGACTCAGCCTTCCATCCTTCCGAGGTGGGTGAAATGAGGACCCGGACTGTGGGGGCGATATGCTGACTCTGTAAACCGCTTAGAGAGGACTGAAAGCCCTAGGAAGCAGTATATAAGTCTAACTGCTATTGCTATTATGAAATGAAATGAATGGGAGGATTCTGCATTTCATCCCTGGAGGAATCCACCTGGGCACCGACATTCGAAGGGCCTGGCGATCCAGCGGTTCGTGCAAACCAGCATTCGGGCAATCTTAACCCAAATGGAGGATTCTGCCATCCTGTGCGAATTGAGATTTCCTATTCAAGGTATTCAGCAGTTTCTGATTACTTTCCTTTTCAAATAATTCTTCCCTTTTCTCTATAGAGTTATCCCAATAGGTAGGAGGACTGCTTCTTAACCCTGGTAAGTTTTAGGAGGTGTGGGCTTCAACTCCCAGACTGGCTGGGAAATTCTGGGAGTTGAAATCCACACATCTTAAATTTTGCCAAGGTAGAGAAACACGAGGAGATCTAACTTTTATTTTAGCTGAACAATTTCCCCCCTGCTTAGGCACATGGCTTGATACTGCTACATTCTGTGATCTGTTTCTTTTAATCAGTAATGCAAAATCTCCCTTTCTCAGGAATGGGTGTCTTTTCAGATAATCCCATCAGCTGGGGGGGGGGGAACTTCCATGGAACAAATATGCTTTAAAAATCTGTTATCACAGATGGGCACTGAGTTCACACATTCCGCTAATCTCCATGTGGCGAATAAACTCCTATTGAGGGTTTGTTCCACAAATGGCCTTTAAAACAAACCAAGGTGGATTCAGTAGGTGGATTAAGACAAAGAAATGCTATTGCTTCCACGTGCTCTGCATGTCTGGACTTTTATAGGAAAAACTGTGATAAAAATTGATTAGGTCTGATTGGTAATCTGTGAGTTGCGGTTCCAGATGATCAGGTGTTTGGCTGGGGATTTCTGCTTGCCGTCTTCCTCTTTGGCTACTGTGGGGAAAAAAAGGCTAAAAGAATAAGAGAGACTTAGTTTAGTTTTGGCCAAGAACTTGCATTTCATTATCTTAGATGCCATTAATATAATAAACAAGGTTGTGGGTCTATTTAAATCTATATATGCATGTATGGTGAGTGTCCTCTAGCGGCTATTTCAGTGATAACATCATGCTACAGTACAAATTTTCCTTTCCTTGTCCATGAATAGGGTGGAGGAGAAAAATAATAATAATAATGCCGGTACTTGGAAGAAAAAGCTAGAGAAGCAAACAAGGTTTAAAAAAATAATAATAATGTTAGCGGATACAGCAAAATACCTAATGTCCCCTAAAATCCATCTATCTGAACGTGGCTAAGATTGAGAAGTAGCCTTAAAAAATACGATGAATGAAACCGTCATACATCTGCAAACGGTTTTCTGACTTGGTTGTACAAATCTTCTTTTAGACTACTACTATTTCAGACTGGCAACCTGTGATTACTGGATAAAAATAATGAGACATTGCTGATTACCTAGGTGTGAATTAAGTATCTGAACATTTCAGTTATAAAAACCTGGTGAGACAATTCAGTCATTGCTTTCTGAAAATAACCGGGTGCATCTCCCAATGATAAACGGAGGCTGCACAACTCAGTGGGTTTCGTCGAGGGTAAACCCCAGGGAGAAAGACTATGATTGCACAGCATGGCTTTGTTTGAAGAATCTGTTTCCTTTCAGTTAGTGGAACAAATCTGAGCTGTATCTGGGACTCTTGAAAACAACTTTGATGCTTGTATTATGTTTTTTTCATGATGCAATGAAATGGTTTTGTTCTACCCTTAAGTGTTTTAGTGCTATACAGGTGTTTTATTTTGGGAAAACTATTTCCCGAATCTGATGCTGGGAATTCAAGAATCAATATTTGCTTTATGTATGTATATTCTAATCAGACAACGCACCACACAAACTCACAATTTTGTTTTGATTGTGGTGGACTTGAACATTCAGATATTGCGTCTTGTATGGTTTTAGCGTGGTTTTAGCATGGTTTTAGCCTGTGTGCCTTTCAAAAAGTACACATCCACTGAGAGACGTGACAGCTCCAAACTGGGATTTAGCCCCCATCGCTTGTCAGTAGCCGGATGGCTTCAGATTCCAGCCAGATTTTGTGTACGGGTGATAACATCATTGACTATAAATGAATAAAATTACTCATGAGGCCACCATCTTGTCAAATGCCATGTCATGTCTCAGCAAGCCACCAAATGGAAGAAGGAACACTCAGTCTGGTTATTCCCACCCTCATGTCCAGCAATGCCACATTCCCTTCTTTCTTCCCCATGTGCTTTTGGGGGGCTGCATTGCTAATAGCACCAATAGACCAAGAAGGTATTTATAACTCTGGGGCGAACACAATGGGTTGCTGCCAGGGAAACAGGGATGCTAAAATCATTCCAACAATTTGTTTGGGGAACAAATTGAAAACCAGCAGGCCTGAAGCAGCAGGCCAGCTTTCCCCCTAGGAGAGTCCTGAGTTCAAGAGGCTGTGTTTCTCCCCCACAAGGAGCTCTGCTAACTGTAACTAGCAGTAACAATCATATGCCTTCGTAGGATTCGCATGTACTCTCAGGAGCAGCGCATTCTTGGCCGGTGCTCAGGAGCCAACAAGGCAGCTGTTGCAGCCCTTCTAAAGAGAGAGTTCTGGCTTGCTTCCCTGCACTCTGCGCATCATGTCAGTCGTCTTTCTCTGGTGTCGCTGGAATGTCGAGAGGAGGGAGCCAGTTGGAAGCCTCCTGGCCAGCTTCGGCCCCTTTTCCAATGACGACGTTCTGCTTTTCCTCTGCATACCTCAAACCCAAACTCTTAACTTTGTGGCCTAGAGCAGGGGTGAGAGCCAAGGTGGCGCAGTGGTTAAATGCAGCACTGTAGGCTACTGCTAGATCAGCAGGTCAGCGGTTCAAATCTCACCGGCTCAGGGTTGACTCAGCCTTCCATCCTTCCGAGGTGGGTAAAATGAGGACCCAGATTGTTGGGGGCAATATGCTGACTCTCTGTAAACCGCTTAGAGAGGCCTGAAAGGCCTATGAAGCGGTATATAAGTCTACTGCTATTGCTATTGCTATTGCTATTGAGAAGAGGTGAGGCAGTAACCCCCATCATGTGGGGATGAGCCTTTGGTTTCATGATGAAGGCACCAGGGTAGAAACCAGGAGTTGGTGAGTTCTAGTTCCTTCTTAGGCATGAAAGCTGGCTGGGTGTCTGTTGGAAGAAATGTCCGTCATGCTAACTTCCTACATGACTGGGCCAATAACTAGGAGGCAGTGAATTCTGGTCTTGCACAGGCATGAAAGCCAGCTGGGTGGTTTTGATTTTGGGCCACTCACTCACTCTCTCAGCCCACCCACCTCACAGTGTTGTGGAGATAATAGGAAGAGAAAAGAGTATTAGATATGTTCACTGCCTAAAAGTGGGCATAAAATAATCTTTAAAAAGAAAAGCAGAGCTGGGTGGTGTTGGTGGTGAGATTCCTGGAACTGTGGACTGTTGATATTTATTTCATTATGGTAACTATACGTTAGGACTTTCAGGAGAGCTTTCCGTCCAGTGTTGTCCCATAAGAATCAGTAGTCTTTAAAAAAAAAAACCTTTCCATCCACGATCTTAAACCTAGACATCTGCAAGTTGGTGCTGATTTGCAGAGCGATATTTATTTGCTCAAAGATGCCTGCTCTGTTTGGTCAATTGCAGTGTGTGAAGGAATGCAGTCAGGTGTATTTTGGCCTCTTGGTTTTGCAAACTGTCAGGAGGGTGGTATGGTACCTGGATGAACGCCTGATAACCCATCTGTTTGGGCCCGATATATAGACTTGCCCACCCATAAGGGAGCAGCTACTCTGCAGATAGGTAAAACGTAGCACAGAAACGCTGAGGGTAAAGCTTCAAGGGCTTGCAATAGCTCTTTTTCCCCAGGCGGGGGAGCCTGGCTCCTTCCCTGCAAGGTGGTTCTTACAAAACAGGACTCTTAATCTGGAATTATTACCTGCATCCCAGAAGGGAATTGAGCCTCTGTTGGAGGGCAGCCTCCTTCCGTTTACTGTGCCCCCAACCAAGGCCTTAACCAGCGGCCGGATCACAGTGTATTTTGTGAAGAACCTCAGGCTTTATTCCTGAGCTCAAAAATATCTTCAGATTTCAGCTTCCCATAAGAGCTTTTGTGTCAAAGATTTCATAGTTTATTCCAATGTTTCAGTGTTTCTCAACCTTGGCAACTGTAAGATGGGTGGACTACAATTCCCAGAATCCCCCAGCTAGCCATGGGGAATTCTGGGAGTTGGTCCATGGATCTTAAAGTTGCCAAGGTTGAACTCCCACGCTCTTAAGATGTTTAAGCCTATGTCTGTGGACATAAAAGGCGATGGGGAAATCCTTACTTTCCCCCCCTTCTTGCTAAGAAGATAAATCTGGGTGAAACCCAACCACTGTTGCCTCTGCTCCCTCCTCGCATTCCCTGTGACCTACCAGTGAGAATGACTCACACCATGCTTGTAGCAAGCCCATCCCTTTGGAAACACCTCTGTTTTAGCTGTGGCTCTTAAAAGCAGGAAGAAGAAGGGAAGAGTCTGCCTGGACATGTGCATTCTTTTCATTGATCCTAACTCCTAGCTAGGCCTGCAGTTAAACATCTCAAATGATGACACATCCACGAGAGAAGTAATGGTATTACTTCTGATGGCATTTGGAAAATTCTCTCTACAGTAAAAGACAATTCATGTAACCTACAGTAACAGTATTCTGATTTTTCTAGTTTTCCCCGGAGCAAATGATTTTATCAAGGAATATTGAGGGTCGCGCCCCCCACCCCATAATCAGGCTTCCTTTTGTGGAAAATCCACTTGATGAGTTTATTCCTTTTTAGAGGATGGAGCGTTGGCAGCTCTGGTTTGTTTTATCTGGACTTGGTTTGAGAGCCACGTGTGACTTTGTACCCTTTTCTCTCCTGGAAGCAAAAGGACTTCCGGAATATGATAAAGCTTACTAGCCCTTGGCTTTTCTCTGAGCAGGATCAGCTCTCTGCTGTTGAGTTTCTTGATTTCACTTTGGAAACTAGCTGGAATTTTATCTGGCTAAGGAAGATCAGATTTGCAGTGATTGGAAGGATAAACGCTACCAAGATCGTACTGAGATACAGCTAGTGGCCAGCAAAGCCCCTTTGGCTAATTTGCTGCACTTATGCAGATAGCAAGAAGATTAAAAGCTTTGATCTCACGCATCCATTGCATGGCAAGCCTGTGCGAGAGGGCTCCACATTATCTGTCTGTGCACCACAAAGCATGTAAAGAGCATGCAGTTGTCAAGAATAAGTAGAAAGCCGTTTGGGGCTCTTACCAAAGCTTTTAGCAAAATGGTTTCAAAGTCAAAACGTGTGTCAGAATTTCACTTTCCAGTTCATTATGTGCTGACTTTCTTAGCCTGAGAAAGTATACACCCCATCATCAGCAAACAGAGATGCTCTTAAGACCAACTGCTCTTCCAGCTTCCAGTTAAGCTAGTTTATTGTCATGCTGGTACACAAGAATCACAGTCAGCACTAAACTGGTGCTAGATAAAAGTCAACGGCATTCAAGAGGGGGTTAGGCTTAGTCTTAGGACATTTGTGGGAACGTGGGAACTGTGGGCTGATCGCTGTCTTGACTCCACCCCCAGTTCTGCCTGCTCTCCTCCTACAGTCGATGTTATCTTAGCAGTTATATCAACAGACAGGAAAGAGTTCCCTAAACTTAGTTTTCTTCAGATGTCCTGGGCTTCAGTTCCTCTAAGCCAGTGTTTCTCAACCTTGGCAACTTGAAAACGTCTGGACTTCAACTCCCAGAATTCCCCAGCCAGCATTTGCTGGCTGGGGAATTCTGGGAGTTGAAGTCCAGACGTCTTCAAGTTGCCAAGGTTGAGAAACACTGCTCTAAGCCATATGAAAATTACAGCAGAGAGGAGAAGCTCTCAGGCCTGCCAAGGTCCAGGTGGACATCTTCCCCAGCAATAATTGGAGATGCTGGTGAGCAGTTCTGAAGTTTGCTTCCTCCAGAGTAGTGCTAGCCTATTATTCCCTAAGAGAACAAAGTTAACCTTGATCCCGAAGGCCCACCCAGTTTTCTGGATGAGCTTTTTTAGAAATGATCCTTCCCTTCGGTTGGGTATCATGTTGGGTGAGCAGATCCTCGGGTCCTTGTAGAGAGAGAGAGAGAGAGAGAGATCTTTTAATCTGGTTGGGAAAGGTGAAACAAGCACTGAAGCTACCTTTACAGCGCAACATGGCCTGCATCAGAAGAAGCACTGAATTCTTGCAGTTGTTAGAAACCAAACCTCTCATTAATAGTAGGCAGAGTACAGAAGGGTCTACTCAAGAAAGAATCTCAAACCCTAGAAAGATGTTCCTCAAGTCAGAACATCTTTTTGCATAAAAGCTACACACTGTCTTGATCCCGTTAAGATGTCTCTTGGGCTAAGCCTTTTGCTCTGTTGCCTTGATTCAGCAAATATTCCCTATTTCCACAGAAGATTTAAACCCTGATACACCAGAGCACCATTTTAAAAATGAAAAAGGACTTAGTTTCGAGCCGAGGTGGCGCAGTGGGTAGAGTGCAGTACTGCAGGCCACTTCAACTGACTGCTATCTGCAGTTCGGCGGTTCAAATCTCACCGGCTCAAGGTTGACTCAGCCTTCCATCCTTCCGAGGTGGGTGAAATGAGGACCCAGATTGTGGGGGCGATATTCTGACTCTGTAAACCACTTAGAGAGGGCTGAAAGCCCTATGAAGCGGTATATAAGTCTAACTGCTATTGCTATTGCTATTAGTTTCATTAGTTGAACTAACTGCTGGTGAGACGGAGGAGACAAACCAACCCCTTTTGCTATCATATCAGAGTGCTTAAAATGGTCACTTTCATTGGGGCCATCTAGAAATGCCCACCCAAGTCCTTTTTATTTTATTTGAATGACGGCGTTGTCATTGCTAAGATCGATGGATTGATTGCTGGGTGGGCACGCATCCCTTCAAATCTATTTCCTCGCAGATTAGGTGGGTTGGGTTGGGACTGCCTCTCCCAGAATCCTCAGACCCGGCCTTTGTGCGTGTGTGACCAGTGAGAGTTGTAGTGCTAAGATGCTTGGAGAGAACCAGTTTTGACTTCTCTACTGCAGATCCATGTTTACAATATTCAGATTTTTGCGGGGCAGGTTGTTTTCGTAGCCTTAAAAAACCCCCAGTGTGGAAAGCTGGAGCAATAGCCAGACTACAGTTTTAATTGATACTAAATCAATGTTGCTGCTTTCTTTCTTTTTAATGTGGAGACGTAATACTTAAAACATCTTCCAGAGTTGGAAGAAAGAGTAAAAAAGGAAAAGCCGTCCTCAGCACTTAGGTTAAGATTGCAGTCCTAAGCATGCTCCCTTCTCATTCTCTAAAACCAAAGTCACTTAGGAAGCAGCATGAGCCATAGATGTGAAAATTCATCTCGGGCTACAGTATTTCCTTCCTAGAAACGCCAGACTGCTGCAGGTTGATAAGATTCCACCCTCTCGAGTTCTTTAAACTTAAAAATAAGTATTTTTTTGTGTGGGGGGGGGCATTGTATCCCTTTGGCCTGATGGAGCTGTTTGGAGGTTTTTGAGCCCCTGCCTCCAAGGAGGGGGAGGGAAGAGCGGCCGAGATCTGTGTTGGGAGGGGGGAGGGAGGACTCTACCTTCTGCAGTTGCTGTACCTTTAAATACAAGAAGCTGGCACGGGGGGGGGGGCAGAGACAGAGATGCTGGGCTCCCTTCCCCTTAATAAGCCAGTGTCCATCTAGTGGGGAGAAGAAGAGGGCGAAGGGACTCAAGTGAGTCGGGGGTCCAGGGCGGGGGAGGAGGCCGGAACGATGCGAGGCGCTCCTCGCCCCTCCCCGCTCGGAGCTCCAGCCAAGGAGCCCCCTTCCCCCCCGCCGGTCTTCCGCCTCTTCCGCCTCCCGCATCCCTTCCTTCTGCCGCCACCCGGCTGGTGCCAGGGCCCCCTCCCCAAAGGACAGCTCTGAAGGCCGACATGGACCAGCTCTGCCCGCCCGCCCGCCGGAGCCGAAGCGAGTGAGCTGCGAGTCGCAGCGGGGTGGGGCGGCCGGGGGAGGCGTGGGGAAGAGAATGAAAACAGTCTTTCGGGGTGGGGGGGCTCCGAGGGAGACGGAGCGCGCGCGGGTGTGTGGTGTGTTTGTCTGTGTGCGAGGGAGGGAGTGAGGTGGGGGGGCGAGAGAGTGCGTGAGATCGAGACGGTCACAGACACTGCATTGCTGCTGACCCGGAGGCTCTCCCGCGAACACGCCGCGGGCAAAATGCTGCTTTGCCCAGGAACGGCGGAGCAATTGTGCCAGCCGAGCGGCAGCAGCAGCGGCAGCAGCAGCAGGTGGAAGGCACCGCGGGGGCTGTGAGACCCTTTGTCTGGTCTGTGGCGTTGCTTTCTCGCTTCCCCCCCCTCCCCTCCTGCCGATCCAGGAGCCCCCCCTCCTTATATGTTGGCCGTTGGCCTTTGCCCGCGCCGCCCCCTCCCCTCTCTGACTATTGCCCGGGGCGGCTCGAAAGGACCCCCGCCGGCGCCCCCCGGCCCGGCCCGCTCTGCCCCTCCCGGCCCCCGGAACCCTCGCTGCTCCGCGGGCCCAGGAGGGCTTTCTTCCCCCCGGCAGTAAGGCAGGAGGAGACGGATCCGGAACCGCTCCCCCCTCCCGCCTCTGGAGAGAATGTGCCAGCGGCCAAGCCCGGCTCCCTCGGCGGCTCTGGGCGTTTGGTGCATCGTTTAAGGGGGCGGTTTTTTTGTCTCCCCGGCTTTCGCCTCCCCCCCCCTCCCCGCCCCACCTTTTTGAGATTTTGCGAACTGCGTTACATGCATGTCCAGTGGGGGAAGGTTTAATTTTGACGATGGAGGGTCCTACTGTGGAGGTTGGGAGGACGGCAAGGCTCACGGCCACGGCATCTGCACCGGCCCGAAGGGGCAAGGCGAGTATGCGGGCTCCTGGAGTCACGGCTTCGAAGTGCTGGGCGTCTACACCTGGCCCAGCGGGAACACCTATCAGGGCACCTGGGCGCAAGGGAAGCGCCACGGCATCGGCGTGGAGAGCAAAGGCAAGTGGGTGTACCGAGGCGAATGGACTCACGGATTTAAGGGACGCTACGGGGTGCGCGAGTGCACCGGCAACGGGGCCAAGTACGAAGGCACCTGGAGCAACGGACTGCAGGATGGCTACGGGACAGAGACCTACTCGGATGGAGGTAAGCGGCGGCGGCGGCGGCTTCCCCACCTTCTCCTGCCGGCTGAAACGCTGCGCGCCGCCCTTTTAGACCCACCTGCTGGGTGGGGATGTTTTTAAGAGGCGGAGGAGGAGGAGGGCATGAGGTCTCCGGCCTTGCCCTGCGTTGCTAACCTCCGTCCAGTCCTTGAAGTTCAGCCGGCGCCGGAATTAAATCTTGCTGGTTGAAAGGAAGGCCTCCTTCCAAGCCGGGTTTGCAGGCTGGAGATGGCTCAGACTCCTCCTCGTTCAGCTGCTAAGAGAATGTCGTCTCTCCACCCGAACCCAATTGGGCATAGAGAAGGTGGGGGTCAGCAAATAGGTCTTGTGTGTTTATGTCTGTGCAAAGAGTTCCCCTTCCTGGTTCTGAAGGCTCCCGGATCCAGGGTGGGTTGTGGGAAAGGAGGAGAAAAATTGCAATCAGAAATATGCCATCAGGTTCCCCTTGCTGCCCTGAGTCTGGGGCATTTTGGAAAGGGCTGGCATAAAACCCCTTCAAGGGATAGGTGGCTTCTGTTCAGTAGGATGAGATTTGCTCTGTGGATTCGGTCTCCTGGACCAGATCTGGGGGCCTGCGGTTTTATTGGCCCCGTTCAACATCTCCCTCCAGAGAGGAGCATTGATGAAAGAGAGTCTGGGCCTCCATTCACCCCCACCGCTAACCCCACAGGATACGATGGGACGGAAGGGTTAAAGTCTTGCTCTTAAACCCCCCCCTGCCTTGGCCAGGCGATTCTCTCCAGGGTCAAACTGTATTGCAAACTCTTTCCCCTTTTTTTAATTTCCCTCCAAGTCTGGCGCTCCACTCCATGGGTCCGCAGTTCATTTGATAACCAGTTGCAATTCACAGAGGCTTCTTCTTGTTGAGAATGCGTGGCTGGCTGTATGTGGGGCACCCAGAGGCTGGTAGGAACAGCTGCTTCTTGGCTTCGGGGAGAAGCCCCAGGGGTTATTGCAGAGGGAAGGAAGGTGGAGATGTGGACTGACTAAGCGGAAGCAAAATTAGCCAAGGCCAATGGAAGAGAGAAAAGCATTGAGGGCGAATGTAAGATTAAGGTCTGGCTCGCACAGAGCAGCTTTCCTCTGGAATGGCCTGAAATACTCCATCTCCGGTTAAGTGGCTGTTTCCTCTGTTAACCTTTCGGTGTGCAGGCGCCAGTCCTACTCACCCCATCGCTGGAGGAAAGCAGGCCTTTGGTCTTAATGTCACATATCAGCCTCTATCAATCCTTCCTTTTGCCTCTCTGCCGCCCTCCCCCTCTCTCTCCCTCTCCCCGGCGTGCCTGATTTCGAGCCGTGTTCGGCCAAGAATACATCCTCTGCTTTTCAAAGGGCCTGCGGGAAGAGATCCGGAAAAGAAAGGCCAAAGGGAAAATCTATTTCTGTGAAATAGAATTTGCTGATGGGAAGCAAAGAGGGGAGGGCAGGAACTGAGCAAACTTTATTAGATTTTTTTTTTTACAAAGGCAGGTGGCTGCGTCTGGGGATCCGTTTTTGTGAACCGCACTTGCAATGAAGCAAGGGAGGGAAGCTGAACGGGATACACTCTTCCTCTTTTGCTGTGTTTACATGGCTTATATCAACTCCCTCTCCCCCCCCCCGCCCGGAAACCTTCGTTCTCAGTGCCCAGGTTTCTCTGAACTCAGGGCTGAAGCTCAATCTGCATTTAATACCTCTGAGTGAATCCTCTAAAACTGCTCTTCCTGATCTGGTGCCCTGAAGGAATGTTGGGAGTGTCTGGAATGTCTTTCCACCTGGTGGGTTGCCAGGCTGAGGAATCTTAGTTCCCGAGTAGACGCTAGAAGAAGGAAGGTGGGCTGGAAGCATTCTTGGCCTACCCATGCCTTTACGCAGAAGCCATGCAGGCACGGTGGTACAAGTACTGCAGTGCTGCAATCCCCAATGAAACCTGAGGAAAAAAAATGCAAATATTCAACCAAAGAGGAGATAAATGTGCAGAGCCTCCATAACCTCGACGAGGCCGTGGCCTGCTTCAGACTCAGAAAAGAATCCGAGAAACAGACCTCAGGTTGATGGTGAAAATTGGCTCTGGGGAGTTGGAAAAAATCTACCCAACCCCACGGAGAGCTAATTGTGGGGAACATTGTTCAGGGCATGGAGTGGTTCTCATCCCACTGGTGTTCAGCCCGGAAAGGGGGCTACACAGAGCCCTCGAATTTATGTCCTGCTCAAATTCTCATCTCACCTATTTTGTTCCTTTATGTTCATGACAGTGGCAAGGGAAAAGAACCCATTTGAATTGTGGGAAAGCGCAAGGGGGGTGTCCCACTGAGCATGAAATCTCTCTTGGTCAGAGCCTCTTCTCTGGCCCTTCTGACAGTGACTTAGCAAACCTCCTACCTCTGGGCAGTAGAATTCCAGATGTATGAGGGGTAGTTGCATTACACTGGGAAAGGATGGCTCCCCGCCTGCCATTCAAAACGGAGGCAGGTCCTGGAAATTAAGATCCCTGTAGTTTCTCAGCCCATCTGCTGGGAGCCTTGTTGCTTCCTGAGATGTCAAAAATAATCTACCATATGCCATTTTTTTAAAAACTACAGACAGATATCAGTCTAATAAGCAGACCCACCTGCGCTGAGGATTTAGTAATATCAAAATAAAAGCTGTGGTGCCTTAACTCAAAAGTCTAGGAGGTAGACATACCGGCAAACGCCATCCAGAGGCCTTGCCTTTGCTGTCAAACCAGGACGCCCCACGTCCCTCAACTTGCTGTTGGAATAAAGGCTCCAAACAGCTCTGTTTTCCCCAGTGGCCCTGGGAAAACCTCACGGTCAGGAGGTTTGTATCTTGGCATTCCCACACAGCAATTCTCGATGTCTGGGCATTTGTCTCGCACCCCAACCTATTCACAGATGCTCTCATCTCGGTGTTTGAGTTGGGTTTCAGAAGGAAATCGTGGACGACTCTCCTGGAAAGGCGTAAGAGAAGTAGGGTTTTTTTTTCAGGGGCATCAGTGTAGCACAGCTCAGGCCTCCCCCACCCCTCTTTTCCAGACCCAACCTCTGGATCTCATAATATTTATCTTCACTCAAGCCCATCCTGTGTAAAGTGTGTACATAGCATCCCATCCTCCCGTTGACTCTTTGGGGGAAAAAAGAGAATGGTTTCCTAGACCCACTTCCTCGTGTGTAGACAAAAGGTTGGCTTTGTGACCCCTCCCTCCCTCCTCGTTTCTCTCGGCATTTCCAGCAGCGCCGTTTCTATCTTGAAAAGTGGGTCTGCATCACCCCAAAGTCAATTTTCACATTTCCAGGACGCAAATCATTGGAGCAGCCCAAACAATAAGAGAGGAAGTGAAGGAGAGCAGGTCTCCCTTTATGGGTCTCAGAATTACAGTCTGCTTATTTAAAAAAAAGAAAGCCTTCCAGCCGTTTCATGTGTCCTCCCAATCTCTGTTTTAGCTGCTTTATATTTGGAAGTTCAAGCATAGCTGGCAGAACAATACCAAAGAGCCCCACTCCTAGAAATGGTAAGACAAGGCTGGAGTAATTGAGTCAGGCTGATGCAAGTGATTTGGATTAACCGGGCCGGATCCCTAGAACAGTGTTTCTCAACCTTGGCAACTTGAAGATGTCCGGACTTCAACTCCCAGAATTCCCCAGCCAGCGAATGCTGGCTGGGGAATTCTGGGAGTTGAAGTCCGGACATCTTCAAGTTGCCAAGGTTGAGAAACACTGCCCTAGAATATTCAAATCCACTTCAGTGGAATGTCCAGCAATGGGAGCTTTTAAAAACAGGCTTGTTACAGGATTTCCTTCTTTCGCCTATCAATCCTTTCCACGGCTCAGGACCTTGGAGAGCACCTAACTCCCAGCCAGGCTGAAGGAAGCATTTTTTGCCCTACAGCACCTGTAGACTTACAACCCCACTTGAGCTCACGAGACGGCTGTTAAATGAGCCTGCCCCATTTTATGACCCCTCTTGCCCCAGTTGTTAAGTGAATCAGTGCAGTTGTTAAGTTTAGTAACTCGGTTGTTAAGTAAATCTGGCTTCCCTATTGAGTTTGCTTGTCAGACAGTCGTAAAAGGTGGTCCCATGACCTTAGGGCAGTGTTTTTCAACCTTGGCAACTTGAAGATGTCTGGACTTCAACTCCCAGAATTCCCCAGCCAGCGAATGCTGGCTGGGGAATTCTGGGAGTTGAAGTCCAGACATCTTCAAGTTGCCAAGGTTGAAAAACACTGCCTTAGGGCATTGTAGTTGCCATAAATATGAGTTAACCAGCACCCAGACTTTGATTATGTAACCCTGGGGATGCTGTAATGGTCGTAAGTATGAAAAAGGTCACACCTTTCAGTGACTTTGGTCACTGAATGAACTGTTGCAAGTCAAGGAATAACCTGTACTTTCTCTGCTCCATTTAAGCCTCCCTTTCTGAAATGGATGGTGGGCGAAGGCCTGTTGGGGACAGTGGTTCTCCAGAATTCTAGCCAGCATGGCCTTTATCCATGTTTGCTGCCAAACGTGGCAGTTACAGTCTCCACACATGGCATCAAGATGTGGGAGCTGCTCTCTTTTCAATCAATCTCTTTTCAAGCTGTGACACACCCAGGTGGCAGCCGTGAAGACAGCTGCAAATCTATGTCAAGAGATGTATCGGGTGGGCTTGGGTCCCTTGCAGCCCACATGGTGTCAGTTCCATCCTTCCGTGGCCCCTGGGGGTCCAGAGAACAGCAAGCGTGGAAGAAATGGGAGGCATATGAGAGGCAGAGGAGCCACCAGGGTTCGTCCGGTGCTTTTTTTGTAGAAGGTGAAACGAGCAGTTTGTGGGATTTTTGATAAATGACTTCACTGAAAGTCACAAGTCACAAGGGTCCTTCCTTCGCATCAGAAGGTGAGAGATTGGGAGCAGAGTCCATGCTCTGCAGACCATAGATGAATGTTTCAAGGGTAAGGTATGGCATGGCGTGTGGTGTCCCAATAACTACGGCTGGGCAAAAAATTACATTGGATTAAAGTCAATTTAATTAAAATCTTAAGAAGACTGCCCTTGGATTTAATTCTCCGCATCCCCACCCCCACCCCCCCATCATGCTCAAATGCTGCAGTCCAGGGTTTCTGGTGGGGTGGTGGGTTGAGAGCCCCCAGAACTCTCCAGCACCATGTTGGGGAAGATTCTTGCAAATGACATACAGTTTTCTTCTTCTTATCTCTCAGCTATGTTTTTTTTTTCCAGTAAGGCAGCATTAAAATAAAACCAATGCAAGTTTTTAATGTAAATTGATGCTTTCCAACTTCGGCAACTTTAAGGTGTGTGGAATTCAACTCCCAGAATCTCCAGAATATTGGGAGTTGGAGGACTGTTTGGGAAAGGATGCCCCGTGAGAAGCCCTTGTCTCTCTCGCCAGGCCTCTTTATATTTCGAGGCTTCTACGGAGATTAAGAGCTTAGTTTAACTAAGAAATGGGGCAAGATTAGAGAGTTTATGATGAGGATTACTGAATTTGATGATTAGCAAAGAGAAAGGGAGAGAGAGAGAGAAAATTAGGCAGATTCTCCTGTACTTTGTACAGGAAGCATATTAGAATTGATTAGCTCAATGGACTGAGAAGCTTTCAGCATTCTATAGCAATCGCAATAGCAGTTCGACTTATATACCGCTTCATGGGGCTTTCAGCCCTCTCTAAGCGGTTTACAGAGTCAGCATATCGCCCCCAACAACAATCTGGGTCCTCATTTTACCCACCTCGGAAGGATGGAAGGCTGAGTCAACCCTGAGCCGGTGAGATTTGAACCGCTGAACTGCAGATAACAGTCAGCTGAAGTACTACACTCTAACCACTGCGCCACCTCGGCCTGCTTGAGGATCCAACTTTGGATGAGAAGCCCTGATCTTGGTCTGAAGGGTAGAGCAGGTAGTGGACCCAGGTCATTTCACGTCTGGGAACAGGTCTAACATGTCGCAGTGGACAAAGCTGGTGGGGAAATCAGAGCTTCCCCGTGCAGAGAGGGTCCTTGACTTACAACAGTTTGTTTAGTGACCTTTTGAGGTTACAACAGCATTGAAAAAAGTGACTCATGATCCCTTTTCATGCAAGCGTTGCAGCGCCCCCGAGGTCACGTGATCAACATTCAGAGGTTTGGCAACTGCCTCAGATTTATGACGGCCGTGGTGTCCTGGGGTCACGTGATTCCCCCTTTTGCAGACCTTCCGGCAAGCAGCGCCAATGGTAAAGCTGGACCCCCTTAACAACTGCGGTGATTCACTTAACAACTGGTGCAAGAAAGGTTGTAAAATGGAGCAAAACTCATTGAACAACCGTCTCGCTTAGCAACAGAAACTTTGGGCTTAACTGTGGTGCTAAGTCGAGGAGTCTCTGTACCCACCGGCCATGTACATTTATTGCTCTTTTCAGAAAGAACCACAGAAGCAATCAGAATTAGAATAGAGCTGAAAGGGACCTGGGAGGTCTTCTAGTCCAGCCCCCTGCTCAGGCAGGAGATCCTGCACCACTTCAGACAAGCGACTATCCAGTCTCTTCTTAAAAACCTCCAGTGATGAAAATCTCCCACAACGTCTGGAGGCAACTTCTGTCCCACTGGTTAATTGTCCTCACTGTGAGGAAGGTTCTCCTCAATTCCAGGTTGTTTCTACGTCAGGCTCCAAGCGTGGTGCCCAACATCCCTTCCCCCCCCTTCCCCAAGAGCTGCTGTGAGGTTCTTGGGCACAGCTGGCCCATGTGCCAGTGACGTTCCCCTCGGGCACACGGAGCTCCTGGGAATCCGCGCCTCGTGCCCTCCCAGCCTCTTGCTTCTGTAGTATTGCCATAGATACAGCTCGCTCTGCTTCAGCTGCTCCTGAATCATTCTGGCGAGGCCTGCCTGGATCGCCCACACGGCTGCCGTTCGCTGCTCAGCCTCT
The DNA here is from genome assembly GCF_051295495.1 of Thamnophis sirtalis. Taxonomy (NCBI): domain Eukaryota; kingdom Metazoa; phylum Chordata; class Lepidosauria; order Squamata; family Natricidae; genus Thamnophis; species Thamnophis sirtalis. The sequence goes on from NW_028261394.1 coordinate 47,656,279, forward strand.
CCTATCAGGGGGAGGGGACAGGGAGTCCTCGACTTACAACAGCTCATTCAGCAACCGTTTGAAGTTGCAACCGCATTGAAAAAAGTCAGTTATGACCACCTGACCCTTGCAGCAGCATCCCCAGGGCCACGTGATCAAAATTCAGACGTTTGGCAGCTGACTCATATTTATGACGGTTGCAGCGTCCCCGGGGGGTCACGTGATTCCCCGTTTGCGACCTTCTGACAGGCAAAGTCAATGGGGAAGCCCGATTCCCTTAACAACTGTGTTACTATGCAACGGTTCGCTTAACGGCTGGGGAAAGCAAGGTCGTAAAATGGGGCAAAACTCACTTAACAACTATCTCACTTAGCAACAGAAACTTTGGGCTCAATTATGTGGTCATAAGCTGAGGACTACCTGTACTGGTGGAAGAACCTTAACAGTTCGTAGCAATCTTGGGTTGGAACTTGGCACTCCAGCCTAGCCCATTTCCCCCCTAGACCAGTGTTTCCCAACCTTGGCAACTTGAAGATGTCTGGACCTCAACTCCCAGAATTCCCCAGCCAGTGAATGCTGGCTGGGGAATTCTGGGAGTTGAGGTCCAGACATCTTCAAGTTGCCAAGGTTGGGAAACACTGCTAGACCACCCAGTGTTCAACAATGGCTTGTTGCTTAATCTTGGTTATTTTGTGGAAGCCACAGGAGGACTTCAGGGTTCAACTGAGCCATAGGAATTTGTTGACCAGCCTGGAGGCATGGCCACCTGGGGGTGGATGGGGGCAAATGATGGCACCTATTTTGGTGATTGTACAACGAGGTCATGATCTGCAAAAGGTGCCATGCTATTTGCCTTGAAGCTCCATCAGTGTGTACAGGAGAGGGATGGTGTCCTTCACTTCCTTCCATAAGTGGCCACTCAAGAATATCCATTCCTGGCTTAGACCTGAAGGGAGTTTCTGGCAGTTTGGAAAAGTATTTGCTCACCTTTATGTACAGCTGAGTCTCTCAACCTGAGCAACTTTTAACATGCGTGGACTTCAACTCCCAGAATCCCCGGCCAGAATGAGTACAAGTGATGTCCAAGCAGCCTTCCACACAGATCCGGGTTTCAACTTTTCGTAACGTCCTGACCTTAACCTTGAGACTATTTCTCAAAGCAGACCTTCCAGACCAAGTTTCCTCATGCAGGAAATGAAATTAAAAATTGATGATCTTGTCTAAAGGGAAGATGGTAGACAGACAGACTCAGGAGGAAAGAAAGAGGGAAAATAAAGCTTAATCCATATTAAGGCCGACTTCACAATGGAGAACACTTCACAATGAAGAATTTGAGTGGTTCAGTTCAAATATCAAATCCATCTCCCATCAGGCCAGAAACTTTCTAGCTAATCACGAGCAGGATACTCAAAAGCCTTATCTGGTTAATGAATTCAACCATGTCCTCACAGGCTGTGGCCAAAAAAAGAGAAAAGAATAGGTGACTCTTCTAGACTCTTCTATAAAAATAGAATCTGTGATTACTGAATTCAGAAGGGCATCCAAACAGGCCTTAAAATCATATTCTGTGTTCTGAAACTTGGATGGTACATAGTGAGACTACCCAACTGTCCCTTGTGGAAACGGATGCAAACAAACCTCTTCGTTCTCTCTGGAGGGTGCAAAGCAGAAAGCTATACATGTTTCAGCAAACAAAGAAAAGGTGGAAGAATATTGACCCCAAGTACAGTATAGTGCAAGAGACTACATTAAGCAGGGTTTTTTTTCCTAATCCAGCTTCCAAGCCCATTAAGGAAGGTTGCAGAAAGGCCTTCCCGGATAACTACCTCTCCTTTCCTCCCTCCTTCCTTCCTTCCTTCCTTCCTTCCTTCCTTCCTTCCTTCCTTCCTTCCTTCCTTCCTTCCTCCCTTCCTTCCGTGCATCTGTCCCTCCTTTAGCAGTGCTTCAGAGTGAATGTCAGTCCTCGAGTAGTAATTAAATGGCGCCACACAAACATTCACACTGACACACAATATTAGCTAAGCGTGGGAAGAACAAATAGGAACAATAAGATTTTCGGGACTAAAAACAAGTTTAAAAATAATTAAGGGAAAATACACACATACACATCCCTACTTCGGCTTCAGGACAGCTCACCATACTCAGTAGAGACTGAATCCTCACTGTGAAGACTCTGGCTGGGAGGATAGAACAGCCTCGCCTGGCCAACTCTGCTATTTTGTGCCTCGGAAGAGATATTGGTATTGGGTATAGAACAGCTATTGGTGTTATGGCGGAGGGCAAGCCTGGCTCTTGCCATATCTGCTTGCCATGCAAAGAGAGAGAGAGAGAGAGAGACAGACAGACAGACAGCATGTGCATATTTTTACCATCTCTACTTTTCAATGGCTAGCAAGCTCATAGCAAGTCCCCACCCTGTCCTTTTTCAGCCAAGGTGTCCTGGGTTGCGATGCTTCTCAACTGCCCCTTTTCCCGGAAATAAGGCTGGCTTCCCCCATCCCCTGTTGGATGCCGATGGAGCAGAACCCCAGCCCTGCCCCTCAAAACCCCAGATTGAAGTTCTGCTAGATTGGCATGTGGTGGTTTCCCTTTGCATGCTCAACAACATTTCAAGCCAAAGTCTCCTGCCATTTTCTTCCTGGCATGCTTTCCCCCCTGGGTTCACCCTGGCCCAGATCCTGGCTTGCTCAGCTCCCCGGTGCCGATGATTTCTTCTTCATGTTCACGAGGGCATCTAAGGTTCTTGCTCAGCTCCCAGAGATATATTCTCCCTAGTTCTTCAGATACTATGCTTTGTTCCTTTACTATCACAGTGTCATTCTTCTTCACCTCAGGTTCTCTCTTTAATCCTCTCCCACTTATTCCAAGCAGAGAGGAGCCATGCCAACACCTCATACAAATAATCAAATACAAATACAACACCTCTGCCTTCGGCGTGACTCTCCTTGGCGCCTGCTGCCCGCCAGCTTCTGGGGGAGAGAATTCAGTGCCTTGGCCTTTTTGAAAGGAGTAGGTGCCAAGGATATCCCCACCCCTTTCCTTTCCTTCCCATGCCAGGCCAGGTGGCGAGTCACCTGGAATGTAAGTAAAACAGCTAAAAGGAAGAGTAGGAAGAGAAGATAAACAAGGCATTTGGTGGCAAAGATTCATAATTCTGTCCTCTTCATACATGGCGACCCAAGAAGGGGACACCAGGATGGTGTGTTGGACCATCAAGTCCCAGGAGAATAACCTGGATCTCAGGCCAACCCCACCCACCATCAAGCCACATTTTGGCTGAGGGTATTGTGTGATCATGGACAACAACTGGGGATGCAACTCTGTTTATGACCTTAGCTCTTGCTTAGCCTTCAATGCCTCAGCAACGCCTTCTTGATGCTTTAGTCGCCCATCTGTTGCTCCTCTTCCTTGCTCCATTTGAATTATCCATCCATGGCTCTTATTTATTTACTACATTTATAGCAATAGCAGTTAGACTTATATACCGCTTCATAGGGCTTTCAGCCCTCTCTAAGCGGTTTACAGAGTCAGCATATCGCCCCCAACAACAATCCGGGTCCTCATTTTACCCACCTCGGAAGGATGGAAGGCTGAGTCAACCCTGAGCCGGTGAGATTTGAACAGCCGAACTGCAGAACTGCAGTCAGCTGAAGTTCCCTGCAGTGCTGCATTTAATCACTGCGCCACCTCGGCTCGTGGGCTTTATAGGCCACCCATCAAAACAAAATTGCTGGGCGCTTGAGTCAACCATCTCAAGAAATGCTACAGATTCCTCCCCACCCACTTCAGGCCACCTGAGAGCCAAGTGCTTCTGACAATTGGATTTTGCCCAATACAGAAATGCTTGTTTTGGGGGGCTTAACATGCTTGTAAACCCAACCATTCGGGGACCCCTTTTGAAACGAGTGTACTGTAAGAACTCAGCTGCCTGTGGCTTATTCATCCAAATCTTGGTGAGGCCGCCATGATGAAGGAACCAATTTCTAAGACTCCCTTAAGATGCACCTAAGAAGGGCCTTTCATCAGGTTAATTGATAGTTTCCTGTGGAGTCCTTGGTGCTTCTTGATCCTTGGCTTCTATTGATAGTTTCCTGTTTAAAGATTCAGCTCGGTTTGTCCTTTCCCTGACCAGCATTTGGGGATTATCCCTAAATTACCCTTTAATTAATCAGCTTTTATGTCTCCATCATCCACTCGGAGGGAAGAGGGACACTGTGTCATTAACATTTTTCAGTTGGAGGCGCATAGATCTTCTTTCTGTTATAGTGAAATAATTTATTTACGCACACACACACACACACACACACTACCCAGAAACAAAATTCTGCTTTGTAATTGTTTTTACTATGGAACGTGAGCTACAAGTCTCGGGGCCTTATGCTCCAGAAAAGTAGATGCCCAAGCAAGGTTGCAGGTTTTGGGATCCATGAAAGTGCAACAGATGTTGTTATTTTGCCCCTTGTTCTTTGCTAGGGAATAGGAAGAGATAATTTAGGATTTCCTGCTTTTGAGAAGCTTGATTGGATGAAGATGAACAGATGCACCAAGGAGCCATTGCCAGCAACCTGCCTTGTCCCGACCCTGATAAATAAATGTTACTGCAAGTCACAGTAGAAATGTATCTGCCCACCCCTGACTGCCTGTTCGTTGCTGGAATGAATGCTTTGCAAGTTCACAAAACACTCACGTCCCAGATTTTAAAAACGGCATCATAAAAAGGAGTAGCACAGAAAATGCTGGAATGCAGCGATTAAGTGGGGGGGGGGGAGTCTGGGCATTCTCTGTCCTAAGCAAGTGAACAAATCATGGCATCTCCCAAGACGTGTGAAAAATAGAGGAATTGCACTTTTATTTTCTAAAAGCAGCTTGACCTGGTCTGTGCCTAAAATCAAGCCTGTGTTAGTTTTTTATTCTCTGAGTCTCTCCCTGACAAAAGCTGTCTGCTTTTATCTGTTATTTGACGGTTGAATCTGTACGTCTTTCTGTCGTGCCTAAAGGACTGAGCAGAACTTTTACATTTATTCACAACACTAGACCTATTTGCGGGTGGAATAATAGCTGGCGGCTAGTCGAAATGTGATAAACGTAAACTTAATTTGAAGCTGCATTGTTTCTTTCCGGGGTTGGCCTTACAGCTCCTTGAACTCTGGTGCAGTACCGTTTTCGTTTTGACCCAGGAACGCAGCTGAACCTGGCAAAGATTTCCATTCCACTCCCCTTCTGTTTGTCCAATAGGTTTCTGTTGAGAATGGATCGTGGTCCTTTCGATGGTTGCCGGGAAGGGAAAGAAGGGGGGGAGGGAAGGAAGGAAAAGGGAAGGGATGGAAAGGAGGGAAGGAAGGAAAAGGAAAGGAAAGGAGGGAGGGAAGGAAGGAAGGGAAAGGGAAAGGAGGGAAGGAAAGGAAAAGGAAGGAAGGAAGGAAGGAAGGAAGGAAGGAAAAGGAAAGGGAAAGGAGGGAAGGAGGGAAGGAAAGGAAAAGGAAGGAAGGAAGGAAGGAAGGAAGGAAGGAAAAGAGAAGGAAAGGGAAAGGAGGGAAGGAAGGAAGGAAAAGGAAAGGAAAAGGAAAGGAGGGAGGGAAGGAAGGAAAAGGGAAGGAAAGGGGAAGGAGGAAAGGAAAGGAAAAGGAAGGAAGGAAGCAAAAGGGAAGGAAAGGGAAAGGAGGGAAGGAAGGAAAAGGAAAGGAAGGAAGGGAAAGGGAAGGAAAGGAAAAGGAAGGAAGAGAAGGAAAGGGGAAGGAGGGAAGGAAGGAGGGAAGGAGGGAAGGAGGGAAGGAAGGAAGGAAGGAAGGAAGGAAGGAAGGAAGGAAGGAAGGGCAAGTGAGATGAGTAAAAGCTGGATCAGAGCTTTTGGGAGTTGGTGACTCTTAGGTTAGGGAGAGAATGCATCAGCAAGGACAACTGTGTTGATGGGTTGGGGTATTGAGCACCAGAGGCCAGTGAACGGAGAGATTGAACGAAGAGACCCGTCTCCTTCCAGAACTCTGCCGAGGTTCCTGTGGACTCATCCTTCCTGGGCTGCTGGACGGCTGCTTTTGCAGCCCTAAGTTCAAGCCCTCACATGACCCTTCAGCCCAGGGAGAGGTCATGGTGGAAACCAGCCTCCTCGGCTGCAGTCACGGATGATGAGACTAATCACATGGGGGGGAAAGAAGCCATGGCTTGATCCAGAATTTGCAGGAAGGCTGTCAGAAATATCTATGTAAGCTGGGCTGAGGGGCTCCTTGGAGACGGAGAGGATGTAAACAGGATGAAGAACTTCTAAGATATTGTTGGTAAGCAGATGCTAGGAGGTGCAGAGTACTGACCCCTGCTGGACTAGCCAGGAAGTGCTCTGCGGTGGGTTTTCAGCAACAGAGCCCTGGCACAACCCCCCCCCCCTCCTCGCCCACCCACAGCCACCTGTCAAAAGCTTCATCCCACGTTCTAGTGGCAAATTATTTTGGCTTCGCTTGCTGAGCCGAATTGCCCTCCCCCACGCCCAGCCTGCAAAAGGAATCGCAGGCCCTTCCAGAAATGGAAGTTTGGACAAAATTCCTCTCCGCAACTGGAGAAAAGGCAGCTGAGGGGGTCCTTGGTAGCTTTCCTGGCATTTCATCACCCAAACTAGGGAACATCCATCCGTGCTAGTTTTAAGAAGCAGCTGCTTTTGAAATAGAAACGCGGAGAGATTTTCTGACAGTGAGAACACATCAACTCATGGAACCCAAGTTGCCTTCAGAAGTTGTGGGAGCTTCATCAAAGGGAGCTTGGACTGCCATTTGTCAGGGATGGGGTAGGGTCTCCTGCATGGGCGGGGGGGGTTGGACTAGATGACCTACAAGGTCCCTTCTAACTCTGTTTATCTATCTAAGTTAAAATGTACCATGAGCTCCAATGTAACGGAATGTCCTGAAGGTTGTGGGCGAGTAGATGCGTGACCCCACACTCCTACAGGACCGTGTGGCTGAGAAGGCTTGGTTGTGACTCTCTTTCCTTTCCTTCCCCCCCTCTCGCTCGCAGGGACATACCAAGGCCAGTGGGCCGGAGGCATGCGCCAGGGCTACGGCGTTCGGCAGAGTGTCCCATACGGCATGGCTGCGGTTATCCGGTCGCCATTAAGAACATCGATCAACTCTTTGCGCAGCGAGCACACCAATGGCACGGCATTGCACCCCGATGCGTCCCCTGCCGTGGCTGGGAGCCCCGCCGTCTCAAGGGGGGGATTTGTCCTGATGGCCCACAGCGACGCGGAGATCCTGAAGAGCAAGAAGAAGGGCATATTCCGGCGTTCCCTGCTCAGCGGCCTCAAGCTGCGCAAATCCGAGTCCAAGAGCTCGCTAGCCAGTCAGCGGAGCAAGCAGAGTTCCTTCCGCAGCGAGGCGGGCATGAGCACCGTCAGCTCCACCGCCAGCGATATCAACTCCACCATCAGCCTGGGCGAAGCCGAGACCGAGATCTCCGTCATCGAGGATGACATCGACGCCACCACCACGGAGATTTACGTGGGCGAGTGGAAGAACGACAAGCGGTCCGGCTTTGGCATCAGCCAGCGCTCCGATGGCCTCAAGTACGAAGGGGAGTGGGCCACCAACAAGCGCCACGGCTACGGCTGCATGACCTTCCCCGACGGCACCAAGGAAGAGGGGAAGTACAAGCAGAACATTCTCGTCAGCGGCAAACGCAAGAACCTCATCCCCTTGAGGGCCAGCAAGATCCGCGAGAAGGTGGACCGGGCCGTGGAGGCAGCCGAGCGGGCAGCCACCATCGCCAAGCAGAAAGCGGAGATTGCAGCTTCCAGGTAGGTCCTTGGCAATGGCCTTGGGGGATTGACGAGCAAGGAGAAAGAGGAGGAGGAGGAGGAGGAGGAGGAGGAGGAGGAGGAGACATGCATTCTTGTGGTTAGTGTTTTTGAAGGCGTTGCGTTTGGGATCCATTCTTCAGATCCTCCATAGGATCTGAGTTTTGAACACCTGTGAATAATTGTGATGGAGAACTGGTGGAATTCTGCTTCCACTAAGTTAGAGAAGGCTGTAGGTAGATTTTTTTTGCTGAGTTGGTCATTGTGTGCAACTTGCAAGCTTCGTAGTCCTCTGTGGCAGTCTATTGCAAACAAACTCAGTTATGGAATTCAGCAAGCCATATCTCTTCTCCTTAGCTAGGAGACGGAAAGTAAACAAGGGAACAGCAGCAGTTCCTTGATTGGCATCCTCTAAATCAGAGCTCGGAATCCATCACCATCCAGGAACAATTTGTTGGGAGGGTTTCTTTTTCCCTTGATACAATCACCGTCTGTGTTAGAACTGTCTGCTGGGTGTATCCTTTGCTTGAATCCACTCCTCTCTACTAAAAACCAAGGTTTTATCCTCGGTGCTTTTCAATGGCACAACGGACCAAATTCCACAGAGCAAGGAGTGTGCAGGCCAGGCTCCTTCTTAGGCAATTCTTTCTCTTGCTCAGCATAATGACGGGGAACAGATTGCTTAGCATAAACTTGGATTTTTGTAAGAATGCAGGAGGATTTGGACTGAGATCACCCAGGTTCCATCACTGCCTGGAGAAATTGGGGCTCCGCTTCTCCTCTCAGGTTCTGAAAGCCCCATGAGCAGATAAAAGAGATGGGGCTCCATCCCCTAAGCTTTTTTTAAAAAAACGTCATAGGTGTCAGGGTTCCAAACAGCGTCCAATATAAGGGAGATTCGGGTTAATGTCAGGATTCCAAATAGAATCCAAAATAAAATCGGAGTCCGAGGCAAAGGATTCCTCAAAGTTCCAATTTATTAAGAGAGCCATGTTGGCACATCTGGGAAAACCCGAATCTGAAAGTTTCGAGTTTTCCCTCCCAGTTGAAAGTTTAAGATCCTTCCCCAACACATGGTCCAATCTTCCACTGCCACGACGACAGATTCCTCCTATCCAGTTCCGGCCAGTTGCAGAGACAAAAGATGACCTTGGCTTTCTAAGAAGAATGTTGTTATGGCTACATATCACCCAACTCCATATAATCCCCCCCTCCCATTTTCCCACAGTAGAAAGTGTGGCAGGCCTGAAGTCCAAAAAGAAAGATGGCTTGCAGGCATGACAGTAGGATGTTTTGGAGTGCAGATTCTACAGCGGATTTAGCCCCACTAATTTAACTTCTTGTCTCAAGTCAGTGGGGAAATTGTGCCATTGACAACATTGGGGCTGCCCTTGAAGAGTGTTCGAAGACTTCAGCTAGTCCAGAATGCAGCCGCGCGAGCGATTGTGGGTGCACCAAGGTACACCTACGTTACACCTATCCTCCGCGAGCTGCACTGGCTTCCCATTGGTCTCCGGACACGCTTCAAGGTGCTAGTCGTTACTTTTAAAGCCCTACATGGTATCGGACCTGGTTACCTGAGAGACCGCCTCCCGCCAGTCACCTCCCAAAGACCTATTAGATCCCACAGACTAGGCCTCCTCCGGATTCCATCTGCCAGCCAATGTCGGCTGGCGACTCCCCGGGGGAGTGCCTTCTCTGTGGCTGCTCTGGCCCTATGGAACGATCTCCCCTGTCTTGAGATCCGGACCCTTACTACCCTTCCGATCTCCCCTGTCTTGAGATCCGGACCCTTACTACCCTTCCGGCCTTCCGCAAAGCAACTAAGACCTGGCTGTTCCGGCAGGCCTGGGGCTGTTGAATTATCCAGCCCCATTCGATGTTACGACTGTTGCTGAATTTTTAATATTTGTTTTTATTTTTGTACCCCCTTCCCTTCTTATTGTTAGCCGCCCTGAGTCTCTCGGGAGTAGGGCGGCATACAAGCTAAATAAACCTAACCTAACCATTTCAGCCATGCAGTCAGGGATATGCAGAATGGCCATGCCTGGTTTACAGATGGACGACTGAATATTCCCATTTTGTGGGGGGAAGGCTTTCTGTTAGCACTTAACAGGTGGCGGCGTTAATAGCCATATTATCATGCATGACAGTTGTCAAAGCCTTGGGATGTGTGAATAAGTAATGTAAGAAGAGAAGTGGGATGTCTCTATATGTTATTTATTGATTCACCTTTCCTTGTCACTCTGTGTACCAAACAGATTCTGCATAATCCAGGGGTCTCCAACCTTGGCAACTTTAAGCCTGGAGGACTTTAACTCTCAGAATTCCCCAGCCAGCAAAGCTGGCTGGGGAATTCTGGGAGTTGAAGTCCCCCAGGCTTAAAGTTGCCAAGGTTGGAGACCCCTGGTGTAATCTTACCTGGCCATCACAGAGCTTGGATTAACGGGTAGCGTATTTGAAGCCCTTCTCATTCTAGGCCGCTGGGCTGAATGATTGAGAGAGAAGGACACCTCCTTTACAGGTAACAGCGGTAGAGAAAAGTACTCTCAACCAGAGGATAAATATAGATACGCCTTCTTCCTAGAGCAAGACTTAAGACTAAAGTCCGGGCTCCGGTTTGGGCAGAATCTCTATGAAGTTGCACACAAGGAAGACGCTCAAGACTCCATTGGGATGATTAGAGAGAATCAAAGTTTCAGGGGAAAAACAGTAGGACAGGTGTTCCCACTTTGATCCATTTTAGAGGAGAGAGGGAGTGTCCATGAATGCAGGCACTGAAATGGGATGATAGCCGTCATCCAACGCTTGAAGGGATGAGCACAAAAGAAGTGTCGTTTGTCAATCCCGAGAGAATTGTCAATCCCGAGAGAACACGGTAAATCTCCCAGCATCGCAAATGAGTTGTGTTTCAGAAACACAAGGCTCCCTTTGCCACCCTTCTCTCTGGCCGCTTCCTCACAAGGGCCTCTCTGACATTGTCCTGGCCCAGTCTGGACATTCAGACGACCCCAAGAGAACTGAATCGAGACACAAATAACAATGGAGAACCACTCTACGAACGGCACATAGATAAGAGGGCATCCCTGGTTGTGTTACATCTGAAAGGTCTCAGAAGAGGTCCGTCCGTCTGTCCGTCTTTGCTGTCTTTAAGACTTGTGGACTTCAACACACACACACACACCCAAATTCTTCAGCCAGCCATGGGGAATCCTGGGAGTTGAAGTCCACAAGTCTTCATGATGCCACATTTGGCGACCAATGTCTGTGGCACCCTAAAGAGGGTGAGACCAAGGCCTGCTATGGTGGGTGAAGAAGAAGCTCAGAGCAGCTTTGGTTTTCTGGCAGAAATGTTGTTTCCGAAGCTGCCACAGGCAGAAAGGTTGGAGATGGGACACCTGCGGAAGGACACCTTCCCAGGGGGCAGATGTTCCCTGATGATACTCCCCTGGGGGGACAGCAGGGTGGGCTCCTTTCTCAATGCACACAAGCAGAGGAGGGGGCCGGAAAAGGCTCCATCCCCCCCCTAACCCAGTGAAATAAATTGCTCTGCTTGCCGAGAGGCTCCTGTGCAGAGCTCCTCCTCCTCCTCCTCCTCTTCCTCCCCCCTCCCCCTCCTCGTTCACTGCTACAGAATACCAAAATAGTTCTGCAGGGTTTGCCCATCCTCAGCTCCTGGTCGGGAAGAAAAAACGTGACGGCTGGGCAGCCTTCGCTGATTGGATTCGCTCCCCCCCGGTCCCCGGAATGAGGCCTGGGGTGCTGGGTACGGGGGGTCCACCCTGCCAGGGGGGTCCCCCAAAGCCGAAGAGGTTGGAAGCAGGGCGAAGGAGGGAGCGTTTGGCGCAGAACGTTCTGTCCCTGCGCTCTCTGGGTGTTTTTCAACAACAAGGCCAGATGGAAGCCGGCAGAAGTGGAGCGGCGGGGTAGCGAGACAGGAAGGAGGCAGGCAGAGGCTCCGCTGATTCATCTCTGGCGAGGCGCTCCTTTTTCAGCGAAGGAGGTCAAGGCGGGGAAAGAGAAAGGGCCAGCCGTGTACAAGAGGGAGAAATGGGATTCTTTCCCCCCCCACACACATCTGGGACAAACCTCCTGCTCCTGTTCCTCCTCACCCCCTCCTCTCCTGCTCCTCCTCCTCCTCCAGCAATCCTCCTTTTCTCATTGCTTCTTTTCCTTCTCTTCTCTTCCTCCTCCTCTTCCAGCAAACCTTCTCTTGTTGCTTCTCTTCCTCCTCCTCCTCCTCCTCCTCCTCCTCCTCCTCCTCCAGCAATCCTCCTCCTATTGTTCCTCCTCCTCCCCCCCCCCGCCTCTCTGCCAGGCATCTTTCCTGCTGTCTCAGCCCCCGTCCACCCCACGCCCAGCTTGCCACAGACGAGGCTGCTCAGCTACGAATCCTGCCAGTTTGGTTGCAGGGAGGAAGGACCGTGTGGCCCCTGGGTGGAGGAGAAAGCGGCTTCCTCTGAGGAGAAGGAGAGGCAGCCCCCGTCAAGGATCAGGCTCAGATATTTTTGTTGGTTTAAATCAGGAGGGGCCTTCAGAGCCAAGGTGGGCAGTGGTTAGGGTGCAGTACCGCAGGCCACTTCAGCTGACTGCTATCTGCAGTTCAGCGGTTCAAATCTCACCGGCTCAAGGTTGACTCAGCCTTCCATCCTTCCGAGGTGGGTGAAATGAGGACCCAGACTGTGGGGGCGATATGCTGACTCTGTAAACCGCTTAGAGAGGGCTGAAAGCCCTATGAAGCGGTATATAAGTCTAGGATAGTTACCCCTCCCGAATGATGAATGTATGTTGCCTACTATTTTATTATATGTTCTTATCTTATGTTTGTATCCCCCCTTCCCGGTTTTGTGTGAGCCGCCCTGAGTCCCCTCAGGGAAAAGGGCGGCCTACAAATACTAATAAAACTATAAACTAAACTAAAAAACTAAACTAACTGCTATTGCTATTTGTTTTGGGGGTATGAGCCTCCAGAGTCAACTAGCATTTCTAGGAATCTCCCCCAACCTGGCATTCTGCAGACGTTTTAACTGCAAACACCTGGAATCCTTTTGCAACACATGTTGCTCCTTAGGGAATTTTCAGAAAGTTGCTCTATAAAATGGGTAGACATCCATTGACATCATCATCATCACCACCACCACCATCACCTAATTCTGAAATTCTGTTCATATGCATACAAATGTTAAAATAAATACGCCAACAATATGAAAATAGGGACTATTAATGAGCTTCACACAGGCGCCTTTTAGCTCAGGGTATGCGGTGAGGTCATCCAAAGCCTTGATTTATGGTTCCATATTTCACATAAATCCAGAAAGGTGAACTAAATCATGGTGGACGTAATAGCACCCTGCGATTAACAAACTTCTTAATAACACCGTGATATATTTCCAAAAGAGATTAATTTGGAGGGGAGGGGGGGGAAACCCCCGGAAAGATGGAAGAGCTAATCATGACTGGATATAGTGCTTAAGGCGGATGGCTCACATGAAACCAGGAGAAGATCCGTCTGGTGCAAATGCATTTGGATTCCAGAGCTGCCTTTGGGCTGCCTAAATCATTTCCCCTTCCTCCTTTTCTTCCCTCCTTCCTCTTCGTCCTCCTGCTGCTGCTGCTGTTACTGTCCAAAAACCAGAGACAGTAAACTAGTTTTCCTGCCATTTGAAAGAGAAGAAGAGCTCTATTCGCCCCCTCAAGTTCCTTGTTTTCAGGCAACTTGGTAGAATCATGTGCATTTCTGTGTTTCTCTATCTTTCCTTCCTTCCTTCCTTCCTTCCTTCCTTCCTTCCTTCCTTCCTTCCTTCCTTCCTTCCTTCCTTCCTTCCTTCCTTCCTTCTCTCCCTCCCTCTGGAAGGATTATAAATGGGGCACCTTCCAAATAGGTTTTGGAAACAGCTTCAGGAAATTCTGGGGTGCCTGCATCCACCTCAGGTGCTCCTTTGAGGAAAGGTGGCTTTAGGGCCAAATTTGGGAGTGGGGACTTTTCAGATGTGGCTGAAAGACAATTCCAGGACCTCCATTTGGCAGGCAGAAAGTTCCTTCCAGCAAGACCTGTTGGGCCGTTGACGCTTCGCACCTGATTTGAAATTTGAAATTGAATTTACTTTATTTGTATGCCGCCCTTTTCCCTGAAAGGGACTCAGGGCGGCTCACAATTCAAGGGAGGGGAAAACAACAAAATTACAAAATATAAAGACATACACAGTTAAGAAACACAACAATCATACCATTCGGAGTGGGGCTGCAAGTCTTTAGTCCCAGGCCTGTCGGAACAGCCAGGTTTTAAGGGCTTTGCGGAAGGCCTGGAGGGTGGTGAGGGTACGAATCTCCACGGGGAGTTCGTTCCAGAGGGTCGGAGCAGCCACAGAGAAGGCTCTCCTCCGGGTAGTCGCCAGTCGACATTGGGCGGCTGATGGAATTCGGAGGAGGCCTAGTCTATGGGATCTAATCGGTCTAGTGGAGGTAATTGGCAGTAGGCGGTCTCTCAAGTACCCAGATTTTAGTGTCTAAAGCCAGAAAGAGTTTGTTCTAATCACTGGCTGCCTTGATGAGGGGCGCCATCCCCGGAAGCAGCCTCTGTACAAGCCTTGCTCCTCCCTGAGGAGGTTGGCCTTCCGAAAAGCAGGCTGTGTCTGATTCTACTTTAGGTTATACTGAACGTGCTCTGCAGCGGGAGGAAAGGATAGCTGGCCCTGGATCCTTAGGTAATCCAGATAATTAAAGGCTTTGCCCTCAGCCCCGGCTTAGCTAGACAATGAACGCCAATCCCTTCGATTACCCTTGTAATGTTGTGGCTTGTCAAGGTGGCATCATGCGATGCTTGGCAGCCCACTGGGTTGAACGAGACACGCGTTCGACGAGGCAGGGCACATGATGCCCGAGGTCTTTCGTGGGTTCCAACCTACTCAAAGGGTTCCCACTCGGTTGAGTTTAAAGGTTTTTTTCACCCTTTGGAGGGGTGGGCAAAACAGCCTGTCCGTGAGCTGTTGTGTGTGTGTGTCGATCTAGATTCCAGGGCCAGGGGTGCAAGATGATGTTCCAGAGGGTACAAAAACTTGGGTTTAGAAGTTTCAAAATTATAGCCTATATGGACAATTACAGGCATATAATTATTTACTTTTGCAAGCGGTGCGAGAATATATCAGAAGCGTTCTAGGGTTGCGGGGTATAGAAAAGGTTGGGAGCCCTGAACAATGTTTCTCAGCCTCAACAACTTTAAGACGGGTGGACTTCAAGTCCCAGAATTGCCCAGCCAGATGGAACTTGAAGTCCACCCATCTTAAAGCTGGTGCTGTTGACAAACACTAGCTTAGAGGGCCCAGCCCAGTTTGCTTCTACTGATATTTTGTTGTTTGGGGGAGGGGGGGGAAACGGGGTACCAAATGGATTTAAGTAAACGTATTTTCACCCTATGTTCTCTCAAACCTTTCTTTTAAAGAAAAGGGTATTTTGATCTGTTTTGCCAAGCTGCATTTGAACATTTGGGAAGCATCAGAGCCAGGAGATGACTAAATCCTAATCAAATTATTTCAGAATCTGCCCATGTCAGATTCACCCAACAACACTCCAAACTGCAGGCGTCCAGATGCAACAAACAGTGATAGAGAATCGCTCATGATATGGAAAACCTTGGCTGAACTTTTATTTATTTTTTTATTATTATTAAATATATTTATATGCCGCCCAATCCCGAAGGACTCCCTCTTGCTTGCCTTCACAGGCCCAGGGCCCTTGCCGGTTAGAGCATAGAAGGTAACGTAGGATATGGGTGATTCCCATAGAGCCGAGGTGGCGCAGTGGTTAGGGTGCAGTACTGCAGGCCACTTCAGCTGAACTGCTATCTGCAGTTCGGCGGTTCAAATCTCACCGGCTCAAGGTTGACTCAGCCTTCCATCCTTCCGAGGTGGGTAAAATAAGGACCCGGATTGTTGTTGGGGGCAATATGCTGACTCTGTAAACCGCTTAGAGAGGGGCTGAAAGCCCTATGAAGCGGTATATAAGTCTAACTGCTATTGCTATTGCTATTGATTCAGGCTAATAAATCACGACCCGATTCGCGCTTCATGCCAGGCTGTGACCATTCACTATTTACTGAGGAGCAGAAGGTCCAGCTGTCCATTTGGGAAAAAAAAGATAATGGAGACTAGACTCCTAAAATGTTATAAGAGGCTGCTGGTCATTATCTATAAATCCCTTCATGGCACAGGGCTGGATATCCGTGGGACCATCTGTCCCCAAGTGTCTCTGTTCCCCCAACCATATCTGACAGGGTTGATGTGCTCCACGTCTCAAAATTCCCTTCTACCACCAGGAGAAGAAACTGAAACAAGAGGACAGAAACATGTCTACAAAGTCAAGTAGAGGTTCAGCCCATCATCTTCATTATGGCGGGGGGGGGGGAGGTCTTCAGCGTAAAGAACAGCCATGATGGGGCTCTTCAAGAGAGGTAGCAATGATTTTCTGTCCTCCTAGTTCAGCTTCTTCTCCAACATCAACCCTGTCAGATATTGTTTGGGTGAGGAGAGACCCTTGGAGACAAATGGCCCCACGGATATCCAGACCTGTGCCATGGCGGGCTTCATAGAGAATGACCACCCACCCCTCCTTGCAAGACTTGTTTAGCTATAGTTTATTAACGAAACTGCAGTTGGCTGGGTATACTTGACTTGCTAAGCTATAAGTCATTGTTGTAAGTCACATAACACAGAGAACCAAAGAGAAGTAAGGCTTGGCGTGTTGGTGGTCTTGGGTTAGGGAGCTAAAGATCTGGTAGTGAAAGAGGTTTCCAATATATTTGGAGTCTTTGAAGTATTTTGGACCATACAACCCAAGTAGGATGAGCTTTGCATAAAAGTTGGCACAGGGTGGGATGGTAGATGTATTTTTTCTCAGGAGTCACATGTCAGTTGTTCTCGGTCCCAAGCATCCGTCACTGCCAATCTCTTTTCCGCAATAGCTCTATAAAACGTGTTGCTCCAGTCCACGCTGGGATGTAACAATGGGAAAGAAAGCGGCAGATCCAGAGAAAGATCTTCCCAGCTCGATTTAATTCACGAGCCTCTCCTTGTTAGCATCTGATGTTGTGTAAAAGGCGAGTGGAGATGAAAAAGATAGCCCTTGCAGATGCACCCTCAGTGGCTTGATTTCCTGCCCCTCCAGACATTTCCTGTGCATAATTTTTCCTGCCTGCCTTGTCTTAATCAGTCATTTCTTTGATGCCCTTGATAGTGTTTCATTAGAAGTGACAGATGGTGGGAAATGCAAGTCCCTCTCCAGATGTTAATTAAGTTGCAATCTGTAAATAACCAGTATAGACATATTTGGTACACGGGTTTTGTATGCAGAGCTGTCATCGCGAAATAACCCAAAAGCAGCTCCTTGGGTTCTGAAGCCCACTTACGTCTCCTGGTGAACATGTGCTTCGGAGGAGCGCCACTAGGATATGAACATACATTTGGGCCTAACAGATGTGACTAGAGACCACCCAAAGTGCACCTTGGGAAAAAGTTGCATATGGAGTCTGTTTCTTAACTCATCCTGATGCCCCTGTTAATTAAGGCTCTCATGCTGGGATTAAAAATGTGCCCAAAAGAAACGCATTTGGGCACATATTTTTCATGCACTGTGACGGAAGGTACCTAGACAGATGCCATGTTGCCTTTTAGATGGAGATGGAGTGATGTTCCCCCATCACTCCATGTCCCCTAAATGTTGCTTCGTCTTATGCTGAGCACATACAGGTGACTCATCCTGAGTTGAAAGTCAAAAAAGAATTTGCAGCATAGCCCCACACACCTTTCCCCTGCGTTACATACGTCATCTCCTTTAATTCATATTTAATTTCACCTTCAAGAAAAGATACAACCATCTTCACCCAAGTTTCTCAACCTTGACAACTTTTAAGGAGTGTGAACTTCTGCTCAGGTTGTTGAGAAGCACTGGTCTAAGCTAATCAAACAAGCACAAACTCCTTTTCTTTCACCCACTGTGATGGAAGATAAGGCATGTATTCGATTTATTCTGATTTCATGAATCAGCAGGAAATAGACCTCTGTCAAAAAGAAAGGGACTGCCATCCCATTGATGGAGTATTGAGAAGAACCCATTATGTCCTAAGGGAAAGTCCCCTTTGAATGGCATGGATGCTCTGAGAGACCAGAAGATTCTGGACCAACTTGAAGCACCCCAGATCCAAACTGCCCTATGACAGCACCACCATACTTGCAGTGAGAAGCCTCCATGATGGAACATGATAACCAGACCCCGCCAAAGTCCCTCGCCTCCTGCCACTCAGAACCAGACTGTTTATCGCGGCAACTTCCTAGATGCCCAGGAGCAGCAATGGCGCCCAGCATGTCCCCCCTCCAAGAACTGTTACTGAGAAATGGGCTACTTCTGACGTCCCCTGTCCCTGTCTTCATCCCCATAGATTTGCCTAGCCTAGGTTGGAGGAGAATCCTTCCATCTTGCACCAGAGTTGAGTTCCGCAAGTGGATCGTTACAGCTGATATTACAGGTGCTAGGAGATAGCAATAATAGCAATAGCAGTAGACTTATATACCGCTTCATAGGGCTTTCAGCCCTCTCTAAGCGGTTTACAGAGAGTCAGCATATTGCCCCCAACAATCTGGGTCCTCCTCATTTTACCCACCTCGGAAGGATGGAAGGCTGAGTCAACCCTGAGCCGGTGAGATTTGAACCGCTGAACTGCTGATCTAGCAGTAGCCTGCAGTGCTGCATTTAACCACTGCGCCACCTCGGCTCTTTACCAGATAGATTCTGGTAAAGATGGGAGAGAACAGTCTATGGCCTATCTGGGAGCATCTTCTTCAGAAAGAGCCATCTCGCATCTGAGCCGCCTTTGCATGCTCTCCAGCCTTCCTCCACAGCATCAATTAAGACGAGTCAATTGTCAGCCAAGAAGCCAGGCCTTGGCTGTTTGCAATTCAGGACACTGGCTTCCCTGTCTGGTTTCAGAGTGCCAGAGCAGATGTTTGTGTCATGCCAGAGGTTGCATTAGCTGCTTTTCCTTTCCCAATTAGAGATCCGGCTAAGATCCTCGTTCCAGGGAGCGAGCAGGGAATAATATAGCACAGTGGTAATGAGATTTGGAAATTGTCTACAGAAAGTTAATGGCGCTGGCTAATGGTTTACTTCCACCACCTGATATTTGATTACTAGTTTAATAAATTATTGATTAGGTGCTGCTGCGAATCGGATGAGGTCATAGATGTAGTTAAAGGTGGAATTTCAAAGATGGCGGGGGGGGGGGAGAGAAACGTACAGGACAGTGGCGGTCTTGAGAAGGTGGAAACTGAACTGTATGGATGGAAATCTCTGGTTTCTGATTTCCCAAAAGCCCCTTCCTCATAATTATGCAGCTGGAGCATCCTCAGGGCAGGAAGTTCCAATGCCTACAATTTTAGAATATTATTTCAATTCTTTCCCGCCCTTTCCTGACATGTATTTACAGTGAGCAGTGAGATTCACTTACCTGATTCATAACGAATGCCGTATCTTCTAACGTTGCTTCCTTTTGGCATTGATTGTCAAAAAGTCAACAAATCATGGCTGAACTCAACTTTGGTTGCAGTTGCCACACAAATCTTGATCGTGACTTGTTGACTTTCGACTCCATGTGATACTTAAAACCTAGTTAACCTGGTTTGTATTTCATGGTCCATGTCATTGTCTTGTAGGTGAACCAGCCAACTATTGTTGGCCAGGGAACATCCGATGTGCTTCCAGGTGATCTATTCCTGGTCGAGAAAATAAGATTAATACATGGCATAGTAGCCTTCATGAATCTAGCTCCTTGTAAGGGTGTTGCATTACTTTCCAGTTTAATATTGTGTAAATTCAGATAGTTGTGGCATATTCAACAATCCATTGTGAAAAGGACTATGATTTGAAAGGCCTTCTGAACCACCAAACCATACTCTATGGTCCAGGAGTTAAGGGTAGAGAGGCTAACAAGTCTGAATCACAGAATGTGAAAAGGGGGCTCTGAAGATTCGGGTTAATGTCAGAGTTCCAAATAGCATCCAAAAGTAAATTAGAGTCCAAGGCAAAGTATTGCTCAGTTCCAATGTATTAAGAAAGCCATGTTGGCACATCTGGGGAAACCTGAATCTAAAAGCTTCCCGGTTTTCCCCACCCAGTTGAAAGTTCAAGATCTTGCCCCCACACCCACAAGTCCATCCCATGGTCCAATCTCCCACTGCCATGCTGGCAGCTTCCACCCATCCAGTTCCGGTCAGGTGCAGAGGTGCAAAGACAAAGGATGACCTTGGCTTTCTAGAAAGAATGTTGTTATGGCTACATATCATTTAACTCCATACAATCCTCTGTCCCATTTCCCCACCATAGAAAATGCATAGCAGAATAATAGAAAGTGTGGCAGGCGAAAGACTCAAAAGGAAAGATGGCTGCAGGCCTGACATTTCCCAAGCAAGGCCATAGGAACCATCAGCTGCTTCCTCCTTCCTTTGCCTCCACCCCCCCCTCCATGGATCCCAGTCAAACAGGGCAGCCTCCCTTCTTGCATTTTTTCCTCCTCCTGAACGGATGGCTCCTTAAGTCTGCAGGCAGAAGCCAACATCTGCAGTGGCACTGAATAATTCATCTCCCGCCAGTCTCCTTGCACCAAAGGCCAGGATGATCAAGCTCTCTTTCTTTCTCCATGGATTGCTTCCACCCAGAGAGAGCCAGAAACGATGGCCCTGAAGCTGGGCAGGAGGGCCCGGGTTCTGATCCTGAACGGGCTGACGGTTGTGCAGAGAAGCCGATCCCCTTTGGGTGGACCCTCCTCTTACTCCTTTGGGGGAGCAACCCTCCCCATGGCTCTCTCTGATCTCAAGCCTGCTTCGCCTCCCCGTCCCTCCTCCTCAGCACCCAGATGCTGTTCCTCCAAACAGCCCACAGTGGCTCAGTCTAAATTTGGAGGTGAAACCTCCCCCACTCCCTCCCTTCTTGCCTTCGGTGCCTTTGTTTCCAAGAGAGCTCTCTAGGAAAAAGAGAAGGTTTTGTGCCTTCAGCTCTAGCAGGAGTTTCTGCACCTGTGGCCTCTTCTGTCCCATCTCTATGGTAACCGCCTGGCTATTACACGGAGATCCTTCCAAGGGGAAGGTTTGCCCAGATTGGCCCACCAAAGGTTGGACCACAACGATACCGTGGGAGGCTCCTCCGCCTGATGATGGCCTTTTCCTCTGAAGGTCTGTGGAGATTCTCAATCATCCTGGTTCCGATTCTGGTTTCAAAGAAGAACCAGAAGGTCCAAAAATCTGAAGCTGCATCGAAAGCAGAACGCCTGTGGAGATTCTCGGTCCTCCCAGCCATGGTTATCCCAAAGGTGCTTTTCCAAAAGGCAGCTGGAGTCTTTTGGTTTTCCTTTGGAAATGTTTTCCTTCTCCTCCAAGAAGTTGAAGAAGCCGCCCATCCAGAACTGGAGAAGCTTCTTGGAGGTGTGAAGCAAAACGTTTTCCAAGAAAAATATAAAAAATGTCCAGTTGTCTTTTCGAAAAGCACCTTTCAGACATCAAAAGCCAAGATTGATTCCAGTGGCCCACTTTGGAATTCGCTGGCTGGGGAATTCTGGGAGTTGAAGTCCCTCCACATTAGTTCCCAAGGTTGAGAAACTAATGTGTTCCTTTTGCAAAATGATGTTTACATGAAGCAGGAACAGGATTGTTAGTTGAGGGTGGTCCAGCCATCATCGGCTCCATTCCTTTCCCACCACAAATATCCACCGGCTGGCTTTTATGTCACCGTCCTACCTGCGGACAGTCGCTGAATGGGACAGTCCCTCAAGAAGGACTTCCTGTAGAATCGAGCAGGCCACCTGCTTAATGGCCTCCAACCGTTTGGCTCTAGTGCCAGTGTGATTTTACCTGGAAGAGATAGAATCACGTTGCTACTGATGCATCACAAGTGAAAACAAATTAATTTTAGCCTGCAGGCATACGTTATATAATTTGCCTTGGGAAGGATCATCCAGCTGTAGTACGGGAAGGATAATGGAACCAGTATGAATTTTATGCGATGCTGATTTTCATCTGTGGGGGATGATTTGTACATCCAGAGGAAAAAACCCACATGTGCGACACCTGAAGTGGGACTGGGCCAGTGGTGTTTTGGAGCATAAGGGGAGACTGCAGCCCTAGATGTTCTCTCGTGGCTACAGAAACTGCCGTGGGTAGAAAAACGGGGGTATGTGCCAGGTCGAAGGATAGCAGCCTTATTCTCCACCTCTAACGGCAGCCAATGTCGGCTGGCGACTCCCCGGGGGAGAGCCTTCTCTGTTGCAGCTCCAGCCCTTTGGAACGAGCTCCCCGTGGAGATCCAGACCCTTACTACCCTCCCGGCCTTCCGCAAAGCCACCAAGTCCTGGCTGCTCCAGCAGGCCGGGGGGGGCTTGTGAAATATCCAGCCCCACGGAAACTGTGAATGTTGTATATTTTAAAGTGTTGTTTTGTCTATTTATCCCCTTCCCTTGTTTATTGTAAACCGCCCGGAGTCCTTCGGGAGTGGGCAGCATACAAGATCAATAAACTCAACTCAACTCAACTCTTAGACCACTCTTCTAGATGCCTTGCATAAGAACCTTCCTGCAACTGAGTTTCAGCATTGACCCATGGGACTTGACCGGAAGGTCAAGATAGGGGCTGGGTGCTGAACTAGCCAGAGAGGTTGATGGCTCACGGTGTAAATTTGGCAAACTACGTACATGCCTGTCCTCCTACCCTCCATCCATCCAGCAGCCGTAGCCTTAAAATCAAATATTGTCCAGGTTTTTTTTTTAATTGGAATTTTTTTTAAAAGGCTTTTACAAATATTTACCTCCCCTCCCCCACCCTCCCCACCCGAACCCAACCCCCCCCCAACCTTCCCCCCCCCCCTGACTTCCCAGAACAAATACAGGGTATAAATCTTTAACAAAGATGTTCTAAAATAAACTTTAAAAAAATTAGTATGACACGCAAATTCGTGAAGCGTTCCATATTTTTTTATTTCTGTTAGGTATAACTACTGATTGTACTGTTATAGAGACTAACTTGATTTTGTACTTAATAACGGCAGCAAGACTGTTGGTGGCGCAATACTGGAAGAAGGAAGACTTGCCTACTATTCAGGAATGGACATTAAAAGTAACAAGCTTAGCAGAGATGGCTAAAATATCAGCATATCTCAAGGACCATTCAAATGAGAGATATAAACCGGAGTGGAGAAGATGGATTGTCTATATTCAAAATAAATACGGGACTAAGAAATTCCAGATAGTTTATGACTGAAAAAGCGAGGAATGATATAATCTGTTTAGAGCTAGCCTAACAACAGAGGAGTTACAGCTCAAATGAAAGATGATTGTCCAGCTTTTTGAGTGTCTCTAGTTTGTTAAATTTTGAACTGTTTTCATAACAGTCGTGATTCAAACATTTGCATGGGGATCTTGTCACCTGTCTGTTTCTTTTTTCCTCCCCTCATCTGCTGATGGGTGATTTACATTATTCCATTTATTTCCTGATTCCAACCATTGGCTTTGATCCAATCCCTTCAAATCTGTAGTTATGGTAGTCTGCAGAGCCCACCACGCCTCTTCTGTTCTTTGGGTGAAATTTGGAAAGCGTCTCGTCGTTGATTCTATATTATCATTAACTTAGGTTCTTGACAATAAAATTGGCTGGGAAAGTATTGTGATCCGATTTGTGCCGGAAACCGTAACTCCACCTGTACACAGGCCTAAGTACATTTCTTTGCTGTGATTTTTGCCAAGGAAGCCCCAACAGTGTGTGTGTGTGTTCTCCTTTCTGCCCACTGTCTTCCTTTTGGGCTTCCTCTTTCCCCCGTTCAGACGTCGCCTGCTCCTTTGCCCAAGCCAGGCACCATAACCGTTCATACCTGTGTCTTTCCGTCTCCCACAGGACCTCCCATTCGCGAGCGAAGGCCGATGCCGCCGTGACAGCAGCACAGAAATCTCAGGAGGAAGCGCGGGTTGCTAGGATCACTGCCAAAGACTTTTCACCTTCCTTCCAGCACCGAGAAAACGGTCAGTACAGCCCGGAAGAACCTCTGCAGAACCCTGGACTCAGCTTCTTTTCTCCTCTCCTCTACATCTAGGCTAGGCAGGCAGGGCTGTATTCCCACAGCAGGGAGCAAGCCATGTTTTGTGGATCCCTTCTTGTTTCTCCCTTTGGAGAAATGGAGAAACATCTTGATTCCCTTTGACTGCCTTTTCTTCTTCTTCTCTCCTCTCCTCTCTCCTTCCCTCCTGCCTCCTTCCTTCTCCTTCTCCTTCTCTTCACTTCTCCCGTCTTTCCTTCCTTCCTGCCTCATTCCTTCTCTTTCTCTTCTCTCCTCTTTCCTTCCTTCCTGCCTCCTTCCTTCTCCTTCTCTTCACTTTTCTCTTCTTTCCTTCCTTCCTGCCTCCTTCCTTCTCCTTCTCCTTCTCTTCACTTCTCCCTTCTTTCCTTCCTGCCGCCTTCCTTCTCCTTCTCTTCACTTTTCTCTTCTTTCCTTCCTTCCTGCCTCCTTCCTTCCCCTTCTCCTTCTCTTCTCTTCTCTTTCCTTCCCTCCTGCCTCATTCCTTCTCCTTCTCTTCACGTCTCTTTCCTTCCCTCCTTCCTTTTCCTTCTCTTCTTTTCACTTCTCTCCTCTTTCCTTCCTTCCTGCCTCCTGCCTCCTTCCTTCTCCTTCTCTTCTCTTCTCTCCTCTTTCCTTCCCTCCTGCCTCCTTCCTTCTCCTTCTCCTTCTCTTCACTTCTCCCTTCTTTCCTTCCTTCCTGCCTCCTTCCTTCTCCTTCTCCTTCTCTTCACTTTTCTCTTCTTTCCTTCCTTCCTGCCTCCTTCCTTCTCTTCTCTTCTCTCCTCTTTCCTTCCCTCCTGCCTCCTTCCTTCTCCTTCTCCTTCTCTTCACTTTTCTCTTCTTTCCTTCCTTCCTTCCTTCCTTCTCCTTCTCCTTCTCTTCACTTTTTTCTTCTTTCCTTCCTTCCTGCCTCCTTCCTTCCCCTTCTCCTTCTCTTCACGTCTCTTTCCTTCCCTCCTTCCTTTTCCTTCTCTTCTTTTCACTTCTCTACTCTTTCCTTCCTTCCTGCCTCCTTCCTTCTCCTTCTCTTCACTTCTCTCCTCTCCTCTTTTCTCTTCAAGAACGGGGTACATCTCCCCAGTGATAATCATTGGAGCAGCACGATAGATGAGGCTGAAGCCCAGCCACTGCTGAAAGCACAAAGGAATCTAGTGGATCTGATGTGATTCATTAGTAATTTGCCCATTTATATACAGCCTAATTTTCTGGCTTGTGGGGGGTTGAAAATCATGAACATTAATACACAAACCCAACAAAAAGAGAACCTGAAATAACGGTGCAAAATTCATTCCTTTGGAACGGAACAGCCCACGTCAGAAACCGCAGCCCGAGCTCGAATAAACAGCGTTTGGAGACCTACCTAACCCCAAAGGGTCTTAGCAGCCCTGCAGAGAGCCAGGAAGAGGGATCTGCAGAGACTTTTGGCAGAAAGGCCTGCCTTAGCTCTCTGCTCTGTGTGTATCTGTCTTCTTGGGCAGGGCCAAAAATAGGACGGGAGAAAAGATGTCAGCTGCCTTCTTTAAGTAACCCACTAATTAGTACGCGTTTGCCACAACAAAACAATGCTCGTCTTTGCCCTGAGCTGAAGGCTTTTGCTAACTTAGTGAAAAAGGAAAGATTTAAGTAGTTTTAATCCAGGGTTCTTTATTATCTCTCTCCCTTTTTGGGCTGTTGAGGCTTTGACAAGTCATTTCGCATTGTGGTGAGAGCTGTGGGTGTGGATTGTACATACGAGCATAATCCACCCAAACAAGCTTTGCTCGCGGGAGTTTGCTTGCAAACGGGGCTGGTTCTCTGATGGAAGGGATTTATTCCTCAAACTACAAATACGAGCATTGGAATTTGAATTTTTGAAGGTTGTATTCAGGAGCAACCATCAGCTAAAGGTCAGAAAAGTCAGGATCCTGGTTGCGGTTGACAAGGCTGAAACGCTGTTTTTGATGGCGGCCTGATGCGTCTCGTGAAGTGAGCGTAGGTCACAATTCCTCTGAATACAAGTTCTTAGTTGGGAAAAAAACGTTACCCAACTCTTTTGATCTTCACTGGAAATAGCAATAGCAATAGCAGTTGGACTTATATACCGCTTCATAGGGCTTTCAGCCCTCTCTAAGCGGTTTACAGAGTCAGCATATCGCCCCCAACAACAATCCGGGTCCTCATTTCACCCAGATAGATAGATAGATAGATGATAGATAGATAGATATATAGATAGATGATAGATAGATAGATAGATAGATAGATAGATAGATAGATAGATAGATAGATAGATAGATAGATATATGTAGTAGTAGTAGTAGTAGTAGTAGTAGTAGTAGTAGTAGTAGTAGTAGTAGTAATAGTAGTAGTAGTAGCAGTAGCAGTAGCAGCAGTTAGACTTATGTACCGCTTCATGGGGCTTTCAGCCCTCTCTAAGCGGTTTACAGAGTCAGCATATCTCCCCCAACAACAATCCGGGTCCTCATTTTACCCACCTCGGAAGGATGGAAGGCTGAGTCAACCCTGAGCCGGTGAGATTTGAACCGCCGAACTGCAGAACTGCAGTCAGAAATGTATACCAAGCGCTACCCTTCCTACAGATGATTTTTTTTTCTTTGTCTTTGAATGACCCCCATAATCCCTTGTATCGGGCTGGAGTTGGGGCAACTGAATGGAGCCAAGTGTTCACTGGCCGGATGCCCTTCCCGTCACCAATGTGGAGTTTGCAGCAGATATTTTCTCATTGTGCCCAGAGAGAGAAGTATCTGCCGCTACCTAGGATCAAACTCACAGCCTCCTTACTTGTGAGGCGAGAGCGCCACCTCTAGGCCACCCACCACTCTATCCTACCTATACACAAAGGAGTCAAAAAAACTGGGTACGAGTGTCTTTTTTAGTCTTGTCTTCATCACGTTTTAGTGGTCTGCCAACTTTTCCAAGTACTTAACATTTTCAACATTTTCTTTTCCCACTTATTTTTCTTTTTTAGTAAACGTCGCTTCCCCCCATTTATTTGCCAAGACGATTTGAAGAATGTGGCAGAAATGCTACTTTAATTGCTTATTCGTTTATTTCCTAGAGAAAGTTCTGGAGAAAGCATACAGATCCCTTTGTGAAGTTTTGATTGGTCCTAACCAATGTATTGCCGTGCAGAAGGGGGTAGTAACCCCTTACAGCAGTGGTCTCCAACGTTGGCAACTTTAAGACTTGTGGACTTCAACTCCCAGAGTTCCTCAGCCAGCTTTGCTGGCTGAGGAACTCTGGGAGTTGAAGTCCACAAGTCTTAAAGTTGCCAAGGTTGGAGACCACTGCCTTACAGGACCTTAAGTAATTTTGGAAAAAAATAGGCATGGTTGGACCTGGTTGATTTTTGGAAAGAAAACCAGGAGCATATCCAGAAGTGACTGCAGGCCAGAAAGTAAATATTCAAATCCCAGAAGACAGCCGTGGCAAACTTATTTTCTTACTGGTACTAAAAGAACTCTTAACCAAGGGCTGAGCTAAACTCAAGAGTCTATGTTTTTTTATAAAGACTATTAAGACTGGATTCCCCTCTTCCCTGCCTGGAGAAATACAGTGAGGATTGTGCAATGTCTTCAGGGAATCCTTTGGTGAGAGAGAGAGAGGTTTCATGAAAACGAGCGAGGCCATTAAACTGGCAGTCTTGAAGGGACCTCCAGACACTTAGCTTTGTTTTGTACAAGAGGTTAGCCTCTCTTGTCACCGGTTACTAAGATCTCTGCTTGACACAGAAGATGGGCAGGTATTCTCCTGCCTCCCCCTGAACTGATAACAGGAAGGGGGTCCTTATGAAAGGACCACCTTGTTGCTCATTTTCTGATTCTTGTTCATCTTCTGTTTCTTGTCCCAAGGGGCCTTTTTTCCAAGAGTCAGCTGGACTTTCTGGTTTTTCTTTGAAAGCGTTTCGCTTCTCGTCCAAGAAGCTTCTTCAGCTCAGAGCTGAAGAAGCTTCTTGGTCGAGAAGCGAAACATCTTTAAAGAGGAAAACGGAGTCCAGTTGCCTCTTGAAAAAGCACCTTGGAGACAGCCATTGCCGGGAGGACTGGGGATCTCCATAGACATCTTCTGCTTCTATTTCACCTTCTGCTCCTTCTTCACCTTCTAGGGCTTGAGTGCCAGAGGCCAAAGCACCAGCATTCAAGCGATGAGATTGAGGTCCTGTCCACTGGGACTCCCCTTCAGCAGGAAAGCCCGGAACTCTACAGAAAAGGAACGACACTTTCGGACCTCACGCCGGACGACAGCCCTCTCCAAAGCTTTCCTGCCAGCCCCTCCTCATCCCCGCCTCTGGGTCCTTCCTGTCGGAACAAGAACGCCCACTTCACCAGACAGGTCTCCGTGGACGAGGAGCGGGGTGGGGAGATCCAGATGCTGTTGGAAGGACGCGGTAGGGAGTTCATGAGGCCTAACAGCTGGGGCGAAGACAAGGAGGGTGGGCCTCACGGGATAAGAGGCGGGGTCTTGCGCAGCGGCCAACTGGAAGACCCTCGAGGCCGGAGTGGTGGTGGTGGTGGGCCCAAGCATGGTACCGCCAATCACAAACCGCGGGAGCGGTGGGCCGACCCTCCGACCATGGTTTCGTGGACTTATCACCGCCCGCACCACCACGGCTCGGGGAGCAACAAGCTCTCGGAGCTGGACGAGGAGAAGCTGAGCAATTACGAGATGGAGATGAAGCCCCTCATGAGGATGGACTCTTACATGCAGGAGATGCAGTCCCAAAAAAGGCATCACGGCAAAATGGGCCTGAGCAAGAACCTGGCTGAAGAACAGCACCCTGGGGAAGAGCGGGCCTTTGGCGTCCAGAGGCTGAGGTCATCCTCCCAGAACAAGGAGAACTTCCGGCCGGCATCTTCTGGTGAGCCAGCAGTGCAGAAACTAGAGAGCCTGAGGTTCGGGGATAAAGGTGAACCCCGGCTGTTGAGGTGGGACTTAACTTGCTCTCCACCACAGAAATCCTTACCTGTTGCACTAGAATCAGAGGAGGAAAATGGAGATGAGCTCAAATCCAGCGCGGTAAGTGGAGCACTCTGGATGGGCTTGTCTGTGAGACCTCATAAGTAGGGATGCCGAA
The DNA here is from genome assembly GCF_051295495.1 of Thamnophis sirtalis. Taxonomy (NCBI): domain Eukaryota; kingdom Metazoa; phylum Chordata; class Lepidosauria; order Squamata; family Natricidae; genus Thamnophis; species Thamnophis sirtalis. The sequence goes on from NW_028261394.1 coordinate 47,685,186, forward strand.
GCCCCGGGTGGATGAGGTCCCTGGCGATGAGAACTAGGCCACCTGAGAGAGACTCTGGGCTCTGCATGCATACAAAGTATGCATGGAATACGCGAGCGGCCTCTTGCATGCTGTTCTTGGTTCATTTCCCCATCAATCCTATATTTCAAACTTTGAACTGAATTTACCTTCTGACTCTCCACTCAGACCAAATGGTGTTCTCCGGCTAAAATAGGCAGCAGAATAGGATAAGAGGTTTTGGCCTCTGCTGTGGTGCGCAGTGAGACTTGTGGTGTGGAATTTTGGAAGTGTGGCAAGGCAGCGCAGGTATCAGTCACCCTTGGGGTGGTGGAGAGGCAAGCCGAAAGCAGCCTCATCCATTCATGGGCATAGGGGACAGTAACCAGGTTCGAGGTTCGAGGTTCATTTTATTTATATGCCGCCCTATTCCCGGCGGGACTCAAGGCGGCGCACAAACCCAAAGGAGGGGAAGGGAAACACAAGAACTACAACAAAAAGTACAGGGAATTTAAAAGAACCAACAGCCACACGATTCGAGAGGGGAAGGGAACTCATCGACCCCAGGCCTGCCGACACAGCCAGGTTTTAAGGGCTTTGCGGAAAGCCTGGAGGGTGGTGAGGGTCCGAATCTCTGCGGGGAGCTCGTTCCAAAGGGCCGGAGCCGCCACAGAGAAGGCCCTCCTCTGGGTAGTAGCCAGATGACATTGGCTAGTAGACGGAACCCGGAGGAGGCCTAATCTGTGTGATCTAATGGGTCTTTGGGAGGTAATTGGCAGCAGGCGGTCTCTCAAGTACCAGCTCCCTTAAAATTATCCATTCCAGCTTAAAAACCCTCAGCATTTCTGCTTAGCAACTGAACGGACAGTTCTTGGACTGGTGTGGTAGCTCGTATTTGCATCCCACATCAACCAAGATAGAATGTGGTTTGTTGACAGTCAGGGATGGAATGTGTAACTTTCAAGTCATTCCTCCATGATCTTTGCCGTAAAAGAATATTGGAGGCAACCAGGTTTCCCCTCCCACTTGGTGGCGTCCTTGTTCAGCGCTAGTTTATTTGTCTCTGGTTTTTTCCCCATCATCTGTAAGAACCAATTAGGGGGATCTAATTTTAAAAACAAAGGCCGTTGAACAGGATTTTTTTACAAATCCTTGTCTACTATGCAAAGTAAGCATATTCTCCTTTTTTGATTTGCTTAAGAAAAATAAATAAACGAAGCAGTTTCCTTAGAATAGGTAGCACTATGCAACGTTCTTAGCAGTGGCTTTTGGTCTGAGGAAGCCTTTGATATAATAGAAGGGATTGCCTTGGTTTACTCAGCCATGAGATGCCCCAATAGCCCTTGTCCCTCTGACGATGGTCAAACCATGGACACCCTCTGGGTGCCCTGAGGTTTTTTCATCTGCAAAGTTTTGCTGGCCACTCACAAGATCTTTGCAATGTGCTGGAAGTCTAGGTTACGTCTCATATACGTATCCTATATACATACATAGGAGTGTCAAATAGTGCTGAACCTGATTTGGTTTATCCAATGAGTCGTAGCCAGTCATGGGCCCCCAGTCCCTTTGCAAGGAATGACTGCCCCACTTCCCTTTGAGTTTGTGCCGAGGGTCAACTACCCCTTGTCCTTTACCTTGGAGTCTTCAGAGCTCGCCTGGTGGTTTGTTCTTTTATTTCATTTATATACCCCCAAATCCAGTAGCCCAGCGCATGCCCTTTTAGTCCTATTTCAATTTCAACTTCAATTTTTAATGGATTTGTATGCCGCCCAATCCCGGAGGACTCCGGGCGGCTTCCATAAAAACAGTTTAAAAGAGAAAATATTAAAAATTTAAAATATAAGACAGAACGGATTAAAAAAGGACACAACATACACTCGATCTTAATGGGGCTGAAGGTCAGTCAAGATCAGCAGCCCGCAGGCCTGCCGGAACAGCCAGGTCTTAACAGAGTTTCGGAAGGCCGAGAGAGTGGGGAGGGTCCGGATTTCAGGGGGGAGGTCGTTTCAGAGGGCCGGGGCAGCTACAGAGAAGGCTCTCCTCCGAGGAGCCGCCAGACGACATTGTGCAGTCCTACTCGGGAAGAGCACCCTCTTCGATGTGAGTTGGGCTTTTAGCGCTCAGGAGGAGACGGCCCTGGGGAGTTTCAGATCTTTACCTTGGCTTGTTCAAAGTTCCCTAGCCTGGAAACGTAGAACCTAGAAGAGGAAGAAACGGAGACAGTTATGAGGAGGGGTCCACTTGAATGGCTTCCCCTCCCCTGTTTCATCATTCCATCTGCAAGGACAGGGACATCCTTGTGGCCCACCTGTTCTCCTCCTGAAACATCACTTCCCACCTCCTCCTCCTCCTCCTCTTTTGCACGTGGCTGTCCCTGCTTCCATTCCGCCGGGGTGTTTTGCAACGGCCGAGTTCGTGGCGCAATCTGGCGTGGTCCCTGCTCACCCTCCGTCTGGCCGCTGCACATGGAGCCTTTGTGAGCCTACGTGTTGCAGCAGAGAGACGTTGCAGCCCCAGACTCCGAATGCTCAGAGCAGCTCTGGAGCTGGCGAAGAAGGAAAACCCCATTGCAGTTCGTGTAAAGCCTCCGTTTGCCAGCCGTGGGGATCAGGAAAAAAGGGACTTTTTATGCTAAACTGAAAGACTGCAAATACAGATTGAAGGGACAGATGGATTCTGAAAGGCTGGTAGGCAGATGGCCAAAGGGATGTGCATCTACGGTACCTGGATAAAGCCAAGCTTGGGCAGCCAGGTATTACTGGGAGGGGGGAACGGGGGGGGGGAGAGGTGTGTGAGCTGTTGATCTGGTTGGCCAGCATCCTAGCAGTGTGTTGCTATGCAGCAACAGGGATGTTTTTCCTACGCTGGAAAAGGGAAGTGCTTCTCTCTCTCTCTCTCTCTCTTCCTCCCTCCCTCCCTCTCTCTCTTTCCCTCCATCCCTCTCTCTCTCTCTCTCTCTTTCCCTCCATCCCTCCCTCCCTCCCCCCCCTCTCTCTCTCTCACACACACATTGAGACTCTGCCAGATCCCTTCCTCTTGAAATGCCAATCCTGCAGATTTGTGTAAGGAAACTCCCCAAGTGCTCCTTGAAGGCATCTATCTGCAGGGCGACGCTGCAGCTATTGAGTACTTCTACGTGCTTTGCCACCCAAAAGCTGCTGCTTTTCCTGGATGGTGAGAGAGGAATGCTGTAAAAACAAAAATTCCTTCCATTTGGAGAGGCCACAGATTTCCCAGAGCCTCCTTTTCGCTCAACCAAACTCGGGAAGGGAATCTCTCCACTGGAGGATTTGGGCACTCTGAAGAGTATTTTGTGTGGGTGTTCTCGCGAAATGGGGCAAAGTAACTCCTGACCCAAAAGCCAGGTGCAGATGTTTCGCCTCGCCTCTTGGCTTCGACTGCCCAAACTCTGAACGTGGGTTAGTTGACTTTGGTGAGCGCGATAGAAGAATTTTGCCTCTGGGGCTCATGGCTTAAATTGTATATATTGAGTTCTGGGTCAACCAATAATGGTTTAATGCAACGCGTGAAGTTTCTCAGTCCCATCTTCTGCGGTGGAAAACGGGACGGAGACATCCCAACTGGAAAAGTTGAGGGAGATGACTCGGGGACAATCTTTAAGGATCATTTTAAGGGTCAGTTGAGCAGGGGACAGTGAAGAAAGAAACCTCCTAAAGGGGGAACTCAACAAACCCTCGCATTGGACCACACAGTGTTTTCAACCTTAGCCACTTGAAGATGTTGTGGACTTCCACTCCCAGAATTCCCCAGCCAGTCCACAGTTGAACTCCCACAACCTTGAAGTCTGGGAGTTGAAGCCCACCACCAAGTAGTCAAGTTTGAAAAACCCTGGGACCTGGGAATCATTGGTTCTGGGGTTCCCTGAGATGTGGAAATTCCAACAGCCATTGACCACCTCACCTTCCCCCCCCCGCAATTGATCTGGGGGGGTCCCCCTTATAATCCTCTCCCTCTTTTTCTTTCCTCTGTTTCAGGGTTCAGCTCCCATCCTAGTCGTCATGGTGATCTTGTTAAACATTGGAGTCGCCATTTTGTTTATTAACTTTTTCATCTAAACCGAGACTGTCTTGTTTGCAAAACTCCAACCGGTTAATAATTAATAAAAACAACAACCACAAAAATCAAACCCCCGCCCCCAAGCGGTCTGAAAATGGGGATAATGCTGCGAGGGACCCAACGGGAGAACGATGTCGTCGTTTTGAACTGTCCCGCGACAACTTTCAAGTCTTTTCACAGAAGATCCACCACCACCGATTGAGTCTCACTCACAGTTTGCCTTTCTCCCCCCACCCCACCCCGTCCCCTTCCTAGGTAATGTTTTTGGATTCCAGCCCAGAATTCTTTGCTTGCACAATCCTTTTGCTGTGTGGCATGGCAGAATGGTAGCAGCAGCACTCCCGCCCCTCCCAACACCAGACAGGACGGAAACCGTTCCTCCGAGTGGATTTAGCCAGGTCTAGGAAAGCGGTTTCATGTGAATTGCCTCCATCTTCAGACGTTTAATTCACGGCAACCTTCGGAGCGATGCGGCGGTCCTGGCATTGCTTTGGTGATATGCACGGTGGGGGGGCCTTTGAGAAGATCCCAGGGCGATCCCGGTGTTCGCATTGAGCTGGGAAAGTCTGCGTGGCCAAAACAGAGAACGGTCCGAGCAGATGGCACTCAAAGGGTGACGTGGATGGGTCGAGAACCATTTCTTGAATCATTTAAACAGCCATATCCAGCACAAAAGTCTTAAGCCCTTCCCTCTCCTCATCCAAAGTATTTTTTTTCCCCACCCAATGAGTTAAAAACCATTCGTTGTCCCAGGCGACAATAGAAAATTATTTTATTTGCAAATTTTATTGGCCATCTGTCGTACCAAAGTTTTGCATAAAGTCACCTGCAGGATGCTGAGGCTCAGGTAAAAATCCTGTATCTATAAACTGCACCGTCTTTTTTTTTTTTTTTCTAAAAATCTAATTCGACACATTTTTTTTTCATCCTTTCCGGCAGGTGTTTAAAATAAACTCCAGAAAGGTTTTGTTTTGTTGTGAAAGATGATCAAGGTTTGTCCAGGAAACGCCTCCTCCAGAATTGCCAAGGAGTCGGCCCCTCTCTATGGGGGAACAATGCTTGAATGTTTCCCCCCCCTCTCCCCTCCTCCCAAGAGCCACCGTGGCACCGCGAGGAACGGGGCGCGACGGGCATCCCTTCTTCCATCTTGCCATGAGCCATTTCCAGATGTCCCGCTTGGCCTCGGAGCATGTAATAGTTTTGCATTTTGTCTGCAGGATGTATATTCCAGCTTCCGACATAATCCCTGTACAAAAAAAAAAGGAAAAAAAAACAACACAACCAAAACCAAAACTAGAGAACAACAACAACAACAACAACAACGAAAACATTGTCAACAACAGCCTCTGAGTATGTAATGCTCTTTTTATAATTTGTTTTCTCTCCTCTATGTATCACTTAATTTTGGTATGGTTCAAAACATCTTTATAAGATGCCTGCGTTGTTCTTCTTTCTTCTTCTTCTTCTTCTTATTTTGGGGACGAGGGGGGCGTTTTCTGCCTTGGTCACTCACTGGAAATACACCTCCGTTCCTAAGGAAGCAGCCGTGCCCTTTGAGTTTCAGTTATATGCGGGTGGGGGGGAGGCACAATATTGGTGGGTCAAGTTAAGAAGGCAGCTGGGACCCTTAACCAAAGCACTAGCTGGTTTTCATGTGCATTGCATTTAAAGCCCAGACAAATCTTCAGTCAGGTCTTAACGCAGTGTTTCTCAACCTTGGCAACTTGAAGTCCTGTGGACTTCAACTCCCAGAATTCCCCAGCCAGCTATGCTGGCTGGGGGATTCTGGGAGTTGAAGTCCACAGGACTTCCAAGTTGTCAAGGTTGAGAAACACTGGTCTAACGGATGTTCGTTTGTCAAGGTTGAGAAACACTGCGTTAAACTACCCCTCATTTACTGTTAGCCATGTGAGTTGGGGTTGACAAGATTTGGAGGCCAACTTCTGGAAGGGCTCCACTTTTCTTTCTTTCTTTCTCTTTCTTTCTTTCTTTCTTTCTTTCTTTCTTTCTTTCTTTCTTTCTTTCTTTCTTTCTTTCTTTCTTTCTTTCTTTCTTTTAAAGATTTTAAGAGGGTTAGAATTACACACAGAAAGAGCTCCAGGCTACAAGGGGTTTACAACCGAGTCCCTTTCCTCTACTAATGGCCCCCACCCGTATGTTGATGTGCTCCGAAACAAAGGCATGAGAAAACTCGTTCCACCACGCATTTACCCCACACCAGCTGACTTTTGCGCAAGGGCTTGCTACATCCTGCTCAGATAAATGACTCGTTAAATAAAAATGCCGCCCTCTCCAGCAGAAGCATTTTTATTGGTAAACTCTCTTAAAATGGCAAATTCCAGCCTCACGACTGCATCCACGTGAGACGTGGCTTCTGTTCAACGTTCACGGTGTTAATTCCAGTTGCTCGCCCTCAAAAACGCTTTCTATAACCGTACATGCACAGGGCCCATCAGCAAATCCTCCAGGCATTCAGCACCGGCACACCACAACACCAAAGTCCTCGGGAGAAGCAGGAATAACTGTGGCTCTCTGACAGAGCTAGCTTCACAACACAAGGACACTGTGGGGTGGATCTTCCTGGAGACCCTGAACCTTGGAGAAGCTCTCTCTGCCTGCAAAGGATTAAACCCCAGAGAAAGCCTCAAAGCATCGGCTTGGTTGACATCCAGCAAGAACAATTTCAGATTTTCTCGGCGTATGTCGGTCACCTTGCCTCTCAAATCCTTGACTGAAGTAACGTATATTCAACGCAGGCCTTCTAAGCCATCAACTGCCAAGCCTTGTGGAGGACAGGATGGGCCAAACGCAACCCTTTGGCCCCCAGTCATTGTAAGCCTTGCCTAGGTGTCCCCTTCATAGAAGGCCTTCGCCATGGCCTGCCCCACCTTCACCGCCTTCTTCTCTTTGGCCTCAGGGCCCAGGTTCTGGCGGGCCAGATTCACCCAGTACTGCTCTGTCCTGGAAAGGTAGTCGGCAAATGTTTCATCCTGTTGCACAGCTGGATGTTCTTCCTTGTCTGAAGGAAGGAAAGGCAAGCGGTCAGTGGGGAACAGAGACTAGAAAGCAGTGGTCCCACTGATGGTGTCATATCCCCTTCTTTGGATCTACTAGAACCAAGGGCAGACCTCGCCTGCAGGAAATATCCACAGGCTTTGGTCTAACTATCCATCTATTTACCTAATTTACATTAGAATAGAATAGAACAGTGTTTTTCAACCTTGGCAACTTGAAGATGTCTGGACTTCAACTCCCAGAATTCCCCAGCCAGCGAATGCTGGCTGGGGAATTCTGGGAGTTGAAGTCCGGACATCTTCAAGTTGCCAAGGTTGAAAAACACTGGAATAGAATAACAGGGTTGGAAGGGACCTTGGCGGTCTTCTAGTCCAGCCCCCTGCCTAGACAGGAAATCCTATACCATTTCAGACAATGGTTATTCAACATTTTTAAAACTTGCAGTGTTGGAGCATTCACAACTTCTGGAGGCAACTTCTGTTCCACTGATTAATTGTTCTCACTGTCAGGAAATTTCTCCTCGGTTCTAAGTTGCTTCTCTCCTTGATTAGTTTCCACCCATTGCTTCTTGTCCTGCCCTCAAGTGCTTTGGAGAATAGCTTGACTCCCTCTTCTTTGTGGCAACCCCTGAGATCTTGGAAGGCTGCTATTATGTCTCCCCTGGTCCTTCTTTTCATTTAAATTAGACATACCCAATTCCTGCAACCGTTCTTCATATGTTTTAGCCTCCAGTCCCCTAATCATCTTTGTTGCTCTTCTCTGCACTCTTTCTAGAGTCTCCACATCTTTTCTACATCGTGGTGACCAAAACTGGATGCCGTATTCCAAGTGTGGCCTTACCAAGGCATTATAAAGTATTAACCCTTCACGTGATCTTGATTCTATCCCTCTGTTGATGCAGCCCAGAACTGTGTTGGCTTTTTTGGCAGCTGCTGCACACGGCTGGCTCCCATTTAAATGGTTGTCCACTAGGACTCCAAGATCCCTCTCCCAGTTACTACTATTGAGCCATGTATCATGTATACATCGAAGCACAGACGGGTGGGTGAGATACAAATTGTAGGTAGGGAAGGCACGACTCGGCTATGGAGGAAGCCATTCCTTTCTCTGATATTGTGAAGGACCTTTAAGAACGTCTAGGAACTCCAGGAATGCTACTGGAGGAAGGAAAAAGCAGATAGTCCCGATGGCAATGCTGAATTCTAGACAGAAATTCAGCTGAATTATGTAAAAGAATCTCTCCAACATTCAGCAATAGGAGTCAAAACCCGTTTCTTTATAAAATAGATTTGGAAGACCAAAACTCCACGTTCCCCAACCTGCTACTCTCCAAGGAATACGAAGCCTCCGAATTAACTGCCTGGCCTTTGAAGTTTCAGTGGAACTTCTGGAGAACGTCCAGTTGGCGAGGCCTGTTCCGGCTGGCTTTCTTTTCCACTCTTCACCATAGAATCCCCCCATAGCTATGACCCATGAGAGTCACCCATGGGAAGCAAAACCCAAAGGTCCAGTGCTTTTTGGTGGCCTTACCATCCTCTCCGCTCTCCTCCTCATCCGAGCCCTCTTCTTCTTCCTCCTCTTCTTCCTCTCCTCCCTCGGCACCTTCCACATCTTCATCCGACTCAGATTCTTCAAGCCATTCCTGAGTTTCTGCCACAGCAGAACATATACACAAACATCAAGGCTTACATGGGAACTCACACATGCAAAGACATGATCCTCGCATGCAGAAGAACATTCACAATTAACACTAGTTGCTAAGAACTTTTCCATCCTGAAATTACCATCACGTTAGCCTCTAAATCGGGGGTCTCCAACCTTGGCCACTTTTAAGCCTGGCGGACTTCAACTCCCAGAATTCCCCAGCCAGCAATTCTGTTGAAGTTGAAGTCCACCAGGCTTAAAGTGGCCAAGGTTGGAGGTGGTACCTTCCAGATTTAGGTAAAAAGAGAGAGAATCCCTTGTGAAACTTCAGAATTTCATTAAAGACCCTCCTCCCACCCACCCCACTAATTCCAGCGACCGATAGGAAGGTTTAAAGTATTTCCAGCCCATATTAAGAAAAGAGAAAGCACTAAAATCCCCCGCTAGGATTAACAAACAAACAAAAATGTTCAGGACCCAAGATCAAGCGAGGCCAAGGCACGGTGAAGGCGTTCTTCCAGGGATTAAGCCAAAATTAGCTGCTCACGCACCGGCCAGTTGGTGACATCTATTCGGAGCCCTCTGCAGGAAGGTTCCCTCGGCCACCGTTCCCATCACCTGTCTCTGCGTCGGTCCCAATAAGCTTTTGTCTCAGATTAAACGTGAGAGCTGGGATAGAATTACCCACCCCCCCCACTGCCTTTCAGCTCTTGAGGAACATCTTCCAAGCCAAGAATTCAGGAAATCTAAATCTCCATTCCTTCCCCACTCTGGGGCCAGCCAGAGGTGGCATTTGCCAGTTCTCCGAACTACTCAAAATTTCCACCACCGGTTCTCCAGAACCTGCCGGATTTCACCCCTGGATTGTTCCCTTTCTGTGCCACAAAGGCCCCTCTACTGCTCAGAAGACCCCCCCAGCTCTTGGGGAACGCTGGAAGCTTTCTGGAGAGGGCCCGCAGCATTCAGCAAGGAAATCTAGTGGGCCGAGAAGGATTCTGAACTGGCTTTCTTGGTCACATGCTAGTTTTGTACGCCAGCAGGTGGAGAATTCATTTGGGCGGATTCTGTGGGTCAGCGAGGATCCTGGATCCTGAGTCAGAAGCAAAACTTGGCGATCCCAGACTTTGTGCCACTTAAACCAGGGTGCGCAAAGTCAGGTGTGTAATTCGGTTTCTGCTTCCCCGGAGGGAAGGGAAAGGAATCCCCAGAAATTCAGATTCCTGATCCTGGAAACATTGTTCCAACCTTCCCAAGTTCTAGAACCCCTAACTCACTTGGGTCCATCTCCACCAGGACCTTCCACTCTTCCATTTTGTGGAGGTCAAGGGCGTAGAGGTCGTTGAGAGTGAACTGGCGGTCCCCCACCTCAAACATGCCCCCGTAGAGGTAGAGCACCCCGTGCTTCACGGCCAGCATGGCATTGGAGCGTGGGCAGGGCTCCACCGGAGGATTGGAGGCTCCGTTCCCCCCATCCTCGTCTTCTCCTTCCGATTCCGGGGACTCCGTTGATTTTCCCTGGGGAGCTGAGATCAGCTGCTTGACAATCATCACCGTCCCGTCTTCTGCCACCACCTCCTTGACAATCTCCACGGGTCCAAGGGGAGGCTGTCCTTCCGCCTCGTCCACTCCACCACCAGCCTGATGGGGCTCCCCTTTTGCTGCGCCTCGTCGCCTTCTCTTTTTCTCGGACTTGGACCCCTAGCGGCGGAGACAAGGGTCAAGCACCAGAAGGACACGAGAATCCAAGCCAAGAACAAGAGATGTTCTAAAGAACTTCCGAGAGCATCACCACCACCACCACCACCGCTCTTCTTCTAACGAGGCTACAGTCATTTGCCTTGACTGATTTCAGGTTTCTGGGAGTCCCCAAAACCGACCCCCCCCCCCCAAATCCTCAACGTCCATTTCAAATTAGAATGGACAACTTGGTAAGTCAGCATTTTTCTCCTCTGTTGAAAATGGAAGCTGAAGTAAACCAATAGCAATAGCAATAGCAGTTAGACTTATATACCGCTTCATAGGGCTTTCAGCCCTCTCTAAGCGGTTTACAGAGTCAGCATATCGCCCCCAACAACAATCTGGGTCCTCATTTTACCCACCTCGGAAGGATGGAAGGCTGAGTCAACCCTGAGCCGGTGAGATTTGAACAGCCAAACTGCAGAACCGCAGTCAGCTGAAGTAGCCTGCAGTGCTGCATTTAACCACTGTGCCACCTCAGCTCAGAAGCAGAAGTCTCCACAACCGTGGCAATTTAAGACACTACTGGCTGAGGAATTCTGGGAGCTGAAGTCCACCAGGTCTTAAAAGTTGACAAGCTTGGAGACCCTTAAACTAGAAGTAGTTGGAGATGGAGAACAATTGGGGAGGGGGGGAACCCTCACCGTATGAGATTTTGCCACACACCTTTAACTGTCCAAGAAACCACCGATTCTTTGCCAGATCGTAGAAATAAATATCGTTGAAGAAGTCTCCTTCTAGACGTTCCTCCTCTTCTTCATCGTGGACCCCACCAAAGAGAAGAGACCGGTTGCCGGGCCCCATGGCCACTGAGAAGCCAGACCTGGGGGTTGGCTTCACCCCAGAGGGACTCACCCTGCTCCAACTCCATTTTTCTGCCAACGATAGAAAAAAAGCAGAACAGGAAGAGACGGATGAAAAAGCATCATAAGAGGGAAACTTCTTAGAATTCAGGCTTGGAGGGACACGAGGAGGGTCTATACTCGTGAGAACCCTTCACTGCTGTAGAAGACACCCCCTCTCCCCCCCCCCCCATTGAACCCTCAGCACAGCAAAAGATTCAGCACTCACCCAACCCTTCAGCACTCAAGAGGAACATATCCGCGTGGAGGGTCCCTTTGTCGACGTCTTTCTTAATTCTCTGCACAATGAAAGCAGCTGCATTATGGAATCGGGGAAGTAGAACCAATTCCTATCATCACCAAGGAATTATCTCCACCAATCTTCCTTATGACTATTGCACAACCCTCCTAAGCCTTCGTTTTATGACTTCACACGTAAGAGCAAAGCGCCAGGATCTTTTGACGGGTGAGATTTCCAGGGGCTTTCCTCAAATTTCCATAGTATGGAAACATTTCCAAATATTTTCCTATGGAGGAGAGGGGTGGGGGGGGACTTGGACCTTCATCCTGCAAATTCTTCAGCCATTCCTTAGTGAGAAGCAGGGGTGAGAAAGGGCCCCTCCAGAGGTTGCTGAGATGTAAGATCCAGCAATGCCCGCCAAGGTGAAGGAAAGTGAGAAGGGCAACCCCACAACAGTGGAAGACCACAGACTGATTTTATTTGTAAGCCGCCTTGAGTCTCTCGAGAGTGGGCGGCATACAAATCCTAATGAACCGTAAACCGATCCAGGGTACCTAACAGCAGCTTCTGTGAAGCCCCTGAAGCGTGGCACGACAAAACCGCGCTCGTCAAAATAGCGGTGACAAAACCGCGTCGCTAAAGCCGCGACGTCATCACCGCGCGTCATCACCGCCGCGACAACAGCGCGGCGACAGAAGGGCGCTTTAAAACAGCGCGGCGGCAGAAAGCCGATTTAAATTAAGGTAAGGGTTAGGATTAGGTTTAGGGGTTTGCTTTAGGGTTAGGTTTAGGGTTAGGTTCAGGGTGCTGAGTGCTTCGGAACGCGCGGATTTGCCCCCCGCACTTATGTCGGCGCGGATAAGGGCTTCGCGGTTTTGTGGTGGAACCCCCCTGACGCTACACGTGTTGCAGAAAAGGCCCTCGTACTTTCAAACGTGCTCCAAACCACTCGGAAGAGCTTCTAGTCTTAAAAGGCCAGCGACTCACACCAAACCCTAATAGCAAAAGGGTGACCCTCACCTGCTTGGAGTAGCCTCCATAGACTACGAGGTGGCCCTCAGGTGTGGAAGCCAGGTGGCAACCTGACCTCGGGGCTGGGGCAATCCCAGAAGGAGCCAGTTTGGACCAAGCGAAGGTGTCGAGGTTGAAAGCATGGACATCGTTGTAGTAGATGTAGTCCCTAGTTGATCAAAAGCAGCAGACACAAGTGATGGGGGGCCCAGGTTGAGTTTTGGCAGCAGATCTCCAGCAGAGACAAAGAACCGCCTCCCACGGCAGAATGACCAATCAGAGGGCAGGCCTCCAACCTTCCATCTGTCATAGACCACCTGGTCTCCCTTGGCGACCCACCCCTTGTGCCCCACGTTCCAGACTCCACGAGCTTCCTGAAGTGGACTTCTTATCCCTTCTACCTGCACTTCCCACCTAGAGATGCACTCGAGTTAAGTAACCACGATAAAGAAAGCCCTCAGCATCTGAGAAAAGGACCGATGAAGATTGCCCTTCAACGAGTGAAGCTGGCCTCCTTCCTTGGATGAAAGTCGGGGCTGGGCAGTTCTTTGGGGAAAAGGCTGCCCATTGCGTGGAGGACACCATCCTCAACATCAGAATAATGCTCCTCCAGGGAAAACCCCGTGAAGATAGCAGGCAGAAGGAGTCAAAATCCGGACCACCACCTCCTCCTCCTCCTCCTCCTCCATCTGCCCCGGGTTCCTTTGTTCTTGATAGAACCATCTTCAATGGAAGGACAGGAGGGGTCCTGGGCTTAGTGGGGGCAAAATAACCCTCCCCCCCACCCCAAATGGACAGTGGGGCAGACTCACCGGCTACTTTCATGGAAGCCTCCAAAGACGATGAGTTGCCTCTTGCTGACGGCCATCCGGTGTCCACTCCGCCCAGAGGGGCCCCCGGACGCTCTGAAATCAAAGAAGGCTCCCCTGGTTTCTTCAACGGGTCACGGCTGCTCCTCCAGCTTCTCCCCTTCTTGAAGGCTGCCCCTTCGCCACCACTCCCCTTCCTCTTCCCCTTCCAGTCCAAGTTGTTCCTCCGAAAGCCACAGCAACAAAGGAGGGACAACTTCTAGAAAGCAACGAAGGACTTCCAGAGAGCTGAACTTGTCTCGGGGCTGCAGGGAGGGACATCGTCGCCCCCAATTGTGACGTCCCCTGTTCTCCATTGGAGGCCTCTGGCAACCCGTGTGTGTGTGTGTGTGTGTGTGTGTGTGCGCGCGCGCGCGCGCGTGTGTGTGTGTGTAGGGCACCAACCGTGGGTCCTTCTAGAACTCTTTTCACTTACTTGACTTGCTCCCAAGTCCTGTTGGCCAAATGCAGGACCCAAAGATCTCTGTAGTGGTAGAACTGCTCCCCATCCGGAGAAGCAAATTCCCCACCGAACAGCCAGAGTTGTCCGCCACCCTGAGCGACCACCACAGCCTGCCAGAAAAAAAAGAGGGGGGGGGGTGGGCAGCGTCTGTGTCCTTTTTGACATGTAAAACCCAAGGTTTTCTCTGCATCGTTCCGACCAGGCAGTGTTGAATCACGATAGGTAGGTAGGCAAGAGGTAGAAAAGGGAGAGAGGGAGAGAAGAAGGAAAGAAGGAAGCAGAGACAAAAGGGAGGGAGGGAGAATGGAAGGAAGAGAAAGGTTGAAAATGGGAGGGAGGGAGGGAGGGAGGGAGGGAGGGAGGAAGGAAGGAAGGAAGGAAGGAAGGAAGGAAGGAAGGAAGGAAGGAAGGAAGGAAGGAAGGAAGGAAGGAAGAAGAGACAAAAGGTGGGAGGGAGAATGGAAGGAAGGAAGAGAAGCGAAAGGTTGAAAATGGAAGGGAGGGAGGGAGGGAGGGAGGAAGGAAGGAAGGAAGGAAGGAAGGAAGGAAGGAAGGAAGGAAGGAAGGAAGGAGAGACAAAAGGTGGGAGGGAGAATGGAAGGAAGGAAGAGAAGAGAAAGGTTGAAAGTAGAAGGGAGGGAAGAAGGGGGGAAGGAAGAAGAGACAAAAGGGATGGAGGGAGGGAGAATGGGAAGTAAGGAAGGAAGGAAGGAAGGGACAAAAGGTGGGAGGGAGAATGGAAAGGAAGGAAGAAGGAGCAAAGAGAAAGGTTGGAAATAGAAGGGAGGGAGGGAGGACGTCCACGTGCATTTACAGAACCATCATTTCTGGAGAAGAAGCTACATTAACAATGTCCCTTCATCAATCTCAACTCTTAGGACAGGAGGCCCATCCTGCCTTAGCACAGCGGGGGATCCTAACCCCAGACTCTCACAGCCACCGTACCTGGTGAGCACAGCGCCGAGGCGGAGGACTCGGAATATCGACTTTGGCCCAGCTGTCCTTCCGGATGTTGTAAACGAAGAGCTCGTTGTAGAGGAGGGTCTAAGGGAGACATCAAAGGAGGAGGAGGAGGAGGAGGAGGGCTTTGCTAGAAGTGGAGGTTTTCCAGGAAAGGCCCATTTTACTGCACAACGTGATCTCTCAAAAGGGAAAACCCAGCCAGCATTTTCTAGCTTTGCAACTCTGGAAATGCGTGAAATTCCTTGGGCGGCTCTAGCTGCTTCAGTATCCAAATCGGCACATGGTACCAGATCAACCCTAAACAGACCCTTGTTTTAATAAAGCAACTGCAAATTCTCCACTTGCAGGGGAGAAAAGGGGCCATCCCGAGGCCAGGAGTTCAGAAGCAAAACACAAGCTGCTTTCGACTGAGGTCCTCCAGATAGCTGGACCTCCGCTCGCCAGAGGAAGATCAGGCCATCAGCCCTCCCCACATTTCCTTCCACAAGAATATTGGTTTGGAAGAAAGGCTGAAGCTCCATCTTGGGGCCATTTGGGTTCCTGGTCTTCGCAGCACAGTTGGGTTCTCTAAATGTGGCCACTTTAAGACTTATGGACTTCAACTCCCAGAATTCCTCAGCCAGCATGAAGACTTATGGGAGTTGAAGTCCACAAGTCTTAAAGCGGCCAAGTTTGGAGACTTCTGGATCATAGCAACCAGTTCTATAAATACGTTCCGTGCTATGGGACGAAGTTCTCCCACATCTGCTTTATATTTCCTGCCAAATAAACTTTGATGACTTGACCATGAAATCAATTGCTACAGGAAGCAGAGAGAAAGAACATTTTCTCCCCTATGTGCATTATTTACATTTATTGATTCGAATTATATCCCTTTTTTCCCCCCGCTCAGAGAAGCTCCTGAAGGCATCCGACAGAATCAAAACGGATAAAATTAGCAATTAAAAACGAAGGGCTGCTAATGAGAAATCCATTCAGTCAACAGGTATTTAGTAAAACCTTTTCTCCATCTTCTCTGTCGTTCTGTTCCCCCTTCCCCCGGGATAAAACTCACTTAATCACAAACTCATTTAGCAACAGAAATTTTAGACTCAATTGTGCTCGTATTTCGAGAACGACTCATATCGATCAGTGCTGGGAATAAGTCATAGATCCATTTTGGGCTCTGCAATTCCTTAAAACTATCAAAATTTGACATGCAATTTCTGGAAGATTTAAAAGTGAAGCTGGGTAAGAGAAGGGAGGAGAGAGGAGGAACAAAAAAAAGGAATACTTTACTTTTTGGCCATTGAAATATTCACCTCCGAACAGGATGAGCTCGTCTTTCTCGGGGTGTGCAGAGAGAGAGGCGTTGAGCCTGGGAACAAGAGGAAAAAGAGTTTTGCGCAAGCCAAACGCAAGATTTCAGGGGACAGAGCTCATGAGGACTAGCAGCTTTTCACTGGGGATTGAAGGGGTGCACACAAGGCGTTTTGAGGCCAAACTTCCCCAGCTGCCCAAAATAACCTTCGCGTTTTCCATTCTCACCTTGGGGAGGGAGGGGCGCAGGGGGTCTCCAGCACCTGCGTCTTTGCAGCGTCCAGAGATTGGAACTGGGCAATCAGCACCTCCAGATCCTCCTGCAGTCCCAGAAAGAAATGGCTTGGTTTTGCGACACAAAGGGAGACAAACACTCCCCCCCCAAAAAAAAAAACCAGGGATCACTGCAGCTCATGCTTTCAAACATGTTTTGTGTGCGCATATAATTTTGGCGAAAGAGATTGTAAGGAGATCAAAATGGATACTGAAAAGAGACGGAGCAGATGAAGAAAAAAAATAGCGTACAGCAGGAGAAGAAATTAGGGGAAAAGAAAGAAGAAAAAAGGAAACATTATTAAAAAAAACACCTTCCAATCTTCTTAAACAGGGTTGTAAAATGCATTAATGTTTTACTCCCCTCTCTCTCTAAAGTCACATCATACTTTCCTTCCATAAGCTGCCCTTTCTAACTCAAATTCGTTACAAATCACACATTCGTTTTTCTCTTTGTTTTTCCCTCCAGCAAAAAAAAAAAGAAACGGGTGGGTGGGAATATTTCCCAGTCACTGTTGCACGTTTCCTTCTCTTGCACTGATTTGTTGCACGCACTCACTACTCCTACCCTTCTCTTGCAGGGATGGCAGAGAGGGCAGGCAGGGACCCTCCTGCAGGAGAAAGTGGGAGAGAGGAGGGGTGGGGAAGAGTCTGGACCTGTTGGGTTCCTGCCTGCCCTGCAGCTGCCCCCCAGCAGCAGCCTTGCAAAATCACCTCCTCTTTCTTGGTCCTCTTGGAGACTTTCTTCTCCATCTTGGCAGCCGTCTTCTCGGCCCCCTTGGCCTTCTTCTCCTTCTTATTCTTCTTGCCCATCTTGGCAAGCCAGGGCTGGGGGAAGCTGGCAGGTGTCGCTCACATGGCAGCCCCAGCGGACTTGCAATCTCTTTGCCTTTCCTCTTCCCGGGGGCATTTCCTGCCAACGAAAAGAACCAGGGAGAGGAGGAGAGGCCGAGACTGCAGAAAAAAAAAAGGGGTTGCCATCTGTGGGAGGGAGGTTTGCCTTGCAAGGCTTGACTGCAGCATTTGCAAAATAAAAGCATTTGCAAAAATCAATAATGGAGGCTCTTGGCAGCTCAGGGTTGACGGAGGGTGGGGGGTGTCCTTGGTGCTCTCCAAGCTGGGCCTTTTTCTTGCAGGCGTTTATTTAATTTTATTTGTTTATTTTGGTTTGTCAAGCATGTATGAGAAAACAAGTATGAATGTAACATCAACATATAGGTATAAGCAGTTCAGATCTGAGCCTGGTGCCGAAGCCACTGATGGAGGCCAGAACACGAGATGCAGGTTTTTCTGATTGCTTTTTATTGGGGTCCTCCAAGGAAAATAGCAATAGCAGTTAGACTTATATACCGCTTCATAGGGCTTTCAGCCCTCTCTAAGTGGTTTACAGAGTCAGCATATCGCCCCCAACAACAATCCGGGTCCTCATTTTACCCACCTCGGAAGGATGGAAGGCTGAGTCAACCCTGAACCTGGTGAGATTAGAACCACTGAACTGCAGATAAGAGTCAGCTGAAGTGGCCTGCAGTACTGCACTATAACCACTGCGCCACCTCGGCTCTAAGGGTTCCTGGCCAAAAGTCCAAGAGATCTAAGAACAATGGATTAAGTGAGCTTTATACATTTTCACCAAAGGAGAAGGACCGACAAGGCGGGATAAGAAATATCACCTAATAAAGATTTTAGTGATAATTCTACAATTCTACAAGGAGCTGAGGTGGAGCAGTGGTTAAATGCAGCACTGCAGGCTACTTCAGCTGACTGCAGTTCTGCAGTTCGGCTGTTCAAATCTCACCGGCTCAGGGTTGACTCAGCCTTCCATCCTTCTGAGGTGGGTAAAATGAGGACCCGGATTGTTGTTGGGGGCGATATGCTGACTCTGTAAACCGCTTAGAGAGGGCTGAAAGCCCTATGAAGCGGTATATAAGTCTAACTGCTATTGTTCTATTGGTCTCTAGCCGTCCCTATTCCTAAACCTGGGCTGATGAATGCCCCAGGAGTTATTTAATACACATTTCATTTGTTGCAGGCCATTCCTAACTTTTAGCTGAGGTCTGCAAATTGTCTAACTACCCATAATTGCTACAAGCTCACACATGCATATTTCCTGTTGATAATCATTCTTTGTTCTTGCCAGACACACCCCACAATTACAGTCTTCCTGATTTACTTTCACGTGGGGGCCATGACCTTGCTTTAGCAGCCAGCCCATCACAGGTATACGTATACACATAAGAAAGGAATGCAAATAACTGGGAACAGTACGGCAGGGGACGATAGGCACGCTGGTGCGCTTATGCACGCCCCCTTTCAGACCTCTTAGGAATGGGGTGAGGTCCACGGCGGACAGTTTTAAGGTTAAGAGGAGATCATGAGGGCTAGAGGTGAATGGGGTTTGTAGTGGGGGAGGACTGTGGGGTCCTTGGTGCTCTCCAAGCTGGGCGGTTTTTCATGACCCAAATATCATTGCTAGCCAGGCTGGCACTGATAATGCTGTCTTGTTTGGGTAATGGGTAAAAAGAGCCGAGGTGGCGCAGTGGGTAGGGTGCAGTACTGCAGGCCACTTCAGCTGACTGTGATCTGCAGTTCAGCGGTTCAAATCTCACCGGCTCAAGGTCGACTCAGCCTTCCATCCTTCCGAGGTGGGTGAAATGAGGACCCGGACTGTGGGGGCAATTTGCTGACTCAATTTGCTAAAAATCTGTAAACCGCTTAGAGAGGGCTGAAAGCCCTATGAAGCAGTATATAAGTCTAATTAATAAATAATGAAACATCTGCAAGAAAGCAACCGATTGCAAAATAGCACCAAGGACCCCTCCTTTGGGAAAAGACCCCATCCACCTGCTCCACAACCATCCCGAAACCTCCTTTTCCTACCCCCCCGCCCCCCATTGCTGGTTGGAAGTCTCAGATACAAGATCCAGTCATTAAAGAAACCCCACTCTTCAGTAAAAAGGGGGGGAAAAAACTGCAGGAAGGTTTTGAGTTTTGGGGTAAAAGCCCAAATGCAGACGACGCCAGGAAGGAAAGAAAAAACGACAGTTCCCAGGGAGCGGCTGTGGGCCGAATGAAAGGGACCCCGCGCTCCCCCATGGATGCAGGAGTCCCTCCTTTTGCAAACATGCAGCTGATGCAATTTTGGCTGCGATGTGATGAGCTGCTGCAGCTGCAGGGGCTGCCAGTCGCCACCAGGTGGCAGACTTATGCAACAGACAGGCAGCCCATCCCATGGCTGAGAGGATGGTGCAAGATTAGCCGAGAAGTTGCGTCATGCCAGGGTGCCTGGTCTGCATTTCTGTGGCATGGAGAATGGGGCTGGCCCCAGTGGGGAGCCAGCCAAGACCTGTCCCTGAGCCCTTCCCTCCGCAGACCCTTTCCTTTTCCCCAGACCATCAAGAGGGTCTCCATGTAGCGAAACTTCACTGCTTCTTCCTGGGTTAACTCCGCTCAAATTCTCTCGGCTCCCAGATTCCTACTATGACACAATTAGATTCCTTTTGCATTTCCCTTCCCCTGGACACAAGGATTTTTTCCCCCCTTTATTTGTATGCCGCCCTTTTCCCTGGGGGGACCCAGGGCGGCTCACAATTCAAAAAGGGAGGGGGGGGGAAGACAAACAGTATTCCAATATGGAAACAATACAACATATTAAAAAGAAAACACAACAGTCACACAATTCGGGTGGGGTTGGAATCTTAACCCCAGGCCAGCCGGGACAGCCAGATCTTCACAGCAGCGCGGAAGGACTGGAGGGTGGTGAGGGTCCGAATCTCCACGGGGAGTTCGTTCCAGAGGGTCGGAGCAGCCACCGAGAAGGCTCTCCTCCGGGTAGTTGCCAGTTTGCACTGGCTAGTAGATGGAATTCGGAGGAGGCCTAATCGATGAGATCGTATCGGTCTAGTGGAGGTCATTGGCAGTAGGCGGTCTCTCAAATACCCAGGCCCACTACCATGAAGGGCTTTATAGGTGATAAGTAGCACCTTGAAGCGCAC
Organism: Thamnophis sirtalis; assembly: GCF_051295495.1. Lineage (NCBI taxonomy): Eukaryota > Metazoa > Chordata > Lepidosauria > Squamata > Natricidae > Thamnophis > Thamnophis sirtalis. The sequence continues at coordinate 47,705,588 of NW_028261394.1, forward strand.
CTGGAGATCGACAGGCAGCCAGTGCAGCTCGCAGAGGATAGGTGTAACGTGGGTGAAGCGAGGTGCACCCACAATCGCTCGCGCGGCCGCATTCTGGACTAGCTGAAGTCGCCGGATGCTCTTCAAGGGATTCAAGGATTCCGGTTTTCTAACTTATTCTGGGGGGGGGGCTTTAGGAGTTGTCCCCATTTGCCTGGTTGTGGCAGGCGGTGGGAAGGGTCACGTCCATCAGCCCCCCCTTCTCCAACTCCCTGTTCCCCCGAGTTCAAATCTGAAAGGCAGCCATGGACAGGATGAGTTCCTTTCGGATGCTGTGGGGGAATTAAGTGAATTTTGAGGACACAGAAAACCCGCGGAGCCCCAAACTGCTCAACAAAAGACCCACAACCCATTTTGAACCGCACCCTCATCAGGCCCTGAGAACTGGGCATTAAGGCAGAATTTTTTTTTAGCAGTTAGACTTATATACCGCTTCATAGGGCTTTCAGCCCTCTCTAAGCGGTTTACAGAGTCAGCATATCATCCCCACAGTCTGGGTCCTCATTTCACCCACCTCGGAAGGATGGAAGGCTGAGTCAACCTTGAGCCGGTGAGATTAGAACTGCTGAACTGCAGATAACAGTCAGCTGAAGTGGCCTGCAGTGCTGCACCCTAACCACTGCGCCACCTCGGCTCCTACAATGTCAACAATTTGTTGGGTCTCCCCTTAGCTTCCCTGTTTCCCGTCTATCTCTCAATGGGAAGTCACTGTTGATGGAGCAACGGAGGTGTTAAACCTGGACTGGGGGCAGCCAGATTCAGATCCATCTCAGCCAGGGAAATGAATAAGAAGTGACTCTCCCGGTCTCTCTCTTGAGTTCCTCCTACCTCACAAACGGAGTTGTGGTGCAGATAAGATGAAGGAAACTCTCCTCCTTAAATTCCTGCAGGAAAAAAAAAATGGAGTGGATCTAACAAGTACAGAATACAGAATAATCTATGGCAGCGTTTCTCAACCTTGGCAACTTGAAGATGTCCGGACTTCAACTCCCAGAATTCCCCAGCCAGTGATCTATGGATCACTGGAACAAACAGGATTTCGTGAACAACCTAGAATAACAGAGTTGGAAGGGACCTTGGAGGTCTTCTAGTCCAACCCTCTGCTCAAGCAGGGGAACCCTAAATCATTCCGGGCGAATAGCAGTCCAATTTCTTCTTTAAAATCTCCAGTGTATTAATACCTGTGTATTAATTACCACATATAAGGAATGTCCTTCTGTGGATGTTCACACTTGTAATGCCTTCTTTCTGGCCTTGGAGGATCGTTATCTGAATATTCCTGACTATTTCCTAAAGCTGTGCTGATTTCCCTGTCTCTGCAGTCTCCTGTTTTAAAAAGCAGGAGAGACAAACTGCTGTGCTAGTGAAATATCTGTGAAAGGGGTTCAATTGTCCTACCAGCCACCATCAACCAGTCCAAAGAGGCTCATCAGGCTGTGGAAATTGCATTGCTTCGTGGCTTCCTTTTGCTCCTGTGCACACATTCATGATTTTGTACTGTTTTTGTAACCTCTCAAACCTATTTATAATAATAAAAAAGCAGCAAGGTTGCATTAGTAGAAAGTCAGCATCGTATATGGCAGTGTTTCTCAACCTTGGCCACTTGAAGATGTCTGGACTTCAACTCCCAGAATTCCCCAGCCAGCTGGTATATCGAGACTGTTCCTAGTTATTTGAAAACCACCACTTTCAACACTGGTCCACAAGGCAGACCATCAAAGCATTGGTCATCTTTAGGAGAAGACAACAGACCAGCCGCCCTAAGCCTGATGGAGCTTGGGATGCCAACTCCCAGAATTCATAGCTAGGGATTATGGGAGTCGAAGTCCATACCTCTGGAGAACGTCCTGGTTGGGGAAGGTTGAAAGGATTTTCCTGCAGACAGCTGAGTCTTTGAGTTGTTACTACACCGGTTTATTTTCAGAGAGTGTTTTTGTTTTAACAACAAATTAATCCTTTCGGAAGCCCCTCAACACCCAACAGTGTGTGTTTAAAGTCCTGGATTTCCCCTTGAGTGATATAGCAATAGCACTTATACCGCTTTACAGTGCTTTACAGCCCTCTGAGCGGTTTACAGAGTCAGCCTATTTTCCCCTAACAATCTGGCTCCTCATTTTACCCACCTTGAAAGAACGGAAGGCTGAGTCAACCTCGAGCCTGCTGGGATTTGAACTGCCAAATTGCAGGCAGCCGGCAGTCAGCAGAAGTGGCCTGCAGTACTGCACTCTAACCACTGCGCCACCTTGGCTCATCTATAGCATCTGCAACCATCTTAACGCTGCTGAAGTGAAAGAAAGCCTCTTTGATGTTCTTCTGGTGGTTGGAGGACACCAGAAGACCCTAGTGAGGAACCTCTACAGGAGCAGCCTCCAAACCTTTGGGGCACCAGGGACTGGTTCCGTGGAGAAAGATTTTTCTGTGGACCAGAGACAGCATGGTTTCACATGCTGCATGCATCTCACGGATGGGGCTTCCCTTGTGGCAGTTTCTGGCATGCCGCGGCCAGGGGTTGGGTACGTCTTGTCTCATTCACAGATAAGTCCACTCCTCTACTGCTGCCGTCTTTGGAAATGGACTGTCCTTAGCCTCTAATCCAGTGTTTCTCAACCTTGGCAACTTGAAGATGTCCGGATTTCAACTCCCAGAATTCCCCAGCCAGCATTCGCTGGCTGGGGAATTCTGGGAGTTGAAGTCCGGACATCTTCAAGTTGCCAAGGTTGAGAAACACTGCTCTAATCCCTTTGAGGGCTGATAGAAAATGGAGGCATTGTCAGCTTTTTACATTCACGCAAAGGCCTCCGAGTCTCTGTCCGTAATCTTCCACGTGCCCATTGGAATGAAACTGGTGACACCATAGCTGTGCCAGCGGGGGAATGAAAGAAGCTGCAGAAACATTGCCCGCTTCACCCGGGAGTAGGGATGGGCAATTCAATCACACTTCTCCACCTGTTTACTCACTCTGCCTGCAGTTTACCTGGGAACAATGAGTGCAGGATGTGACTCTCAAACAGGTGTCTGTGTTGATAAAGAGACTAGCATGAGAAGAATTGCAGGTGGCAGCACCCGGGTGGAGGGGGAAGAGCCAAGAATTAGAAGCAACAGATGGTTCTTGCAGGACTTGGTCCACCACCATTTTCAATAGCAATAGCAATAGCAGTAGACTTATATACCGCTTCATAGGGCTTTCAGCCCTCTAAGCGGTTTACAGAGTCAGCATATTGCCCCCAACAACAATCTGGGTCCTCATTTTACCCACCTCGGAAGGATGGAAGGCTGAGTCAACCCTGAGCCAGTGAGATTTGAACCGCTGAACTGCTGATCTAGCAGTCAGCTGAAGTAGCCTGCAGTGCTGCATTTAACCACCGCGCCACCTCGGCTTCCCACCCCACCCCCACCCCCCCAGCAAAGACTTTGGACTTCCATCAAGATCTCACCATCCTTGTAAATCTCCTCTTTCTGTGCCTCACCTTCTTTTCTCTACAGCTAGGATTACAACACCAATGTGCTGAGTGGGATGCATGACGCAACATTGCAGCCAAAGCCATGCCTGAGCACCATTCAAGGGCCCACGCCGTGCCTCTGGCAGTCGGCCCCAGCCGCACTGCACAGTCTTGCCTCATGCGCTCCCCGGCCCAGAACTTGTAACGGAGCAGCCGTCAGGGGTGCTGACGGCTAATTTCTTTACGCCAGGGGAGATGGGAAGAGTTTGGAGAAGATGCTTCATCAGCGGCAACATAAAACACAGCGCATCCCATTCCTAAGCAACTGAAGAGGTTCCCGGAATAAGGAATAAGGATCTGGCGGGGTGCAATTCCCAGAAATAAATAACAACTCGGATTCCTGAGCAAAGAGGATGCAACGATGCACAGGCAGTTCAAGCTCTCTATGTGCTTCTCCAACAGGAGGGGCCGTGCACATTGGTGGTGTTTACTTATGTAAGGTGGGTGGGTGGGTGGGAACAGTGTGCAGACAAGTGTGCGCAACCAGAATGGGGGAGGAGGAAGTGCTTTCAAGACCGGGTTCTGCTCGGCCTCTTATCTTGATCTGCTTTCCTGCAGATGCGATATTTATAACATGCCCGGCAGCTTTTATCTTTCAACGCTTGTATTTTCTTTGGCTCCCAGAGAAAGGAGCCGCTTGTGACCGCGCTGGGCTCAATTAAGTGCTTTGTGGAGAACAGAACACCCAGCGGGGCCAAGCTAAACAAACCCAAACAATGTCCTCAAAGCATGGACGTGTCTTCGCCGAGGACAGGTAGGCCTAAGAGAAGGGCAAGATAACCATCTCTGTGGCTTGTGAGAGAAGGGAGTCTGGGCTGTAAGCACCGTCCTCGGTTCTTCTCCCGGAAGACAAGGGGTTCAGGAGAAGACACGTAGGCAGAGGAGACGCCTCCATTCCCCAGGCCCATCTGGAGATGTCCAGGCATGGCGGTTGGTTACGCGCTGGATAAGAAAACTAGGCTCAGAAGACCAGAGCAAGGAAGGTCTCCCACACCTTCTCACAGGACTTGGTTCCTTACGCCAGAAGTCCAGATAGGGATGGAAATGTCCTGCATCTTTTCATCAGTCCTCACTCAGTTGATGCCACAAGTACAGAGCAGCACTGTGTGTGTGTGTGTGTCCACGATATGGCCAGAAGTCAAGATGGCCCCCAATAGTGTGATCGAAGTACTATTTTTTAGGTGCGCCACAAATGATTGCTCGAAGCATTGAGCACAGTGTGGCCACAGATGTTTTTCTCACGCTTTGAATAATTGTCTTCCTTCACAAGCCAGGAACAAAACAAAAAAACAAAGTCAGTTTCCTTGTATTTTCCTCTTGGACATCACGTTCCACCTCACATTCACAGCTTGCAAGCGTTGCCATTTTTAACTAAATCGGAACATCCCTTTACATTGAGTCTCTCTGGTGGTTTCCTGCATTCACGCACGCATAAATACACAGGGCTGAATTTGGGTCTTTCCAACTTGGATGCAGATTTACTGGGCTTGTTATCTTGCAACTCAGCCCTGACTAATGCATGTTGTTGATCGATTTGCATCACTGAAGGACACGAGAGTGGAGTGAAGAATCAGGTGAAGGAATTTGATTTTATCCTCGAGCCCAGCTAAATAAGAACGTCAAGAGTATCTCCTTCAGTTATGGCTTCTTCCGATTGCAATTTACCTGGGAAGCTGGCTGCTCTTTGAAAAACAAAAAAACAGAGAGCAATTTGTCCCAGGCAGGTGATGCCTCAGAAAAGGGATTACGGGCTGAATCTTGGATTTTGCAAATTGCCAGGTATACCCAGAGCAGTGTAATTTGGAAAGCTCACCTGAAGGATCTTTTTCCTTCCTCCGTAAAATAGATGGAGGCAGGATGATTATTTTAGCAGAAAACAAAGCCGGGTGCCACCATCAAGAACTGGCTCTATTACAACTAAAGAGGGAGTTTGCCCACAAGATGCCATCTGTGAGGATTTTGCAAAGCTGCGAGTGGCATTTTCTTGACCTTTCCTCCTTCTGCCCCTTCACGCTGGAGACTGTTGCAAAAAGGTTAGAGCGAGGTCTTTCCAGCTGCCCATTTTGGAAGCTGGGTATTTTGAAGTTAGATGTGCCCCCGATACAGTTCTCGTAAAGAAAACCTCCCTTAGCTATTTGCCCGCCAGGAATTGTACCCTATTAGCAGATTCTTCCCGCCAGCCGCCCCAATGTTTGGATTATGGTTTGGATTTTCAGGGGGCATAAAAAAAAAGCTGAGCTTGCTGGAATCCAGTGTACAATTTCTGAAGTGCACTAAGTGCTTCCTGCTTTGAAATCTGTACGTCTGACTTTCTCCATTTCCAGGTAGAAAGTCTTTCCCAACACTGTAATTATCCTGGGGAAATAAAACTTCCCTTCTGTTTTTATAGTACCCGTGTAAGCAAAGATCTGGTGGCTGCCTTCACACATGCTGAAACCACTTTGTTGTTGTCTTCCTGGCTTCGCACAGAGTTGATTAATGCATCCTTCAACTATTTTGCAAATTCAAAATTTGCACAAAGCTGGAGATTTTGGCTTGCAAACTTGTGCCGTGGCATTATGCACCCATGGCCCAATAGGGCTTATTCCAGGGGTGTCCAGCCTTGGTAACTTCTTCTGCCACATACCTCCCTCAGACCAATAAGATCGCACAGGATGGGCCTTCTCCGGGTGCAGTCAGCGGGACAATGCTGGCTGGCGACGCCTAGGAGTAGGGCCTTCTCTGTTGCCGCTCCGGCCCTGTGGAATGAGCTGCCCCCTGAGATCCGGGCCCTACCCACTCTCGTGGCCTTTTGCAAAGCCATTAAAACCTGGCTTTTCCGGCAGGCTTGGGGCTGTTGACCCCTTGATGGAGGTCCAGCCCCGTCTGATTGGGTGTTTGTTGTATTCCTTTTTAACTTTATTGTGTCCCATTGTTTTTAATAATTCTTTTTAATCTTTTTTCATTTCTGTAAGCCGCCCGGAGTCCTCCAGGATTGGGCGGCATAGAAATTTAATAAATGAAATGAAATAAATGAAATGAAACTTTATAAAGACCTGTGGAGTTCAACTCCCAGAATTTCCCGTAGCACACAGCCTTTTCTCAACTCGGGACAGTATATTCCCTGTTCACCCATACGGAGCCTCCTAAATGATCCCGATTTTCATTTTGGATTGGTAAAGAGTCAGAAATGGACATTCCCTGGGAGAACACCCTGCCGAGATCCACGTTAAAACAAGCGAACCAAGAAATACTCAACTCAGAACAGAGAGCTGGAAATTCAGAAAACTTTGTTCCAATAAAAACCAGAACATTTAAAATGGGAATAGCCATGGTTTATAATGAACAATAACAAATCCAGAAGGGGAGAGAAACACAGTAAAAATAAAAAAGGAAAGACTGGACTGCATTACACATCTTTTTACAAGGCAGAATTGACACTTTTTTTTTTTTACTACAGAACTCATAAAAAAAAGCAGCACAAATCTTGGATCGACTCTCTACGAACAAATGCAAAATATTAGATAATGGAGCTGCACTTTCTATACCGATAGTCACTCGTTTAAAATAGAGCACAATAATTAAATTAGTAAAAATATTTATTTTCCAAATGTAACAAAATTTAAAATTATGTTTCTTTTTTCCTTAGCTTAAAGACTTTTGTTATTTCTTTTTATTTTATTAAAAAAAAACTGTAGTAAAAGAAAATATAGATTGCTAAGGAGTCAGATTTCACTCAGTAGTTATAAAGATAACAACCCTGTTGCGTGTGCAAATGTGGTGTGGTTAATCTGCTTCCAAGGGATTAAAAAGAAGACGGATTAAGGACAGAGGGGCAATCTAAGAAAAGCGAATTCCGCATGAACTTTTCAAGCAAATTGCTTAGAAAACCCAGGCCTGGAAGGCCACCAATCCTGGGGTTTTGCATTCTTCTGAAAAGCACCATTTTTTTGGGAGCATGACTGGTCATTTGGCCGAGCACGTAACTCTTTTTGAGTCCGAATAGGCTACAAGGCTTGTAGCCTTTCTGCATTCATTACAGAAAATCCCCAAATATTCCACTTCTGAAATGAGCCTCATCCACTCATAAGACAAATGGTAAGAGGGACCATAACAGGTTTCCTAGATGGCCATTCCACTCTAGTTCAGGAGTGTCCAAGCTTGGCGCCTTTTAAGACTTGTGGACTTCAACTCCCAGAATTCCCCAGCCAGCCATTGCGCACAGGTGTCATGGTTCCCAAACTTGGAACAGCCCTCCTCTGCTCTGGGTGAAGAAACGCCACACCTTTGTTTAGGAACCAGCTGGAGAGAGTCTTCTCCTCAGTCATGGGGGGGCCTTGTGGTTTCAGAAGACCAGAGATGGATTTTTGGCCCAGCGCTCATGAACCTGTCCAGCCTTCCGCTGAATTGCACCGAGAGACTTTTATATCGAGGCGCCCTTCGCATCAAGCACAAAGTTGACAAAAGAGACGCGCAACTGGACTACGCGGCTAAAAGAAAAAGGGCGGTGAAAAACACCTGGGCAAAACGCAACAAAACAATCTAACATTGTTAGATTGGCAGGCTGGTTCCTTTTGCCAAGTTGCAGACTGGGAGGTTTGACTTTTCGGCTCCAACAGTCACGGTGAGCACAACTGAAGCCCCTCTGCAGAAGTCCAAAAAACCATAAGGCACAACTAAGAACAAAAGGAACGGGGTGGGGTGAGGACACACACACACACAAAAGCGATTCTACAAAGCTCCACAAAACTTGAGTGTGCTTAATAAATACCTAGAGAATGCCAAGCATTCTTGAGCGGTAAGCAAGGGACATGAGTGGGGGTGAAGCAGAGTGAAGCATATCCCCGGGGAAAGAGATCTTTGCAGATCTCCCCTGGGGGGGTCGAAACTCCACACTTCTGCCCTCCTTTAGGAAAACAAAACACCTCGCATACTAAATTGGTGGGTGGGATAATGTTCAAAGCCAGGGGGTTCCCACAGCAGGTGCACAATTTGGATGAGAAACTGCTACATGGCTCATTGTAAAAAAGTGTGAATTGGGTGGGCGGGGGATAATGAGTGTTGTAATGCAGCACATCTGGAGGACAGGAGATCTGGGTGCCACACTGTCCCCGGGGCAAAAGAGCACAGTAGGGGGAACCAAGCCTCCCGCCAGATGTGCTGAAGAAAGATTGGAGTGTCCCTCTTTGCAAAATATGACCACTACAATGACTTCAGCATTTCTGAACTGCCAAACTGTTTGGAAATTGTAAAATGTTAACGGCAGCCCATTTCCTTAATATTAGAAAATAAAAAGGCAGAAAAGTCATTTTGCAATAGGCAACAGATGGGAAGTGTATTCAGAACGGCTGCAGAAGCCGCGGGCGAAAGGGTTAAAATTTCCCCCACTATGATGCCCGCCATTGCGGCACCTGAGGGGGTCTTCCAAATCTGCATTTATTGGCATCACGACTGACAGATGGGCTGCCCTCAACTATCCTCCCCGCCCCCCAGTTTCAGCCAAATAATTTTGCCTGTTTCCACGTTTCTATAACCACAACGTACCCAACTCCGCGAAGCAAATGATGCAGAAACGCCCAGGTTAGCATCTTGCAAGCAAGGACAAAGGGAAATCACTTCTTACATCCTGTTTGATGATATAAAGTTTGGGTTTGTATATTTCATTCAGCGGAGGGGCTGTCTGTCTGGGTTTCCGCCCCCGTGCTAGCTGAAAATTTCTATAGCTCAAGTCGAAATCAGGAGTGTCCGGCCTTGGCAACTTTTAAGACTTGTGGACTTCAAGCCCTGGAATGTCCAGGCTTCCAGATGTGTGGACTTCAACTTTTCAATTTCAGCGGCCGGCTGGGGGAATTCTGGGAGTTGAAGTCCACACCTCTGGGGTCCAGGCATTCTAGGAGTTGAGGTCCACAGGTCTTAAAGTTGCCACGGTTAGACACCCCCGCCCTGGAGAAACCAAACTCTCCAGACCAGACATTCCCCGAGAATGGAAGAGAAAGAAAAACAGACCCCTTCGGTCGAAACATCCCACCCAATTCTAAGCACTGTGGTCCCATGAGGGCGCCGTAACAGACAATAAATCTCACGAGTGCCGATTTCAACTCTGCGTTCTACAATGCAGATGCCCCACCCTGTTGCTTGCTCGGCCAAAGTCTAGCTGCGTATTTGAGAAACGCTGCGGATCAAGAAAAGTGCCCCAGAAGAAGACAGGCGTGCAGAAAGAAACAGACACGCAAACAAGCGGATAGGCACAGAACACCGAAGTTCTGCTTGTTCCCACTTGGTGCCCTCTTCCCCTTTATGCTTCCCGTGTCGTCCCCCGCACAGGATAGCCACCTCCAGCCCGTTCTCAAGAACACGTTGACGGTGCTGGAACGAATGACATTCCGCCCAGCGCAATACAGAAGCGCAACAGAAGCCCAATACATTTTTTTGTAGAACCACTGAATGCTGCTGGGAAATGAGGTTCCAACAAGGACGCCAGGTAAGAGAACTTTCCAACGTCAAGCGCATCGTGTTCCCCCCCAACTGGCGAATTCAGTGGCTTCCGAGCAGTTTTTCCTCAACGTGGGGCACTTTAAACTGTATGGACTTCAATGCAGGGGTGGGTTTCAACCGGTTCGCGGCGGTCCCTGCGAACTGGTTGGTCGCCGAACCCGGAAGTAAGTAACTTCCGGGAACGGCGAAGGGTGCGCCCGCCCGCCCGCGGTCCTTACCCGGTTTTGACGAGTTCTGTGCTTCGACTCCTGCGCAGGACGCATACAGCGCCTGCGCGATCGTCCAGGAGCAGCTGGAGCGTCGCGCAGACGCTAGTACGCATGCGTGCACCGCGCGCGTGCACGAGGACGCCGCCGGCCCCGTTCCAACCGAACCGGTTGGAACGGGGCGAGAAACCCACCCCTGCTTCAATGCCCAAGAATTCCCAAAGCCAGGAATGCTGGGAGTTGAAGTCCACATGGCTTAAACTGGCCCACATTGAGAAGCGCAGCTCTTGTTATGAATCCATCCTATTTTGTGGAGTGTCTAGAAATTTTCAGCCTGACCCAGATGGTGGGATTTCGTCAGGATGCCAACTAAAACTGTGCAAAACCCCTTATGGGAAACTTATGACCCATAAGACCCATGACGCGGGAATCCTAAGGAGAAGAAAGCTTTAAAAAACAACGTCACTAAAAAAAAAAAATTAATTTAAAAAAATACTCATGACAGAACTATTCAGTCCACTGAGAATGAGAAGAGCTGAGGTGGGGGCCTTTCAGTCTTCTGCTGTCAGTTTGTGGGGTGGTCTTCTTTTGCAGGGCCCACTTTGTTGGCCAGGAGTGTCCGATGTCGGCAGACGTATCTTGAGGAACGTCTTCCGTTGCTAGACCTCATCCATCGTCTGCATTTTCCCCCCTCTTTTTTTCCTGCCGATCATGTTGAGAGAGCTGGTGGAGAAGCTAAATAAAGTCCGTAGTTGAGCATGTAAACAAAACGTCCTTGTGGGCTCCCCCGTTTTCTCGATTTGGGTGGAGATCTTCTCTTCTAAGAGACCTCCTCTTCCCAATTTTTAAATTTGTACCCGGGATCGTTCTTCTCCGCCAGCAACTTCTCAATGGCCTGGTCGGAGTTTGGAGAAGACCTCCAGAAGACCAGAGGTGGGCAGAAGCAGGGAGAGGGTCTCCAAGCTGCCTCTACGGTTTCCGTGTTTTTTTTTCTTCCAGGGAGCAATCAGACATACTTATGTTTCGAAAACAATGTTGTGCGTTGGCTTGAACTAAAGATGGATGGTTTTGCCCCCTTTTTTTAAGTCTCTTGAGGAACCACTTCCATCAGCTTCTGGAACAGGATCGTGGTGGAGTCTGTTGGGTGAGGAAAGGAAAGGATAACATGAGCAGAATGAGCTTTGGAGCCGAGGTGGCGCAGTGGTTAGGGTGCAGTACTGCAGGCCACTTCAGCTGACTGCTATCTGCAGTTCGGCTGTTCAAATCTCACCGGCTCAAGGTTGACTCAGCCTTCCATCCTTCCGAGGTGGGTGAAATGAGGACCCAGACTGTGGGGGTGATATGCTGACTCTGTAAACCGCTTAGAGAGGGCTGAAAGCCCTATGAAGCGGTATATAAGTCTAACTGCTATTGGTATTGCTATTGCCCTGCCTACATTGGTCATCCAGGACACAAAGAGAGGCGTTTACTCCACTAGAAGAATCTGGTGGGAGCCTGAGGTTGGTTTCAGCACAGAGGACATGCTGGACAGGCTGAAGTCCAGCCTCAATCTGCCCCAGCTTCAGTTCCCACAGTTCCCATCAAGATGCCCACAGCACCTGGAGGATGGGTTGGGCATCGGCTCCTGCTGAGTCCAAGCATGCCCGGCTGCTCCTTTCAAGAGGCACCGGGGTGTGGACACCCACACGGCTTAGTGAGGAGAGGAAAGGGCTGGCGCCCCTCCCAATCATGCCCCATCCTGCCTTTCTTCCAGGCATCTTCCAAGGCGGGGCAGCACTGCCCAGGTGTGATTGCTGAAGATCCAGGTAGCAACAGCAATCGCCCTTAAGACTTATATACCGCTTTGCAGCCCTCCCAAGCGGTTTACAGAGTCAGCCTCTTGCCCCCCACAAGTGGCGCAGTGGTTAAATGCAGCACTGCAGGCTACTACAGCTGCAGTTCTGCAGTTCGGCGGTTCAAATCTCACCGGCTCAGGGTTGACTCAGCCTTCCATCCTTCCGAGGTGGGTAAAATGAGGACCCGGATTGTTGTTGGGGGCGATATGCTGACTCTGTAAAACCGCTTAGAGAGGGCTGAAAGCCCTATGAAGCGGTATATAAGTCTAACTGCTATTGCTATAAACCGGGTCCTCATTTTACCCACCTCACCTTGAGCCTGGTGGGATTTGAACTGCCAAATTGCAGGCAGCCGGCAGTCAGCAGAAGTAGACTGCAGTACTGCACTCTTGACCACTGCGCCACCATGGCTCAGATAGCCTTTTGTCACGTTCTGGCAACATCGAAAGAGAGGTTTAAACCCAGCGGAAGGGCTGCCCCATCCCTGAGTTAGAAGAATCCCTCCCACGGCCCTTCCATCCAAGACAGCTCCCGGGAACTGAGAGAAATACTCACAGATGCTCTGCAGGAGCCACTTGGGCTTGTTTCTCCACCAGACACCGATCATGTACACCGGGACGCCGCTGAAGATGATGGCAAAGCCAATGGCACACTCTTTCGGGGTCATCCAGAAGGAGACGACGATGAGGAAATTGCACGCGAGGATGAAGAAAATGGGCAACAGTATATTAACCTGCGTTGGGAGAACACAAGGAAGGCCAAGCGTGTTAGACAACGCAAGGGCCCTTCGGCCCCAAGACCCACCAGAGCCGTGCCTAGATCCAACCAGTCTCAAGGATCCTCAGATCGGGACTAGGCTCCAGGACTGAGAAATCTAGATGCCCCCTCCAACGGTCCTTTAAGCGGATCCCTCGCAAAAGCTCCCAGGTTAACGTCAGCCGAAGCTCACCTTGATGGGCCTCTCGAGTTCCGGTTTCTTGTACCGGAGCCACATCATGCCGATGATGGCTAGGGCCACGCAGAGCCAGTTGAAGAAGCTGAAGAAGTTGATCACCGAAAAGATGTCGTTGGAGAACGCGTAGAACAAAGTCATGAGGCACTAGAGATGGTCGGAGAGAAGGGGGCGAGGAGAGAGGTCAGTGCCCCGCAGGAGCTGGGGCGGGGGGGACAGCCGCTTCAAAGAACAGGCGCGTCAACCAACGCTTGCTTCATCCGAAGTTCAGAGACTCGACAAACATGGGGACAGAAGGGTGGCCGATGGTGGAGATCACCCATCGGAGTGAGGTCTGCCGTTCTGAACTCGGAGTGGGGTGCAGAAACAGAAAGACAGATGAATGGGAGCTCCACAAGAGGGCCAGGAGGTCCCACCGAGGAGAACATGGAATGATGGCCTTCAAAATGTGATGCGTTGTTTGTTGGGTGCTTCAAGGGAAGGAGAAGAGCCCAGAAGATCTGGAGCACCCTTCTCACCCTGAAAATGCAACTCCAACCTTGCAGAGGCTTCCAAAACTCAACACAACTCAGCAAACGTGGAGTTGTCGTTCAGGACTAGATCCGTACCAAAGTTAGAAAGCCACGTTCTGTTGAGTCGGACAACCAGCTTCAATGCAAAAGCACTGAGAGGGGATTTCCACCCACTCACCCACATTGCCTCTCCCCCCCCCCAAAGGCACCTCTGCACTCGTGCGAGGAGCATCCTTACCGTGAAGACGAGGGAGGGCACAGGGGTGAGCAACCGGGGGTGGATCATGGACAGGACGGAAGGCAGGTGGCCTTCCCGAGCACCTACGAAGAAAAGCCTGGAAGAGATTAAATTAAAAAGTTTTAGTTTATGACTCCTTCGGCAGGTGGTTTGAAGGCTGTCTCGGAAGTTGCCTTGGGCTGTTTCCAAGGCTTGAGGGTCAGGCCAATCCTATTCCAAGGGGTCAGTTTAGGAAGACGGCAATAGCGGGGAGGGGCACTGCCTCTACTTCCGCTGAGCAGGTGGGAATCCTCTTGGACTGAGCAGCTCAGCCAGTCAGACCAGTTCTGCACACAGAAGAAGCCACCAATTAAAGGTTATTTACCTATCGCACACACACACGCTGCCGGGCTCCCGGGAACTCTGGGCAGCTCTCTCGACCGCCAAAATAAGGACATTACAATAAGACCCATTAAAAGGAAGGAAGGTCAAAGAGGGCAAAGACCCCACTTCATTTCTAGAATAAAGTGTGTCTGTGTGTCTGTGTTGTGTGGAAGGTCTCACAACCGCTCGTCAAAGGCCTGGATAAGAGCTGGGTTTTCACGCTACTTTACCAGGGCCCGCAAAAGAAGTTTATTTATAAAATATAAGTATATATTGCAGTCCAACTCCTATATTTTGCTGGGAGGAGGGGATTAAATGTCTGTCTTATACCTCTCTACCCATATACCATACCTATCTACCATGTGTGTCTCTCCCTCCCTCCATTTGTTTATCTTATCTTATCTTATCTTATCTTATCTTATCTATCTATCTATCTATCTATCTATCTATCTATCTATCTATCTATCTATCTATCTATCTATCTATCTATCATCTATCTATCTATCATCTATCTACCATCCATCCATCCATCTATCATCTATCTATTTTTTTTCTCTCTCTCTCTCTCTCTCTCATCTATCATCTATATCTATCTATCTCTATCTCTATCTCTCTATATCATTATCTATCTATCTATCTATCTATCTATCTATCTGTTTCTGTCTGTCTATCTCTATATCTAATCATCTCTCTCTCATCTATCTATCTATCATCTATCTATCTATCTATCTATATATCTATCTATCTATCATCTATCTATTTTCTCTCTCTCTCTATCATCTATCATCTATCTCTCTATCTATCTCTCTATATCATTATCTATCTATCTATCTATCTATCTATCTATCTATCTATCTATCTATCATCTATCTATTTTCTCTCTCTCTCTCTCTCTATCATCTATCATCTATCTATCATCTATCTATCATCTATCTATCTATCTATCTATCTATCTATCTATCTATCTATCTATCATCTATCTATCTATCTGTTTCTGTCTGTCTATCTATCATCTATCTATCATCTATCTATTTTCTCTCTCTCTCTCTCTCTCTCTCATCTATCATCTATCTATCATCTATCTATCTATCTATCTATCTATCTATCTATCTATCTATCTATCTCTGTCTATCTATCTATCATCTATCTATCATCTATCTATTTTTTCTCTCTCTCTCTCTCTCATCTATATCTATCTCTATCTCTCTATCTCTCTATCTCTCTCTCTATCTATCTATCTATCTATCTACCTACCTACCTACCTACCTACCTACCTACCTACCTACCTACCTACCTACCTACCTACCTACCTATCTATCTATCTATCTTAACAACTACAAGTTTTCCAGAATTTTATCCTGCAGGGCCAAAATATGCATCGAGATCAGCTTCTGTTTTTGAAAAGAAGGTTTTATTCTCGTTATATAGCAGAAACTTACCGGGACGAAGTGAAAAGGGAGCCGTTGACGGAGCCAAAGCAAGACAAGCCCACGAACACAGGGATAATCCAAGACATGACACCCAGGTGGTAATTCCCAAAATCCTATCAGCAAACGGAGGAAGACGGGAGGTCAAACGTTTCACCTGGAAAACTCTTGGCGGGACGCCAAGGGAGCTAAACGTCATTGAAACCTCGCAGGGAAAATGGGGAACCCTAAAGCTGCTGCCTGTTTGAATTCTGCCCTGCAGTGGGGCCCCCGTGGTTTTCCCACATGGGAGGAGGGAGAATTATATTCCACAGGATTATGGGAGAGGATGGGCAGGGAATACCAAACCCTCAAAAGGGGCCCTTCACATCAGTCAAAGGAAGCTGAGCTCAAACAGCCCATGGGGGCGAAATGACCAAGTCAGAGAATATAGCAATAGCCATAGCAGTAGTAGACTTATATACCGCTTCATAGGCCTTTCAGGCCTCTCTAAGCGGTTTACAGAGAGTCAGCATATTGCCCCCAACAATCTGGGTCCTCATTTTACCCACCTCGGAAGGATGGAAGGCTGAGTCAACCCTGAGCCGGTGAGATTTGAACCGCGGAACTGCTGATCTAGCAGTAGCCTGCAGTGCTGCATTTAACCACTGCGCCACCTTGGCTCAAAGAAGAGAAGCTTCCTTGGTCTTGAGCATCCCTCCCTGAACGACTTCATTTTACCTCCCAACGACCAATAAGATCGCACAGGTTGGGCCTCCTCCGGGTGCCGTCGACTGGACAATGCCGGCTGGCAGCCCCCCGAGGGAGGGCCTTCTCTGTAGCTGCACCAGCCTTGTGGAATGAGCTACCCGTGGAGATCCATACCCTCACCACTCTCCCGGCCTTCCGTAAAGCAACCAAAACCTGGCTGTTCCGGCAGGCCTGGGGCTGTTGATTAATTTCCAGCCCCACTTGATGGAATGGTGATTTTATTTTAAACAATTGTACTTTTAATATTCTACGTTTTTCGACTTTGTTGTGAGCCGCCCAGAGTCCCTGGGGAGTGGGCGGCATACAAATCTTTAAAGTTGCAAAGTTACCACAGCAACGGCTTCTGACACCAGCATCTCGTTGACCGACAAGGTGGTGAAGTAAGCCAGGTTGGTCAGCACGTAGACCAAGGTGACGATGGGAAGTGAAATAATGATGGCCAGAGGGAGGTTTCTGAAAAGAGACAAGAACATCTGGTTTGCAGCTTCTTCCGGTTGCTTAGCAGCCCAAAAGTATACAGAGGCCACCTTCTCAGCAACAGTACAAGGTTTCGGGAGCTCTCACCTGTAAGGGTTAATCATCTCTTCTGTGACAAAATTCAAGTAATTCCTGCAGTTTGAAAGAAGGAAAAAAGATTTTTCAGTTTGCAATACGTAGTTGCGATGGTGGGGCAAGGAGTCATCTTGACTTTGTCGAATGAGAACAACGCGGCAACTTAGGAAAGGCTCTTTGTCTCTCGCACAAAAACAGGAGATCCAGAGATCTAAAGATCACAAGGTTCTCCTTGCCCTGAGACTCCTTGTTCCCGATGGTAGCAGGTTCTTCCTCATTTGGAACCCAGGGGTGGAAACCCAACTTCCACCTGGCCCACAACTCTCGACGACCCTCACAACTCACCATCCTCCGTAGGCGAAGAGGCCGCTGTACAAGGCCAGGACGATGTTGCCAACACCTGTTTTGGTGCCCTCAAAGGAAGATTCGGGCTTGAGGTTCATGACATCACCTGTGGGAAGGGAAGGAAGGTGAGCCAAGGTAAGCGGTGGAGCCTTTCCCCTTCCTCCTGCAAAGGGGCTGGGAAGGTGGAAAAACGATGGGAAACGAAATGTGTTACAACTGCCCTTAATTGGAACGGAAGGAAAATTTCTCCTGAAATTGACGAGCCCTGGAACTGAGGTTGCCATATGCACAGCGAAGGGCCAAGGCTCAATAGGTAGCTGGACCTTTGGGATTGCATACATCCCAAGACACAATTCGAAATGAAAACATGCACAAAGGATGAGCCTCTAATTCAGGGCTCCCCAAACTTGGCAACTTTATGACCCGTGGACCTCAACTCCCAGAATTCTCCAGCCAGCATAACTTACTCTCTTGCAATCCCTTCCTCTGCAATCTCTCCACTTAGACCAGAGGTGTTCAAATTAGGCAACTTTAAGACTTGTGGACTTCAACTCCCAGAATTCTCCAGCCAGCATAACTTACTCTCTTGCAATCCCTTCCTCTGCAACCTCTCCACTTAGATCAGAGGTCTTCAAACTTGGCAACTTTAAGACTTGTGGACTTCAACTCCCAGAATTCTCCAGCCAGCTTCTGGGAGTTGAAGTCCACAAGTCTTAAAGTTGCCAAGTTTGAAGACCTCTGATCTAATTGCTCACGGGTTGCTTGCCAAAAAAGGCATGAAAATGGTTCTGAGCATCACACCCTACGGGACTCGAAGCAAATCCGAGCGATGTTTCCCTCGGAGTGCCCCTCCGTGCATTGGGAGCAGCCCCTCACTCTGGATCTGAAATCACAAACAGCGGAAGCAGCCCAGGAAAACACAGAGAAGGGAAGCTGGGCTTACAATGGCTGGGTTTTCCATTTCTTTCAAGATGCTGACAGTGTTTATTTTACTTGCAAGGAAACTTTGGCAGAAGCAGGATTTTGCCTCTTTTGATCTGAAGGCCATGCGGTTGTCCTAGCAGAGGGGGTGGGGTGGGGTGTTATATGCCTGGCCCTCCTCCAAGGAAAGGAGGCCTCAGGTAGGGAGGGGGAGTTGGCTTGGCCACCCCTCAACTACCTGCCTCTCCAGCGAGTCCATCACATGCCTTCTGCAGCGCCAACTGTCAAGACTGCATCCATCTTTTCTTTTGGATCTCAGGCCTGCCACACTTTCTATTATTCTACTATGCCTTTTCTATGGTGGGAAAATGGGAGAGAGGATTGTACGGAGTTAGATGCTATGTAGCCATAACAACATTCTTTCTAGAAAGCCAAGGTCATCCTTTGTCTTTGCACCTCTGCAACTGACCGGAACTGGATGGGTGGAAGCTGCCAGCATGGCAGGGGAAGACTGGACCGTGGGATGGACTTGTGGGTGTTGGGGACAGGATCTTGAACTTTCAACTGGGTGGGGAAAACCGGGAAGCTTTCAGTTTCGGGTTTTCTCAGATGTGTCAGCATGGCTCTCTTAATAAATTGGAACTTTGAGGAATCCTTTGCCTTGGACTCTGATTTAATTTTGGATGCTATTTGGAATCCTGACACCAACAGTCTTCTGCTAATATAGACACACAACCAGATATCCAGAAGCTCCCTGGGGACTCCACAACTGATGCCCGAATGGCCCAATGTGCCCGGCTCAGCTATTTCTTTGGCTCCCCCTCTTCCCTAAAATTAAGCAAACCAGATTTGACAAGATCCATCCCGCCTGTAATTTATTAAGTGGCCAAAACTGCAGCCAGTGGCAACATGCCCTTTTAATGAGAATATGGAGGTATTTAGGGAGAGGAGAATAAAAATAGCGCCGCTGTCCTAGTTCATGCCCGGGAGACTCATTATTAGATCGCATCTGTACAAGTCGGCCGAAAGAGGCTATTAAGGGAGATGATTGAAGGCGGCGTGGAGAGAGCCACAAGGGCGGTTGAGGGAACCTGCAAGATGAAAGAAAACCAGGGGAAGTTCAAAGGCTCCATCTGAAATTGGGGTGGAATGTAGTCTGGATTCCCAGGAGGGAGGGGCTGCCTCCCAGAGGGCAAAGAGGCAGCAGAGCTTGCAAAGTCTGGTAGGCAGGAGGAGGCTGAAGACGGCCCCTCCCTAGCAGTTCACAGGTTGTAGTTATGCAGATAGTAGTCTGGCAAGGGTCCGTCTGCAGACGAACGACAATAAGGAAACAACACAGGCGCAACTGCACTGTGTCATTCTTGGTTTGCCAGGCCTGCAGCCATCTTTTCTTTTGGGTCTTTGGCCTGCCACACTTTCTATTATTCTGCTATGGTGGGAAAATGGGAGAAAGGACTGTATGGAGCTAGATGCTATGTAGCCATAACAACATTCTTTCTAGAAAGCCAAGGTCATCCTTTGTCTTTGCACCTCTGCACCTGACCGGAACTGGATGGGTGGAAGCTGCCAACATGGCAGTGGAAGATTGGACCATGGGATGGACTTGTGGGGGTGGGGACAGGATCTTGAACTTTCAACTGGGTGGGGAAAACCAGGAAACTTTCAGATTTGGGGTTTCCCAGATGTGCCAACGTGGCTCTCTTCATAAATTGGAATTTTGAGCAATACTTTTGCCTTGGACTCTGATTTACTTTTGGATGCTATTTTGAACCCTGACACTTGGTTCTTGGGACCTGGAAGAAATGCCTTCGTGGTCGATGCTAAGCAGGTCTCCATATGTCCAATTTTCACCCAAGGATGCTAAGTGCGTGGACTGAGGATCCAGATTTGAGTCCAGGCAGATCTTCAGTGGGAGAGTTTCAAGATTAGCTCTTCCCCACCTGGGAACATCCCTCCAAACAATGTGGGGCCAACCTTGCAAGATACATTATCTCTGTCACTCTTCCCTCCAGAAGGTGCTCACAGGCCAGGCCAGGTAAGCAAAGAGCAATTCGGAGCAGATTCCTCGGTGACTGGCACATGGGACAAAGCTGGCACATGTGTCCTCATGAGCATAGACCCTGCCAGGCCGTTGGTGTGAAAGAAAGCAGAGCAGGATAAGAAACCTAGACCCCCTTAGACGTTGGGGGTGACAACTCCACAAGTGGAAGCTGCTGGGAGTTGAAGCCCACAGTAACCGAGAACTTCTGGGCTGGTCCACCACCACCACCACCACTCAAGGAGTCCAGAAGATCCTTTCCTGGTCCCCCATTAGCAGAAGCTGCCCGAGTGGCACCGTTTGCCTTTTTCTCCAACCCTCCGTGCCATCCAGATGGATGGCACAGCACACCCCATTCATGTAAGGGCAGGAAAACGGGCTTTTCTCCATTTATGGGGCAATACAAAGATTTTCCCCACGCACTTCCCTACAGAAAGGGTGTGGCGAGCAAAGCCGGACGAGAAGACACCCACGGGGACTCTTTATTCCCCTTGCCGAGGCCAGGACCACAACTACAATGGGAGGGGCCTCCCCCCGGGCTCCGTCTCTGCTGAGCTAACCACAAAGTCTTCACTCAGCTTGGAAACCCACAGGATTTGCACAAGGCTGGCAAAGGCCCTCGGGAGACTCTGGCCGCCGCTTCCTGGATTCCCACGGATTAAGGTGGGGCTGCCCCGCCCGGCGCAAGAGAGAGGCTCCTCTTCCCACCACTACCCCTGTCCTGGGCTCCAAGGGGCATCTTCCAGGTGGAATGAGCCCCCTGCCCTCCTTTGCCAGTGCCCAACGCGAGCTGTACCAGGGTTTTACTCCACCTCGGCTGGGTTTGCTGAATAAATGCAGGCGAGAAAAGGTTTTGTGTCGTTTCTCCCAGCTTGCCAAGGCAGCTTTTGGGATTCAGCTGGGAAGAAACGTAGAACTGGCCTTGGGGCAGAGAAGGAAGCCGGGGGGGGGGGAGAAACGGGGGACGGACAATCCCATCGTGACCTCTTTGAGTGTAAAACCAGCCAGAGAAACCTGGACTGGGCTTTTGAGATCCTGGTTTTTTTTTCCTATCCAGCAGTGATGAAAAACAACTCTGGGAAAGCCTCAACATTTGGACAAGGGACGAAGATGCAAAGGTCTCAAAGGTGCTTCATCCCCCCAATTTTCTTTTCCAAAAGGCCACTGGACTTTCTTTTCTTTGAAAATGTTTTGCTTCTCATCCGAGGAGCTTTAGCCTCAGATCTTGCGGCTTTAGCCTCAGATCTTGCTCAGAATAGCTCAGCAATGCTGGCTGAGGAATTCTGGGAGTTGAAGTCCACAAGTCCACAAGCAAGCGATATATTAAAGGGGCTGACATTCGGCCCTTCTGCAGAAAAGGTGTTAGCCCTGGAGGGAAACAAAAATCACATAGAAACCACTGGCTGAGGTATTCTGGGAGTTGAAGTCCACAAGTCTTAAAGTTGCCACAGTTGGAGACCCCTGTTCTAAGCGGATACACATAACCAAGCTTTCAGCATTTCATAGGGCTGGAGCCAACGGGACTCCCTGTATGCTATCATCAAGATGCAAAACAAATTAAGACCATTCCTCTCCTGCAACCTCAGACGGTTTGACTCAGATGTGTTTTTCCAGCCAACGGGTTCTACACGGGTCTCTTTGAAAGCTACTTCCAAGGATTCAAACCGCCTGCCCTGTTCTGCAGTGGCTTCCCCAAGCAGACCGTTTTAAGGTGGGGAGAGACACGGAGCTATGATTCCGTAACGTTCCCTCCTCTAAATGGGATTTGCATGGGTCCCAGAGAATTTCTCTGGAAGCGGAAGACAAACTGTCTACGTTCCGGCATGCAGGGAGACAGGAAAAATAAATAAAGTATTATTCTCTTTCTGGGAAGGAAAAGCAGTTCGGCAACTTCTGACGTGTCCTCGCGTGGCCTGACATCTGTTTCAGGAAGAGAAGGGGGGGGTTTCCCCCTGCAATGTGCGGCTGGCGGCTGATGAAAACTCCAACTCTACAGTGGGGAGGGCGCATTGCAAGAGCCACGTAAAAGCACTGAGCTAACTCGTCCAGGACGCAGCCGCGCGAGCGATTGTGGGTGCACCTCGGTACACCCACGTTACACCTATCCTCTGCGAGCTGCACTGGTTACCGATCAGTCTCCGGATACGCTTCAAGGTGCTAGTCGTAACTTATAAAGCCCTTCATGGTATTGGACCTGGGTACTTGAGAGACCGCCTGCTGCCAATTACCTCCCACAGACCCATTAGATCCCACAGGGTTGGCCTCCTCCGGGTGCCGTCTACCAGCCAATGCCACCTGGCTATTACCCGGGGGAGGGCCTTCTCTGTGGCAGCTCCGGCCCTCTGGAACGAGCTCCCCGCAGGGATTCGGATTGTTGGGGGCAATATGCTGACTTTGTAAACCGCTTAGAGAGGGCTGAACACCCTATGAAGCGGTATATAAGTCTAACTGCTATTGCTATTGCTATTCAGACCCTCACCTCTCTCCAGGCCTTCCGAAAAGCCGTCAAAACCTGGCTTTGCCGGCAGGCCTGGGGGTGATGAGTTCCCTCCCCTCTCGACATGTATGGTTGTGCGACTGTTGCCTACTTTTATTATGTGTATTTTGTCTTTTATGTTCCCCCTTTTTTTTCCCCCTTGAATTGTTCGCCGCCCTGAGTCCTCCTGGAGAAGGGCAGCATACAAATAATAAAATACAAAATACAATACAATAAAAGCAGGGCTGGATTGGGGGGGGGGCACGGTGTGAGAGGGGTATCTTTGTTCCTAGCCAAATTCCGGATGCCAATGCCTCTCTTCATGCTTTCCCACAAAGCTCCATTTTGAGGTCACTCATCCATGAGCATCTTGTCTTTTGGCCTTACAAAGATGCCTCCATCTAGTTTATGGAAGCATAGACCCTCCCAAAACGCCCCCCGTGGCAGTTGAGGAAGCATTTCAACCTCTGTCCCGGCCCGCAAGAGTTGGGACCCTAATGTTGCAGCCTGGAGATTACATAAACCAGTGTGTTTTTCCAAATTTGGCAACCCTAAGATCTGTGGACTTTAGCTGCCGTTCCCTAAAATTACGCAAATCACAGAATTTGGATGAAAGACTCAGGAAACCCTCAAGGCTGTAGACTAGACTGACAATTATAGCAATAGCAATAGCAGTTAGACTTATATACCGCTTCATAGGGCTTCCAGCCCTCTCTAAGCGGTTTACAGAGTCAGCATATTGCCCCCAACAACAATCCGGGTCCTCATTTCACCCACCTCGGAAGGATGGAAGGCTGAGTCAACCCTGAGCCAGTGAGATTTGAACAGCTGAACTGCAGATAACAGTCAGCTGAAGTGGCCTGCAGTACTGCACCCTAACCACTGTGCCACCTCGGCTCTTGGGGTGGGGGGAATCCCAGAAGAAGCCGTAAAGCAGAGGTCTCCAAACTAGGCAATTTTAAAGACTTGTGGACTTCAACTCCCATAATTCCTCAGCTACCCCACCAATTCTGGGAGTTGAAGTCCACAAGTCTTAAAGTTGCCAAGTTTGGAGAGCCCTGCCATAAAGCACTGCTGTGTTACTCCAAAAACTCTAGGTGGACTAACCCCTAAGGTTGAGCTTGGTGCAAGGAGACTTTGCCCTAAATTCTCCAGGTCTAAGCTGGGTTGTGAGAAAGAAAACTGAGCGCGGGGGTCTTCCAGAAGCCATGCAAACAGCATTCACGGTAGAAAGAGAAGAAACAGAGGAAGGGAGGAAGGAAGGAAGGAAGGAAGGAAGGAAGGAAGGAAGGAAGGAAGGAAGGAAGGAAAGAAGGAGATAGGAAGGAAGGAGGGAGGGAAGGAGGGCGGGAAGGAAGGAGATAGGAAGGAAGGAAGGAAGGAAGGGATAGGAAGGAAGGAGGGAGGGAAGGAAGGAGGGAAGGAAGGAGATAGGAAGGAAGAAAAGGAGGAGGAAAGGAGGGAAGAAAGGAAGGAGAAATATTCTACAAGGACAAGGATCTGCATTCCTTTCTTTTTAAACAATCATGTCTTAGATCCCTCTAAAGGGTTTCACTCCCACCTTAATTCTGCCCCACAAAAGGAAACTTTCTTTCTTCCCAAAGTTTCCTACCCTGCTTATCTGCTCATCGCTAAGTCAAAAAAAAAAAGAAGAAGAAGAAAAGGTTGAGCAGCCATTTATGGCAATGGCAAGACATTCTCTGGAGTTTTGTGTCACGAGGTCTTCCCCGTGAAGAGACAAGCAGCACAATTAACAAAGTTAGCTTTATTCTTTAAAGAATAAATATAGAGAAAGAATAAAGCCTCCGGACTTCTTGTAGAAATCTTAATTGCTCTGTCTGGCTCTCCTGAGTCTCCCTGTTCCAGCCTGAGAGACCCCGTTTTTTACATAGTCCCATATCCATCTATCCACTCACCCACCAATTATTCATCCATCCATCCATTCACCCACCCATCTATTCATCAGTTCAGAGCTACAATGAACCCTGAATGCTTCTGAGGAACTGAACTGTAGCTCAGTTTTGTCCATTTTTTGGTCTAAAAAAAATAAAATATGTTAATTGGAAAAGGTGGTAGCCGACTCCTGCTAATTTTTGTGACCCACAAGAAGCTTGTAGGTAGAGAGTAGAGGAGAGGACCTTAACGGAAGAGCCACAATATAAGTGGTTTTCCTAGAAGAGTTGAACCTTCAAAGGTGCTTCTGGATTTAATCTCGAACTGGGGCTTTCGATGCAGTGGAAAAAGCCGGAGTCACTGAAATGACACCTGGTGATGGGTTTACAAAAAAAGAAATGCCCCCCCCCCTCCCAAAAAAACAACACGTCGAGTCACTTTAGACTTCAAACAAGGAAACCTGTTCAAAACAAGAGCTTTGGTGATAAGGAAACCGAAGAGGAATGCAACAGGGGCCAGACTACTCCGAAATGTCAGGGTTTACTCAATTACACAATGGCAGAAACTCCAAGGAGGATGTGTACCACAGGTCAGGAAGAAAATACGACCGAATAGAAGGCTATTTGAAAAAACGGAGATTTCCTTTGAAATATAAAAGTCTTGTCTAAATAAAGAGAGGAATGAAAAGGAATTTGACCTTAGGCGAAGGGTGGAGGGGGTGGATTAAGAAATAGGACTGCAAAATGAGATCTTGAAGAGCATTTCCCTTAACAATATTGCAAGGATTGAAATCATCTTGGATCGGAATTAGGAACCTGGTGAAGGGATAAAAAGAAAGAGTTACGGTCAGCCGGCCGGCAGCCTGCGGAGCTGGCCACGGAGTCGGACAGCGAGGAGGGTGGGGAGGAACATGGGCCGGTCCTGGAGTCTGGGGAAGGCTCGGACAAGGGCTCTGGGTCATCTGGGAGTTATGTGCTGCGTCCGGAGTCTGACATCAATGAAGCAGAAGAGCAATGGGAGCCTGTTCCCAGCGCGCGCATGCACAGAGCTGCCAGAAGGCAAGAACAGTTAAGACAAAAGGGGCAACTTGGGAGTAAGGCTTGGAGAAGATTGGCCCACTTTCATAAGACATAAAAGCGGATCAACCGGATGTGAGCTTTTGCAGGAAGCAACTTGGTTCGTTTTGGTCGGTTTAAACTCTGAAGCTTCGTTTTGACTCTGTGCTCCATTTGGCCTTGCAAAACTAATTGGCAAGTAGGTCCCTGGCAGTGTTTCAAGGGAGATGAAGTTGGGTGCTTATCAGCCTTACCCTGAAAGACTTTGGCAGACTTCTGTCGGACTCTTCGCAGACTGCTGGTGACTCATTACGGGCTGTGAATGAATATAATTCACAGCCATTGAAATTAAAAAAAGGACTTTTGGGACTAAGCGTGTGATTTTTTACTGTCTCAGGAATCCTAGGTCAGAACAGGGAGTTACAGATATCCTGTCCAACCTTGGGAACTTTAAGACTTGTGGACTTCAACTCCCAGAATTCCCCAGCCAGCGTCGCGACGCTGGCTGGGGAATTCTGGGAGTTGAAGTCCACAAGTCTTAAAGTTCTCAACGATGGGCACCCCCCGGTACTAAAGGAAGATGGCAGAGTGTGTTTTCCTCCATTTTACGACCTTTCTTGCCACGGTCGTTAAGTGAGCCTGGCTTCCCCACTGGTCAGAAGATGGCAACAAGCGGACTCCAAGTATGATTTTTGAGTTCCTTCATCAACCGAAGTGGCTAGTCAGAATCTAATCTGACCCTGGACTTTTCAGGAAACAAGAGAAGGGCTTTGGGGCAACTGAAAAGAAAATAATAACCCCCCACCCACCCCCACCCATCCCTACAGCATGAAATCAAAGCTGTCCGAAGAACGCTTCATTTCAAACTCCGGCCGGTGTTTTTAGAAGGAGCTAGAGGAAATAACCGGGCTACGAACCAAGAATGCCAGCTATTCCTTCCGCCATTAGCAGCTGTTGCTTCTTGCCACAAGGAGTAAGTTGACCTTAGGGGTTATGTGCTGAGTCACTGGGGGTCCCACAACACTGGCTTAGCACTCCTTCCAAGAAAGGTTTTTCCAGATATATATGTATATATTTATATAAGTTGCTCTCGTAAGCGAGATTGTCTCTAAATCCAACAAACAAACAAACAAACAGAAAACAGAACTACGGGGAGCCTCCCACTTCCGATCAGAACTGAGCCCGAAGCCTCCGTCTTTAAACGAGACAGTTAAGCGTGTTTTGCCCCACTTTGTGACCTTTCTTGCCACAGCTGGTTAAGCTGTTACGGTGCTGAGTGAATCCGGCTTCCCTCTGGACTTCGCTGGTTCAGAAGGTCGAAAAAGGGGACTACATGACGGCGACCGTCGTAAGTACATGCCAGTTGCCAAAGCCTCCGAATTTGAGCCAAGATGGCGCAGTGGTTAGGGTGCAGTACTGCAGGCCACTTCAGCTGAATGCTATCTGCAGTTCAGCGGTTCAAATCTCACCGGCTCAAGGTTGACTCAGCCTTCCATCCTTCCGAGGTGGGTGAAATGAGGACCCAGACTGTGGGGGCGATATGCTGACTCTGTAAACCGCTTAGAGAGGGCTGGAAGCCCTATGAAGCGGTATATAAGTCTAACTGCTATTGCTATCTATCTATCATCTATCTATCTATCTATCTATCTATCTATCTATCTATCTATCTATCTATCTATCTATCTATCATCTATCTATCTATTCTATCTATATCTATTTATATCTATCTCTCCCTCCCTCCCTCTCTCTATATCTATCTCTCCCTCTCTCTATATCTATCTGTCCGTCCGTCCATCCATCCATCCATCCATCCATCCATCCATCCATCCATCTATCTATCTATCTGGGTCTAACTGCTATTGCTATCTATCTATCTATCTATCTATCTATCTATCTATCTATCTATCTATCTATCTATCTATCTATCATCTATCTATCTATTCTATCTATATCTATCTATATCTATCTCTCCCTCCCTCCCTCTCTCTATATCTATCCCTCCCTCTCTCTATATCTATCTGTCCGTCCATCCATCCATCCATCCATCCATCCATCCATCCATCCATCCATCCATCTATCTATCTATCTATCTGGGTGAAGTGAGGACCCAGACTGTGGGGGTGATATGCTGACTCTGTAAACCGCTTAGAGAGGGCTGAAAGCCCTATGAAGCGGTATATAAGTCTAACTGCTATTGCTATCTATCTATCATCTATCTATCTATCTATCTATCTATCTATCTATCTATCTATCTATCTATCTATCTATCTATCTATCTATCATCTATCTATCTATTCTATCTATATCTATTTATATCTATCTCTCCCTCCCTCCCTCTCTCTATATCTATCTCTCCCTCTCTCTATATCTATCTGTCCGTCCATCCATCCATCCATCCATCCATCCATCCATCTATCTATCTATCTGGGTCTAACTGCTATTGCTATCTATCTATCTATCTATCTATCTATCTATCTATCTATCTATCTATCTATCTATCTATCTATCATCTATCTATCTATTCTATCTATATCTATCTATATCTATCTCTCCCTCCCTCCCTCTCTCTATATCTATCCCTCCCTCTCTCTATATCTATCTGTCCGTCCATCCATCCATCCATCCATCCATCCATCCATCCATCCATCCATCCATCCATCTATCTATCTATCTATCTGGGTGAAGTGAGGACCCAGACTGTGGGGGTGATATGCTGACTCTGTAAACCTCTTAGAGAGGGCTGAAAGCCCTACGAAGCGGTATATAAGTCTAACTGCTATTGCTATTTGGATCAGCTGGCCGTGGGGATTCCTCAACCGTCGTAAGTGTGAAAAATAAGCTCCTCTTTTTCCAGTGCCATGGGGATTTCCAGCAGTCACGAAACAAATGATCGGAAGTTGGGGGCAACTTATAGGCTTCTGCTTTGATTCTTCACGAAGCCTTTTTTTCCTACTTTCTGGCTGGGAGGACGAGGAGGCTGTGCAGCTCCTTAAAATGAATCCCAAACTTCCTGCCCCACTCCCACCCCCTTCGGAGAGGAGATACGTACCCTTCCCCAGCTGCACGAAGCCGAGAGTGATGATCAAGGCCAGGGCCAGCAGCTTGGCGGCGGCGAAGGCATCTTGCACACGAGTAGCCGCCTTCACGCTGTAGCAGTTGACCGCCGTGAGCAACACTGGAGGGAAACACACACCAGAAAAAGCAACGGGTAAGTAAACCTGCGGGCGTTTTTTTCCTCTTCCGAAAACGGCTCGGGAGCCGAAGGCCAAAAGTTCACACCAAGTAATCCCGCTCGCTTAATACGATTATTCCCCATGTAATTAACAGCTTATCATAATTCATGCACACAGGAAGGAACTACAAGGGATCATGGAGGGACCCAACCCAAGGAAACTTCTTAAGTCTCAGCAGCCCCAGATGAAAAAAAAAACACAGGAGTCATCTACAACAGTGTTTCTCAACCTTGGCAACTTGAAGATGTCCGGACTTCAACTCCCAGAATTCCCCAGCAGTGGTTAGGACAGTGTTTCTCAACCTTGTCAACTTGAAGATGTCCGGACTTCAACTCCCAGAATCCCCCAGCCAGCATTCGCTGGCTGGGGAATTCTGGGAGTTGAAGTCCGGACATCTTCAAGTTGCCAAGGTTGAGAAACACTGATCTACAACACGTAGTAGGGCAAGGATACTGTAGTACTACCCCCTGTGTAGGGGAGAGAGGCGGAAGACTGGCAGAGGGCATCCCTGACCACAGAAGGCAGAAGACGTGATGGAAACTTCTTAATTGCATAACGTGTGGACAGACTACCATACTTTCGACCAGGAAACTCCGAGCATCCGAGCTAAATCCAGCAATGCGGAGAATTCCTGGCAGCTTGGCATTCAGATAAACCAGCTTTCAACAGATAAACTGCATTCAGACACCGTCCAGAAGTTAAGGAAACAAAAAACGCCAAAACGTATCCTCTCCAGCCACCAATAGTGAGATAAGCAGGGATTAATACTAGACAAACCACTCGGGCAGAAAGCAATAATCGAAGAACTACCAAGGTGAAAACTGCAGCTCACCAATACAAGTAGGGGAAGCCACTGTAGATAAACAGGGAAGAAACCCTACACTCAGCAGCACCGGGTGGTGTTATCTAGCAGGGTAATGAAACGTCTGCAAGGCAGCCACCAAACTCAGAGAGCACCACAGATTGCATCCTTTTGTGTATTGATACATGTACTGTATGTGGAAGATTTTGGTGGCACCTCCTCTGTCCAAGCAAACTTGGGTGAGCTTCTGCCTTTGAGGAGAAGGCTCAATTCCACACTTTTGCCCCAGATGTGCCCGTTTGCTCCTTGTGCCCTCCATCTGGTCTGCTACCCTTGGTTGTGTCTCTAACGCGGCCTTTTAAGGCTGCAGGGGAAAGGACCGGATCATCCTGATTGATTGATTTTTTAAATAAACTGGGCTTTCTCTCCCGCCCTGCTCCCTATGAGCCGTTGTTCTGTGTCCCACACTGGGCACTCCCCGCACTAAGCACCCAGGACGAACCCCCGACAAGGTCAAACTCCCAAATCCCCTTCTCCGGCTCTGCGCAGAAAAGACGTTTCTGATGCAATTCTCCATCCTCTCTGACGTGGATGGAGAGAAGGAGAGGACTGTTTCCTCGGTAAGAGGCGAGTCAACTCAACTTCCGTTTCCTTCCCTTCCTAGGCTCAAGCAACCGAGGCAGGCGGTTGCATCACCCACCCGCGCCTCCTCCATTCAGCCACCTTGGCGGTTCTTCCCCTCCCCGCCCCCGTGTTTATAGAGTTCGGGCCGCCAGCCAAGAGTGGCAGCCGTCGAGAAGGTCCTCTCCTAAGGTGGAAACTGGAAATGTCACAGGGCCCTGGGCTGCTATGGCGCTAAATATAATCCCAGGGGCAGGGATTATGCAAAGAGCAGAGAGGCCCCCCCTGCTAGTTAGCCCTGTAAATCTCTGCTTTCTTAGCTGGAGGACTCCACGGCCATTTCTCTCTCAGGCTCTTTTCAAAATATTGACAGTCTCAAGATTTGCAAGGAGGAGAGTTAATCCTTTGAGTCCACAAGAGCCCAGAGCAGCTTGAGCTAACAGGGCACCCGAGAAGCTCAAACTGGGCTTATTCCACACTGGATGTTCAGCCAAGGGACTTAGAACCTTTGCAGGAATTCCCCCCACCCCCCCCCAAGAAGATTAAAGCCCATCTTAGCCCTTTGGCTCTGCAAATATGGGAGGTCCTTGTGCATTATCTCCAGAGGGTCCAGAGGGAGCATTGCAACGAGACAACTGGGACGATGAACGGCCCCTCCCCAAAGCACAGATTCCAATACCCATAAAAGAACCGAGGCGAAGTGGGGCCTTCTCCGGAGTGGAGGCTGTGGGGCTGCGTGCGTTTGTAGCAATTGGTGGGTTCTAGCTCCCATTGCAACCAGTATGCTGTGACAGGGCCGTACGAACCACCACCGGCGCCCATCGCCCTGCGATGCTCCAGCTGCTCGGCGGAGCATCGCACAGGCACCGTAGGCTGCGCACGCATGAACAAATGGCCCAGTTGGCTTAAATACATTTAGGAAACAAGGGTGGGCGGGTGGGCCCTCCAAAGCACCGTTCCAGCAGCCACCGGTACACCCGTACTGGGCCGTACTGGCCAGAACCCACCACTCGTTTGTAGCTCTCGACCAGAGGTGGGTTCCTACCAGTTCGCACCAGTTCGGTAGAACCGGTTCGTCAAATCTACCGAACCCCGGTTAGAAGAGGTTCCACCAGAAAGCAGGCCACACCTACAGAAGAGGTTCCAAATTTTTTTGAAACCCACCACTGACACACACACAGAGAGACAGACAGACAGACTCACACAGAGAGAGAAAGAGAAAGAAAGGAAGAAAGAAATAAAAAAAGAAAAAAAGAAAGAAAAAGTGAGAGATGAAAAAAAAAAGGAAAAAGGACAGAGAGATAAAAGGAAGGAAAGGGAGAGAGAGAGGGAGGGAGGGAGAGAGAGGGAGAGAGAGAGAGAGAGAACACATGGCTGGCAAGCCACTCCCACCAGGTCACATGGCCAGCAAGCCACTCCCACAAAGGAGGCCACACCCACAGAGTAGGTTTGAAAAATTTTTGAAACCCACCACTGACACACACACACACACACACACAGAGACAGAGACAGACAGACTCACACAGAGAGAGAAAGAGAAAGAGAAAGAAAGGAAGAAAGAAAGAAAAAAAGAAAAAAAGAAAGAAAAAGTGAGAGATGAAAGAAAAAAAGGAAAAAAGGACAGAGAGACAAAAGGAAGGAAAGGGAGAGAGGGAGGGAGAGAGAGAGAGAGAGAGAGAGAACACATGGGTGGCAAGCCACTCCCACCAGGTCACATGGCCAGCAAGCCACTCCCACAAAGGAGGCCACACCCACAGAGTAGGTTTGAAATTTTTTTTGAAACCCACCACTGCTCTCGACATTTGAAAAGCCAAATATTCCTGGTCTCAATGGACGGAACACCTTTCGTCATCTGTAAGAACAGCGGCCTTAAACCTCCAGTTGTCACTGATGCTCTCCACAACCGAACCTCCTTGGTGGACCAAGCAAGGGAAGCTTGTGGAGAGAATCAAAGAAACTTGGAGCAGCCACACTGCTGGGGCTGGAGGGGTCATGCCAACAAGGAGGTTGGAGGGGGGGATGACTTCTCTTTATTTACCAGCCCTCCCAGCCCAACAACAGGCCATTCTTTCCATTTTACACCTTCTGACCGTATGTGGGAAGAAGGTCTACAATTCACAGAATGGCCTCACAAGATTCTGGAAGTGAGAGATAACCATTATCGGTGGGGAACAAATATGGTGCTTAGACCACATGATGAGACCACGTAGACCGGGGAGGAGGGGGGGGGAGTGTGTTAGAATGAATATCAACAACAAACCTCCACTCATCTCTTTAACAACCCCCACCCACCCCCACCAGTCTCTTACGTCTATCTCAACTCCAGGCAACAACAGGAAAACAAACCCCCACATGTGTCTCTTGCCAGCCTCAAATTTTTCTTTTTCAAGAAATATCAATAATCAGGAGTCTTAAGAATCCAACCTTTTCAGACAAACTTTAGAAGAGGGCCAATCCACCCCTTGGGAGAGGGTTGTGCCATTTTTCTTCTCTCCAAGACTTCGCTTGGGCTGAAAGGCGAGGAGCTTCCAAGAGAATCCCACCCTCGGTTGACTAGAAATGGGTCAAGAATGTACCCCAACTGAGACCAAAGCGTTGGCAAGGACAACCCCAAGCTGGTGAGAGACTGGCATCCTCTTCTTCAGCTGCCCTCCCAAAAACCAGCTTGTCTGTTTCGTCCCTGTAAATAGGCCTTTTGTCTCCATGTGCCTGTGACCCAATTTCTAAATCATTATAATCCAAGGCGGCCGGTCACTCCAGAACAAGTTAAAAAAAAAAAAAATCAGGGTGGGAGGAAGAAACCAAACTGAACTCTGTGTGTGTGTGTGTGTGTGTGTGTGTGTGTGTGTGTTTGTTTGTTGTGGCTTGAACGCCACAAACCGTCCTGCCTGCAGAAAGAACCAACCAGCCATTTGAGCTGGCAAGCAGCCATGCCTCATGTTGCAGTAGCTTCTTTAAATCTCAGCCTTGTCCAAGATTATCCTTCAAGCCTAACCCAAATCCCAGGGTTTCCGCTTCAAAGAAAATAACTTGCCAGGCTGGAGATACACCCAGGATATTAAAACTGGATTAAAAGACATCAGATGCCAGGGAGAAAGAAAGAAAGAGGCATTTGAAGGAAAACCTTCCCATTACCTGCACTCCAAGAACTTGTGCAACAGAATTTTATTTCCAGTTCTAAATCCATCTATCCCCTTTCACCAAGGGGCGTCCAAGCTTTCCAACTTTAACCCACTTTTGGGGGCAGTGGTTGTGTTTTTAAAGTCCCTATGTGGCAACTGTGAAACCTTCTCTCCTCTAGCCTCCCATTCTCTTTGATTTGTTCAACGTGTGGGACAAGTGAGCAGGGAAACCCTGTTATAAGAAGGGAAGGAAAGGAGGAAAGGAGAAAAGAAAGGAGGGAAGGCAGGGGAGAAGGATGTAAGGGGGGGGAGGGAAGAAAAGGGTATGGAAAAGAAGAAATGAGGGAAGAGAAGAGGGAGGGAAGGAATAAGATACCTAACCTTTGATGTTTATAATGATTTGATAGTATGGGAACATCTCGAAATGTAGTTGTATTGTTTTTTACAAGTTATGGATGTTGTATTTTCTTTTAACCAATAAAATCTTTTTTAAAAATTTAAAAAAAAAAAAAAGAAGGGAGGGAATTTCCCTGCTCGCTGAATTAACTGGTTTCCTGGGTCCCCCACGAGGCTGGAACCATAAATTAACCAAAGGAGCCACGTTCGACAAGCAAAAAAATAACCCCAGGTTAACTAGCATTGATCAAATGATGCGTTTGGTGTAATCTTAACCAGATGCACCGTTGCAATTCTGTCCCGCTTGACAATTAAATGTTTTTAATTTGATTTGACATGTTGGGTAAAACTCCAGCACCTGGGTTTTCAGGCCATGGTTTAGAAGTGAGTGTGTTGTGCAAAGTTGCGGTAGAATGCATCCTCAATTCACATAATGCAGAAACCCAGCCACAAGTTTGGAGTAGAGAAATTAATAGGCATAGAAGTTGCAGAGAACAACAATGACTTCTGCTTTTTGGGGTAAAACAACCATCCATCCATCCAATTGTCCCGATTGTAAATTGTAGGAGGTGCAATATGGGCACAATTATTTCTGGAAGGTCTTGTAACATCAAGGCACATCTAGTCAACAGTGTGATGTGACAAATGGCGCCTGTTCAGACAGAAAAGGGAGCCCCCTGTCGGGTTTTCG
Source organism: Thamnophis sirtalis (assembly GCF_051295495.1). Lineage (NCBI taxonomy): Eukaryota > Metazoa > Chordata > Lepidosauria > Squamata > Natricidae > Thamnophis > Thamnophis sirtalis. The sequence goes on from NW_028261394.1 coordinate 47,740,029, forward strand.
GATGCGATGTGTTTTTGCTTTGCTCCTGGCGAAGAAACGGCCAGACAAGCTGTGAGTTGAGATCTTGCACAGTCAGGAAAAAACAACTGCACAGCGGATTGTGTGCGGTTGTAAAAACAAAGGAAGATGGGGGGGTGAGGCCAATCGACGGAGAGGCCAGAAGATTCAAACGTGATTTCTCTCCATCAAGTCTCTTCTACAATTACTGCAGTCCCCGGAATTCTTGGCATGGCGCCTCACTTTTCTCCACCACAAATCGGCCTGATCTGCAGTTCTTGGCAACTCACTTGTGATTCACACTCGCCTGCGGGGCGGAGGCCGCGCTGCTGCGGCCCACGGATTCCCCCCCCCCTCCCGTGCGAAGAACTTCAAAAGGAACTTCCCGGGGTTTCAGAAGCTTCCCGTCTTTTTATCGATGCCCAAATCAGGGTGGGAAAAGGACAGTTGAGGTGCCCAGCGTGTTCTCAGCAAGCCGACACAGAGGGATTGAGTTGGTTTTCCCATCACCTGAAGAGACTCTGAGTACACAGTGAACCAAACCTGGCCAGGTGCATTGAGCAGGAAAAAAGAGGGCGAGCAGGGACCGTGTGTGTGTGTGTGTGTGTGTGTGTGTGTGTGTGTGTGTGTGTGTGTGTGGAACTTTTGCTTGCACAAATTATGTTTTGTACCAGAAAAGCCAACAGCAAGACAGTCAAAAAGACTCTTTACTAAGCACCAAGTAACAAGATCAAGGGCACAATGTTGACAGCCCGTTTCTTAATTCCCCGTGATGTTACGCCGGTACTGCTTCAGCAACTAGCTGACCCTGGGCCAAACCTGGCCTGGAAACAACACCGGGTTTGGCCCAACAGGCAAGAAATTGGCCCATCGGTGCTGATCAGAGATCAGCCAATTATCTCCAGGGCCGAGGCCATCCTTGCAAATCTGCGGCTAAGCCGATCAGCCCAAAAAAAAAAAAGGGTGGGGGGAGACAAACAGCCCACACGTCATGTGCGCACACACGGTTGCTGGGCAACGCCAGGACCGGCTGCTGCGGATTCTGTCGTAACCTAGCAGCAAGGTGGGAGCCCATGTGGTTGCTGAGCAACGGCACATGACGCGCCCCCCCTCCCCAATCGCACGTGCAAAGGCCTCCCTTCTGTCTGCCCCCCTCCCCGACCAGCCAGGTGGGGAAACGGCTGCAGCACCTCCAAAACCGAAACTGGCTCCCGCTGGCGGGAGGAAGACGAGGAAACAGCTGCAACTGACCCGATACCGCGTGGTCTATCACCACCTTTTGTGCGTCGCATGATACGTGGCCCCATTGTTTCCACCCGGTTTTAATCTTCCGAGGGGCCGCAGCCATAGGCCTTGTCGAAATAAATCAGCACAGTGCCCGCGTGGGCATTTAGATTAGATTAGAAGGTTTATTTATATGCCGCCCTTTTCCCTGGGGGGGACTCAGGGCGGCTCACAATCCAAAAGGAAAGGGGGGGAAAACAGACTTTTTACATATAAGACAATACATAATTAAAACGCAACATTCATACCATTCGGGCGGGTTACAATCTTTAGCCCCAGGCCTGACGGGATAGCCAGATTCTGAGGGCTGTGCGGAAGGTCTGGAGGGTGGTGAGGGTACAAATCTCCACGGGGAGATTAGCCCAGTCCTGATCGCACAAGGGTCCTTCAGGTTTTGCAATGAAACCCGCACAATTTCTCTAAAGGGTCACCCAGTCCGGCCTGTTTTGCAGAAAGCGACTGGGCGTAAAACAAGGGAGCCCCTTCTTTCCCCCCCCCCTCCCAGGTTCTCTCTCTCTCTCTCTCTAGCCAAGGGACCCCTTCCAGGAGGCCCCCTGGGGAGGCCCTGCAGAATCAGAGTGGGCTTCATTCAACCAGGGGGTGTCCTTCGTCACCTTTTTTCCAACCCAAATCTCACAATCCCGCCACGTTGGTTAGCGGGAAGGACCTCGGGAGAGGAGGAAGCACCTCCATTCTAGCCGGCTCTCCTGCAAAAGGCGTCTCAGCGCGCAGAAGGGAAAGAGGCATGGGAAGCTGGCTGCCAATCAAGCGCTAAGGCAGCGCTTCCAGCTTTGCAGGATTCCACTGCTATAAGCTTACAATCGGAGTAGTCGTGGCATGTGCGTCTTGCCTGGCCTTCCTCGGAGGGCTGATTGTTAACACGCAGAGCAAACGAAGAAGGCAATCCTTTGAGCAGCTGTGCTGCAGCAAGCAGATAAGCTCCTCTCCGTCTTCACGGGGTGGTGGTGATGGAAGAGATGAACCCTCAACCCTGATGACGTAAAGCCTTCCTTGATGCCACCAAGACTTCCTCCCGGAGTTGGGAGAGTGCCATCATTTTAAAACCAAACCAATAAACCCGCCTTTCTACGCACGGTGGCAATGCCACTCTGAGGCCAGCACCCTTGTTCTCTGAGGACCCTCGGACTCCAACTGCCACTCTCCTCTCTGCCAATCACAGACTATAACAATCTTTTAAAGCTGCCCAGGGCCCTCCTCCATGAACCGAGGCACCGGGAGGCCAAGAGGCGGAAGACTGATGGAAATCCATCAATTGGTTGAGTGAGCAAAGGAAGAAAGCCAGGCGATCTTCCCCGGAGCACCCTCTTCAACCTGGTGCCCTCCAGATGTGTCCATGCCTCAAGGGAGGGCCTTCCCCTCCAAGCTGCCCCTCCGAGACCCTTCTGTGTGTTCACTTCTCCTCCGGAGCGATCCGCCAGCGCTCCCCTGCACCAGGGAAAATTCTGCGAAAGCGTGGCACGATTCCGAGAGTTCCTCTGTCCTCAAGACAGTTAGGGAAGGAGAAAAATAGACAAGAGGTGGGAAGCAACTTAATCACTCAGCAACGTCCGCACCAGGTTTCAGGCGCAGATAAAAGGAGGTGTGGCCAGACATGCAAATTTGGGCTTATCAGTAAATTTGGTATAAATTGTGGGGAAGCAGAAAGGTTTTCCAAATGCTGTTTTACCACTTAGTTCTTCTTGGATTGTTAAAATTTGTTTTTCTGTCCAAAACAGCTGGGGATTTTTGCTAGACATTTGCTAGAAGGAATGGGTGGCATATAAATTTTAGATTTTATTCAGTTTGTATGCCGCCCTATTCCCAAGAGACTCAGGGCGGCTAACAATCAGAAAAGGGAAGGGGGGGGTACAAAATGAAAATAAAAAGACAAACTCTTAGGGAAGATGGGAAGGAAGGAAGGAAGGAAGGAAAGAAGGAAGGAAAGAAGGAAGGAGGCTCAAACAGGGATTTTAACTCCCACCCCAGATTCTATTTCATTGAGCAATTCACTACAGACAGAAGAGGATCCCAAGAACTTCAACCAGATAATGTCAATCTGAAACTCGGGGTATTACTTCCCTTCTCGCAAGGTGTCCTAGCGGCATCCTAGATTGCTATCCCATCATCCTCAGCCAGCCTGGCTGCCCACAGATCAAAATGATAAAAACTCTTATCCAAAAGAAGAAAGCTCTTAGAATCCCTGGCAGAGTTACATTCCGCAGATTCCCCCACGGTGGTTTAGTCTCAAGTCTTGCAACATCCAACCCCCATCCTGGATTATTCAGCAAGCTATGTTGAAACAAACCACAGTTGAGCATCAGCACCAATCCTGCCCGCCTGTCTTTTGAGCCCTTTTAGAGGGAGGAGAGAAAAAAAGCCGCAGAATCTCCTTGGGAGAAATGCTAAACCGCCAGGCAGAAGCCCACTTTCTTGCAACTTCTGGATTCGACATCTTCACACACACACACCCCCCAGCCTGGTTTTCTCTGCCTGGTTGGGACCTTGAGAAATTGTTATCAAACAGAAATAAACAAAGGAGGCCCAGATGGATACAAAGGAGCTTCTCCGAATTTGCAAACAAATTTGGAAACTTGGAGACCGCAGTTTGGCCAAATAAATGCAAAGCATCCCAGGGAAGTTTGGAGGGGCAGAAGGAGAGGAAGTGCCCCACCCTTCTGGTTTTCCACTAAGCACCTGCACCGGAGAAGCCCCCACCCTCCTTTCGATGAGATGGGCACTAAGGGGGGGGGCGCGATGCGAGGACCCCAGGATCTTTCTTTCTTTTTTTCTGAAGGAAAGTCAAGGCTTCCTCTCCCACGTGGAGAAAGTCAGCCGCTGGGGAGCAAACGCGCAGCCCCTCCTCGAAGGGAGAGGAAGGACAAGCAGCGGGTGGGGCTTTGCAGAGGGAGGGGCTTCCCATCCCGAAGCCCAACCCCCCACCGAAGACAACACGGCCCTCCGGTTTGGGAAGAGAAAACCCAAAGCCCCCTCCTCCAGATCCAACGCCCAAACTGGGAGCATCTGCGCGCTTGGGCCAAAGGAGGGTGCGGGGGTCTCTTTCTCCCGCGGGGGGTGGGGGGGAGAAGGGGAGCGGCCAAGCTCCCCTCCATCTGCAACGAAGCACAATGTGGTTGACCCCAATTGTCTGCTGGATGCGGCGCAGAGCTTGCAAACGTCAGAGACGGCCGGACCCATGAGGGCCAAAGGGACGGCGCTACATTGTGGAAGGAGAAACGGGGGGGGGGGTCTTGCAGGGGAAGGCAACCAAGGAGGCGGGGGGGGGGGGAAGACTGAGCCCTATTCAGAAAGGCGGAGGAGGCTTTCTGGGGATGCCAGGGTCTTGGAGAGCCTCAACCAAACAGCTGGGATTTGGGGGGGGCGATTCCTGGAACCCTTTGAGGGGGGGGGCGACGTTGGACTATGGAAAGGCGAACTGCAATGGGGGGGGGCGATTTCCCCAAGCAAGGCTCCGCTGCAGCCTGGGCACTGACAGCCGGGCAAAGACCCCCCACTTGTTTGGGTCCGGCGAAGTTGGCATCGCAAGCAGCTCCGAGGCCGCTGAAATCCGGCCTTTGCAGACTCGGCGCCGCTTCGCTTGCCCCACAGCCCGGGAACCGAGGGGGGAGGGCGGGCAGGGCAGGACTCAGGAGGGGCCTGGGGGGGAAACTTTTCCGGGCTCCCGCGAGCCTCGGCCGGGGCGCGGCGCCTCCCCTTCCCGGGCAGGGCAGCTGATGTCAACGCCGCTTCTTCCCACGCCGGAGGGAAGCCGGTTGCGCAAGCCGGCCAGGGACGGGGAAGAGGCGCGCGATTCCCCCCAACCCCGCCGGGGACCAAGTGGGCTCCTGGCCTCCCCCTCTCCCTCCCGCAGCCCTCTGCCCATGCTCGGGTGTACTCACGCACGCAGAGGCAGGCGATGAGCTTGGTGGCGCCCAGCGGGACGTAGCAGGTGGGGAAGAGGGGTTTGAGTAGGTAGGTGGCGAAGACGAAGGCCACGATGTACTGCGAGGAGGGCCGGATGATGAGCAGCTCGATCCAGAGCTTGAGGAAGGCGGGCAGCGAGCCGTAGACCTCCAGCATGTAGGCGTAGTCGCCGCCCGACTTGGAGATGGTGGTGCCCAGCTCGGCGTAGCAGAGGGCGCCCGCGATGGAGAAGGCGCCGCACGCCGCCCACACCACCAGCGCCAGCCCGGGCGAGCCGGCCTCCTTCAGCACCCCGGTGGGCGACACGAAGATGCCCGAGCCGATGATGGTGCCCACGATGATGGCCACGCCGTTCAGCAGCGTGATGTTCCGCTTCAGCGCCACCCCGCCGCCCGCCGCCGCCGCCGCCCCGTCGTCCTCCGCCGGCCCCGCCGAGGCGCAGCCGTTGCCCCGCGGGCCCGCCAGCATCCCCCGCGCCTCCTCCTCCGCCGCCTCGGCCGCTCCCGCCGCCGAGCCGCGCTTCTTGGCCGAGCCGCACGACATGGTCCAGCCGAAGGACGCGCCACGCGCTCGGCCCGGGCCACGCGCCCCTCGCCTTTTTATCCGGCGGAGCCGGCCGGGACCCGCCCCGGCACGTGGGAAAGGCTCGCCCGCCCACCCGCCGCCGCAACAGCGCTCCCTGGCTGGCTGGCAGGAGGAGGAGGAGGAGGAGGAAGAGGAGAAGGAGGGAAGAAAGAGGAGGAAGAAGAGGAGGAGGAAGGAAGGAAGAGAAGGAGGAGGAGGAAGAGGAGAAGGAGGGAAGAAAGAGGAAGAAGAGGAAAAGGAGGGAAGAAGGAGGAGGAAGAGGAGGAAGGAAGAAAGAGGAGGAGGAGGAGGAAGAGGAGAAGCAGGGAAGAAAGAGGAAGAAGAGGAAAAGGAGGGAAGAAAGAGGAGGAGGAAGAGGAGGAGGAAGGAAGAAAGAGGAGGAGGAGGAGGAGGAAGAGGAGAAGGAGGGAAGAAAGAGGAAGAAGAGGAAAAGGAGGGAAGAAAGAGGAGGAGGAAGAAGAGGAGGAGGAAGGAAGAAAGAGGAGGAGGAGGAGGAGGAAGGCTAGAGCGCGCCAGCCCCGGGAACCTTCGCGGCGGCAGGCATCCCGTGGGCTCTGCGCGCGCTGGCTTTGCTTTGGGACCCCCGAACGCCCAAGCGCTTCTCAGAAGCTCCCCGCAATCGAGGCTGCTGCTTGGCACAGGGCAAAATTAAGGGGAGGGGGGCTCGTTCTCGTAATCAGTCCGGTGGGAGTAATTCCTGGCCATAAGCAGCAGACAAAGACACTGCCCCCCTCCCCCCTTTGAACCTCCGACCTGGAATTTAATTTAGTAAGGCAGTAAGGAGCCAGCATTCTTTTATTCCTAAAACTCCGGAAAAGAGAGGCTGCTCCGGGCACATAATTTTTAAAACTATCTTTTAAGAGAAATAATTTTAAATTTTATTTATTGGTAATTTTTAAAGCTGCTACTCTTAGGGAGGGAGGGGCCAAAGCCTTAGAAACCCCTCCAAAGTGGTAAGGCAGATGAAACAGCTGGGAGGCTTTTAAGAAGAGACTGGACAGTGGCTTGTCTGAAAAGTTCTCCTGCTCAAGCAAGAGGTTGGACTAGAAGACCTCCAGGGTCCCTTCCAACTCTTATTCTATGTAGTGAATAAAAATGGCTTTCGTATCTATTTTTGAGCAGGGCGATATGTTCCAACTAACAAAACAGAGAACTTGAAAACCCAGAAATCAAATTTTGTCTCATCTCCCCCACTCCCCCCACATCTAGCCCATGCCCGATTTATTGCAGGCAAATTATATTGTATGTTCATACATCCAAATAAATAATTGAGTGGGAATCAAAAATTTGGATACATTCAGCTTACACCATTTCGCTCGAAAAGAGGCAACTGACAGGTGTATAAAAGGGGGGGAAATTTGTCTTTGAAAAGACAGATAATTGGATTGGATTTGCCTTTATTGAAAGTGGGGTAATGTTTTTCACTAATGCCGTCATTCCGTCTATAATAAATATTTCCTTCCCGGTAGGCTGCAAATGGAACTGTAGGCTATCAGTGCTATCAGTGCCACGAATTAGCAAAAGTGATTAATATCTTAAGGACCGACTGGGGTGTTTGATTTTCGCTGCTCTCTCACCTGCTCGTTCCCAGCGCTGCCTCGCCAGCTCCAGAGAAAATGTGTTTGCTTGACGTACCAGATGTTAGCCTAGGAGCAGGCCGACAGATCTCGCATTTACCAGCTAAAGACCTCGTGCAAATTAAAATATTAAAAGCTCTCCACAAATAAAATGGGCCTTTAATATCCTGCAATAGTGAAATGGATAATGTTTCCTTATAATTGGGGAGGCATCTCCATTGCCAATCTATCCAGTTCAAGCTAATTTATTTATTAAATTTATAAGCTTCCAGTCTCACTGTCCGAGCGACTCTTACTGTGTTTCCCCAAAAATAAGACACAGCCTTATTTTGAATTTATTGCACTTATATTTTCTCTTGACCCCTGAAATAACCGCTTGGCCTTATTTTCGGGGAGGTTTTATTATTTTCGAGGTGCAGGAGGAAGCGAGCGTGGGCACCTCATGGCTGCTGCTGTGTTGCAATATTTTCAGGGAGGGCTTATTTTGGGGGGAGGGATTATTTGAGCGCATGCGCTCAAAAGCCCGATTGGTCTTATTATGCGGGAAGGCCTTATTTTCAGGAAAAGAGGGTAAACGATACTGCAATCCACCCTTTTGATGGAAGGAGATCCCCAAAGCTTCTGCCTTTTTAATAAAATTGGTCTAGCTGGAAAAAATGGTACCTGATCCCTTCTCTTTTCTTTTTTCTTTTCTTTTCTTTTCTTTTTTATCTTTTTTTTAACACATAAAATCTTCTTTCTTTATACATACTGTAGAAAGTGTTTCAGTTGGTTACAAAAAGCTTTCGTGCATCTCTTCCACCGTCATCAAGTATAGTTCATACTTAACTCGAGTATTTTAACTCCAATGTTTATATATGTTACCATCATCATATCTCCAGTTTCATTTGACTTATCATTGTTTAGACGTCCTTCATCTTAAAATATACCAAAATTTAATACGTAACCACATACTGGCGTTTCATTTACTATTTCTAAAATCCTCCAATAGTACTGAGTCCTTATATCCTATTCTAGTTAAACATCCATAATATTTAGTAACAACATTTTCCAATCCTCCTTTTCAAAACACTGTTTGCAGTTTACATCCAGTTGCCTTATGATGTACCCATACCAGTGGCGGGTTTCAAAAATTGTTCGAACCTACTCTGTGGGTGTGGCCTCCTTTGTGGGAGTGGCTTACCGCCCATGTGACTGGATATGAAGATGCCGACGACACTTGTCAGAACCACCTTAAATTACCCCACACACAGCACTGGCATGCATAAGAATAGGATGTAAACTTGTTTTTTAAAAGGCATCTTTGGTTTGCGTTAAAACAACTTCAACACACGCAATGTTCTGATTGCACCACAAACGCAGTAGTCATCCTTACCTTTCACAGAGTTTTATAAATATGAGCATGATAGTGTAGAATAATCATATCCAAGGACCAGTGGTGGGTTTCAAAAACTTTTGGAACCACTTCTGTAGGTGAGGCCTGCTTTCCGGGTCCACTGGTGGAACCTCTTCTAACCGGTTCGGTAGACTTGACGAACCGGTTCTACCGAATAGGTGTGAACTGGTAGGAACCCACCTCTGACCCATAGCTATATATAAATTATTTATCATTATCCCTTCTTTATTTGACTATATCCTATATCATTTTCCCCCTAATAGTCAAAACTTGACTCTATCTAATTTAGTTCTTTTTTTGTTAATTGACCTTTATATATAATCCAAAAGGTTTTCTGATCTTCCCTTTTCTTTCTTTTTTTTAACCAACGCAGCCTCGTCCATCTCTCCTCTTACAAAATAAACAAACACGCAAGTATATAATTTTAACTCCGTGGAGCTGAGACGGCCCAAACTGGCCTTGATGGGGGCAGGTGGGAAGAAAAAAAAAACAATTCTAGCAGGCAGATAACCTGAAAATAAAAAGGGAGATGTTGTTGGTTGCCTGGAATAATCTTTGGGGTAATTTGCTGTTTTTATATTTTTCTCCTTGTCGGATTCTGCCCTCTAGTGGCCCAAAGTTCCCATGTGTGCAAAACTGCATTAAAAACAAAACAAGTTCCTTCACAACAAAGATCAATGCTTGGGACGCTGGGCGCACACCGACTGCACAAACCTTTCTTTGCCCCACATCCCCAGCAACATTGATGCCAGAAAGGGACGTTGGCCTTGCTTCCTGTTGATTCTGTTGCCTGGCGCCTCTTGGTGGGTTCTGGTTTTCTGCTTGGCAAGTTCCTCAGTTAGGGGTTTTTCTGCTTAATTGCTGGCTTGCCGTCTTCTACTGAAACATCCTACCTGCTTGCCAAGGCCTTTTCAGGGATTCCCCTTCCGAGTTGACGCTCGGTGGCCAAGCCGGCCTCCTGTTCCTCCTTCCCACCTGGAGCCTTCTTATCCGCTTTGAAAAGGGCGAAAGGCAGCTGATCCTTTTTGCACACCGGTCTTGTAAAAAAGGTGTAAAAAAAAAATAAAAGCTGTTCCGAGTCCTTTCCCCAGGATTACTCTGCATTCGGCTGCAAAAACCTTTTAAGGGGATTTGATTATGAAGACCGGCTCCGTTGCTAAAGCCCAGGCGAGGCCGGGATTGTCACATCAAAGGGATATTTAGCCAAGGTCAAGAGATAAGGCAGAAGGGGCTCCTCTCATAAATCTCCAGAAAACAACACCAGCTTCTTCTAAAAGCAAGCCAGTGGTTCAACCCACAGCATCTCGGGTGGGTCCACCATGAAGGGCTCCCTTACCATAGTTTTAACACCCTCAGCCCATCTCGGGGAGAGTAGGGGGGGGTTGCACCCAGCAAGGAACCCTTTCCGGACAGATTTGGGGTTATATTTCTTTCAAAGCCGAGGTGGCGCGGTGGTTAAATGCAGCACTGCAGGATACTTCAGCTGACTGCTAGTTCTGCAGTTCGGCTGTTCAAATCTCACCGGCTCAGGGTTGACTCAGCCTTCCATCCTTCCGAGGTGGGTGAAATGAGGACCCGGATTGTTGTTGGGGGCGATATGCTGACTCTGTAAACCGCTTAGAGAGGGCTGAAAGCCCTATGAAGCGGTATATAAGTCTAACTGCTATTGCTATTGCTACTGTGATCTGCAGTTCAACGGTTCTAATCTCACCGGCTCAAGGTTGACTCAGCCTTCCATCCTTCCGAGGTGGATAAAATGAGGACCCGGATTGTTGTTGGGGGCGATATGCTGACTCTGTAAACCGCTTAGAGAGGGCTGAAAGCCCTATGAAGCGGTATATAAGTCTAACTGCTATTGCTATTGCTACTGTGATCTGCAGTTCAACGGTTCTAATCTCACCGGCTCAAGGTTGACTCAGCCTTCCATCCTTCCGAGGTGGATAAAATGAGGACCCGGATTGTTGTTGGGGGCGATATGCTGACTCTGTAAACCGCTTAGAGAGGGCTGAAAGCCCTATGAAGCGGTATATAAGTCTAACTGCTATTGCTATTTCTGCAGGAGAGTTAGAGATGTTTTTCTCCTACGCACCTCTGCTGAACCTAGTTAAGGAAACCCAGGTTTATGCATTTCCCAAGGAGTTAACTCTTCAATAGAATTTGGAAGTCCAAGAACTGCCCTACCAGGACAACCCCCCCCCCCCATAATCTAGAAAATCCTGATTGCCTTCATTTTCTGTCTCTTTGAATTGAATTGAATTTATTGCACTTATATGCCGCCCTTTTCCCCGAAGGGGACTCAGGGCGGCTCACAATCCAAGTCAGGGAAGGGGGTACAGATAAGGGATAAAAAAAAGACGAACAGAACAATACACAATTTAAAAGCACACACAACAACCATACCATTCGGGGGGGGGGGGCAAAAGCTCATTAGCCCCAGGCCTGTCGGAACAGCCAGGTTTTAAGGGCTTTGCGGAAGGCCTGGAGGGTGGTGAGGGTTCGAATCTCCACGGGGAGCTCGTTCCAGAGGTCGGAGCAGCCACAGAGAAGGCTCTCCTCCGGGTAGTCGCCAGTCGGCGTTGGCCGGTGGATGGAATTCGGAGGAGGCCTAATCTGTGGGATCTAATGGGTCTGTGGGAGGTAATTGGCAGCAGGCGGTCTCTCAAGTACCCAGGTCCAATACCATGAGTCTTTGGTGACTCTGAAGTGAAGAAGAGAAGCTCATAATGTTGCCTTGGGCCATGTTATCTCCCCTCAGCTTCCTGAATTCAAGATAGTCTGCTGCAGATGAAGTGGGAGGTACCAGCCTTGTCAGACAGACAGACAGACAGACAGACAGACAGACACACACACACACACACACACACACAAACACACACACAGAGTCTCCCTTCAGAAGGCCTCTCTCATTTTTGAAAACACTCAATTTGCAGAATTCAGTCGTTCTGCAGACGGGTTTCGCTGGGCTGCCTCCAAGCGCACGTCTGTTGAGAGGACATGTTTCCTGTGCTTGGAGAGACCGTAATGAACCGTCCCATTATCCCTTAACAAGTGTTGCAGTCCAAAGAGTAGGGTATTGTTTTCCCCGTCTCAATGCATTTGAGGAGAAAACGTTTTTTTTTTAATCTAGTTGCTGTCGCTTCCCACACAATGAAACAATTCATTTCCCCCTCCTTCCTCTTTCCCAAGGCAAATGCGGCTGAAATAACCTCAGGAGAACAGAGAGAGAAAACTTCGTGTTTATTATAAAGATGCGTAACAGCGCAAGCTTCCCTTCTGCTGCGTTTTTATAAACTCTGATTAGATTCCTCAATCTCTCAGGCCGCCTATTCTGATTATTTGACACCATAGAAGAAAAAGGAGATACAAAAACCTCGGAATATGAAAAAACAGAGAAGCCAAGAAAATCACGTCTTAAAATCGTCAAGATTGAGAAAGGCAACGTTGTAAGGCTTTTTAAAGCACTGTCGGTTTGCTTCTGCTTCGATACACACAGCTAAGGTTGTTAACACACAGATCCTCCTATGTGGCTGACCAAGACTTCAAGTTTTGGATGCCTCTGATGGGCAGCTATGACACCAATTGTGTACTCAATAACCTCAAATGATGATTTAGCAAGCTGATGGTCTTCCACAGAGTCAGGCATTATAGCAATAGCAGTTAGACTTATATACCGCTTCATAGGGCTTTCAGCCCTCTCTAAGGCGGTTTACAGAGAGTCAGCATATTGCCCCCAACAATCTGGGTCCTCATTTTACCCACCTCGGAAGGATGGAAGGCTGAGTCAACCTTGAGCCTGGTGAGATTTGAACCGCCGAACCGCTGATCTAGCAGTAGCCTGCAGTGCTGCATTTAACCACTGCGCCACCTTGGCTCTTGTGCAGGCTCTATCTAGGGTTAAAGGCTATCAAAGTGCTACAGAATGCTATGTATGATGTATGTATGTATGTATGTATGTATGTATGTATGTATGTATGTAAGTATGTATGTATGTATTTAGTGTCACAACCCCTGGTATGCCCAAATATGGGAGGAAGCTAACTGCTTCCATTCTCTGTCTATCGGCTCATCACAAGAGACCATCACGACAGAAAGCCCAATATTTTTACTGTTGCCGCTGTTAAATTTGTGTTGTATTTGTGCTGATAAATAAATAAAGGGAGACTAGTATAGATCTATTTCAAGCTATTTAGCTCTCATCAGCTAGCCATACCCTTACTGGGATTCGAACCTGGGCTGTATTACATCTTAGGCAGATCTGTTAACCACTAAGCACAAGGTTCTCCTCCTTTATCAGCTGAGCCAGGGAAGTAGGTATGTATTTAGTGTCACAACCCCTGGTATGCCCAAATATGGGAGGAAGCTAACTGCTTCCATTCTCTGTCTATCGGCTCGTCACAAGAGACCAATCACGACAGAAACCCAATATTTTTTACTGTTGCGTATATTCATATTTACAACCCGGCAGGTTTTATGCATCAGCAAGGGCACATATTTAGGATAGGGGATGGATCCTATCGCGTTTCCGTGTAATGTAAATCGTGCCTATGTTGGGTATTTCCTTCTAAGTGCGCCTGGTTGTTTCCTAGCCCGACATCCATTCAACCTGCTGATTTAAACAGAAAAGGTTTTCCCCTTGTTTCCTAGATCCCAAATAACTTGCAGCCTCTTGTATGTACAGAGGGGGGGAGGAGAGGAACTGCTATAAAGTTGGGCCACCCGTTGGAGGTAGAGGAGGGTCATCTGGCCAAGGTTTCTGCCACAGAATGGCCCTCAGGTGCGTTAATACTATAATTCCCCAGAACAATCAGCAATCCAGATTGTTATAATCCTGGCATCTGAGTCAAAGCAGTTTGACACCCAACACAAACTCCTGCTCTTGTCAAATTGTATAAATTTCCTCTCTCCGTCAACAGTCCTGGTCCCTCAGAGGTCCTCCGAGAGGCCTTACCCAACTGTCCAGCTCTTGCAATGCGGCATCTGCTGATGGAGAAAACACCTGGACAGCAGAGGTGGGGCTTGGAGTCCTAACTGGTGCTTTTGATCTGTTGTTGGGAGAAGAATCCAAGTGGTTCTCACGCTGCCAGAGAGGGAAGGACCATAAATCTCACAGCCCCTTTTGTAGCCACGGATCTTAGCTTGAGGCTAAACTGCTTTTCAGGCGCAGATAATAACGTTTAGCCCAGTGTTTCTCAACCTTGGCGACTTGAAGTCCTGTGGACTTCAACTCCCAGAATCCCCCAGCCAGCATAGCTGGCTGGGGGAATTCTGGGAGTTGAAGTCCACAGGACTTCAAGTCGCCAAGGTTGAGAAACACTGGTTTAGCCTCTTAAAGGTGCAGAGTGTCCCGAAGGGGTCCTTGCTCACGGGCGCGGAAACATCTGGTCCTCCAGCGGCTTTTCCAGGTCCTGCCAGAAGCGCTTTTGGAAGGAGGAGCGGACGGTTCGATCCATGATGGGTTGCAGGGGACGGAAATTATCCACCATCCTTTGCTCGTCTTCTCCAGCCGGACTAAAGAGCAACATCCGGAAGACCTCCAGCTGGGGAGGAGAAAGAGCAGTCAGGGGGAGGGGAGAGCAAGGAGATGGGACTCTTGTGGGTCCTCTGAAGACCTCCTGGAGAGGACTTCTTCTCAGCCAAGATTGCCTTCAAATGCAACAAAAGCATTTGCAGCATAAGGGAGAATCTGGGAGACGCAATGGGACTCCTAATCTTTTTGCATTCTTACCATGCCCATGAATTCTACTCTGGATTCAACTACTCCCAACTCAAGCCGAGGTGGTGCAGTGGTTAGGGTGCAGTACTGCAGGCCACTTTAGCTGACTGTGATCTGCAGTGCAGCGGTTCAAATCTCACCGGCTCAAGGTCGACTCAGCCTTCCATCCTTCCGAGGTGGGTGAAATGAGGACCCAGACTGTGGGGGGGCGATATGCTGACTCTGTAAACCGCTTAGAGAGGGCTGAAAGCCCTATGAAGCGGTATATAAGTCTAACTGCAGAGAGCCAAGGTGGCGGAGTGGTTAAATGCAACACTGCAGGGCACTTCAGCTGACTGTTATCTGCAGTTCGGCTGTTCAAATCTCACCGGCTCAGGGTTGACTCAGCCTTCCATCCTTCCGAGGTGGGTAAAATGAGGACCCAGACTGTGGGGGGCAAGTTGCTGACTCAATTTGCTAAAAAAAAAATTGTAAACCGCTTAGAGAGGGCTGAAAGCCCTATGAAGCGGTATATAAGTCTAATAAATAAATAAAATAAATAAATAAGATCCAGGTCAATATTTAAGTTATCCGGCAACAATCTAGATATGTCAGAGTAGCTGTCACCACCAGCCACTATGATGGACATCCAACTTATTCTCTCTCTCTCCATCCTGCTGATCTCAAGCCAGCTCAATCCCCTACTCTTCATTTATACACACAGAAGGACCTTCACGTGTGTTGCAACAAGGACAATGGTTAGAGTGGGGAAACTGACTCCGCAGGAACTTGTTCTGCCACGCCTTTGGATCAACTTCCAGCTCCTCTTCCATTTATTTATTATTTATTTATTAATGTAGACTTATATACCGCTTCATAGGGCTTTCAGCCCTCTCTAAGCGGTTTACAGATTTTTTAGCAAATTGAGTCAGCAAATTGCCCCCACAGTCCGGGTCCTCATTTCACTCACCTTGGAAGGATGGAAGGCTGAGTCAATCTGGAACCTGGTAAGATTTGAACTGCCAAATTGCAGGCAGCCGACAGTCAGCAGAAGTAGCAATAAGAATAGCAGTTAGACTTATATACCGCTTCATAGGGCTTTCAGCCCTCTCTAAGCGGTTTACAGAGTCAGCATATTGCCCTCAACAACAATCCGGGTCCTCATTTCACCCACCTTGGAAGGATGGAAGGCCGAGTCAACCCTGAGCCGGTGAGATTTGAACAGCCGAACTGCAGAACTGCAGTCAGCTGAAGTGGCCTGAAGTACTGCATTTAACCACTGCGCCACTTCGGCACCTCCTCGGCTTCAACCTGGCTACTTTGCATCTCTTTCACAAGAGAATCCTGAATGAAGCCATCATGACATTAGTTTGGCCCGGTGTACCAAACCAACCACGGTTTATGACTTGCCCTTATACCCAGATCAAACCACTAGTCTTTGTTCCATAAATTATAGTGGACACAAACCACGGCTGAAGGGGGAAACGTGAAGCCTGTCCGTATATTACTGCTAAGCACTGTTTCAGATAGCGTGGTTCCTTCCCCTTTCTCAAATCTGGTTCCCCTTTGACAGACCTGGTCTTCATCCACCTCGATGGGTTTCTTCTTGATGATCCAGGTGACCGACTCTGAAAGTGGAGGGGTGGTCAGAGATCCCGAGTACGTCCAATAATCCGGGCACGAAGGCAACAAGCAGGAAGGATCAAACTCTTCCAGTTCAACCAGAGAATCCTAAGAAATCCCGCCAACAAGAGGTAAGGGAAGAAGAACGAGGTAAGGGAAGGTGGGGAGAGGGGAGAGAAAAAGAAGAAGAGGGGGGGAGGAAGAGAAAGAAAGAGAAGGAGAGACACCTGTGTTCCCTGTTTGCAAATACCTTCTTGGGTTTTTGAAACATAACGTCAGGGCTCCAGGCCAGACACCCATAGCAAACAGAACTCCGAGGCAAGCAGGTTCCTCAAAGAACAAGCTTATTGGATAGATCACTTTGGCACAAACTGGTGAAAACCCAACTCTAAAGCTTCTTTCAGTTTTCACCTAATTAAAAGTGTTTCCCCCCCCTTTCCCAAACAATCAGTCACATGGACCAATCAAGGTGTTGTCCAGTTGCTTGGAAACTTCACTCCTCTTTTCAGCCACCTGGGGGAATGTCCTTGGTTCTCAGGGGAAACTATTTTGTTTTGGCTACAAAATCCCAGCCATCTCTATTCCCCCCCGCCCTATCCTACAGCACCACTGTGGCAGCACTGAAGCCTCCAAAAAGGTGCCAGCTTCAGAGTTGACCCATAGGTTATGAAAACCCCCTTGCGTGCCCACCCATCTTTGTGCCGAACTCTTCCTTCTTCCACTCTCAGGGAACCAGGATTAAAAGGCAACGCTCTGCTTCCTCCGGGTGGACAGGGGGCATTCCAGGCAAGTAGGAAAGAGGCGAGCTTCCATTTTACCTTGTATTTAATGGACGGCAAGGCATCTACTAATTTCTGCAGGCCATTATGGAAGGCTCCCAGCTGTCAAAGCAAAGATAAAGTTTTTGGATTCAGATCTAAAGGTTTTGTACCAACAACATCTTTACCGCTTGATAAACTTTAGGACAACAGGGTTCCTGATCTCCGGATCCCACCCATTTCCCCACTAATGGCTTCTCTGAAAGACACCCCACCCCCCAAGAAAAAAATCTCAAAATAAACAAAGTCCTTGGCGCTCTGCAGAGAAGTTTCTTTATCTGCTGCACGAAGGAGTTATGGCCAAAGGTGGACTTCCCCTCCCCCCTTCCTTCCTACAGGTCTGTTTGGTCTCTGTTGACCCCTCCCTTCCTGTATCCCCACCCTGAATAAAATTGGCCAGGTCACCCGATTATATTCTGACGCTGTTAGTGCAGTATAAACACACGCACACACACATCCACGCAAACCCACAAAGAAATCAAAACAAACACCGCGGCTTAAATGATGCTTATCGTGTTAAAGAGAAAACAACAACAGATTGGGAGGAATAATAGGAAAATTGCCGTTTCCCCCACCGTCCGTCCTACCTTCAAAAACACCCCGATGACAGCCAAACCGTTTTCGTCCATTAGGGCTTCTTCGAAGCTTCCAAATTTGCAGCAATTCCAGTGAACCAAATGCAGCTGGAAGGAACAAGTGGACCCATAAGTCTTTTCAAAGAGGGAAGGGGGGGGGCATCTTGGAAGACGATGCTCTGGGCAGCTCCAGAGAACCACAATGGCCCAAGGCTACGCGGTTCCACCACAAATCCACGGTAGACTAAAGCGCGCTTGACGAAAGTGCGTACATGACGTCATCACAGCGCGACGAAAACGGCACGCTGTGAGCGGTAAATTTAAAATTAACGCGAAAACCTTACCCTAACCCCCCCAAACCTAACTCTAAACCTAACCCTAAACCTAACCCTTAACCTAACGCTAAACCTAACGCTAACCCTTAACCTAACCCTAAACCTAACCCTAACTCTTAACGTAACCCTAAATCTAACCCTAACCTTTAACCTAACCCTAACCCTAACCCTAACCCTTACCTTTATGTGAATCGGCTTGCTTTAATTTTATTTTAATTTTAATGTAATTTATTTTTAATTTTATTTGTCGCGCTGCTGATGACGTCATGTACGCGCTTTGATCGGGCGCGCTTTAGTGGACCGCGGTTTTGACAGGTCACGGGCTATGCGCAGTTGCAAGCCGAGAAGCCATTGGGAGTGGTAGGACCCACATGGGCGCAGAATGAGATGCCGCTTCCCCAGAAATTAAAACATCTCTCTCGACCACCGTTGGGGGATGATGGAGGGAAGAGCCCATCATCTCATTCGCCTTGCAAGCATCCAGACTGGGGACCTCCGCGGGGTCCCCCTCTTACCTCAGCTGGGAACACTTTGCAGTTCACGGTGTGCTCGGAGCCCCATTCGTTGACGGCTCCCCAGTGGAAATGGAACTGCTTCAGCCGGTAGTTGTTCTCCAGGGGGCCTCCCGTAATGACTGTCGTGGAGAAAAGGCAGGCCTTCAGTGGGGTGGGGGTGGGGTGTAGAGGAGAGATCTGGGTCATTCCCAAGGGGAGCCTGGATTCTGGGCCGCTTGGTAATGGCTTCAAAGCATTAAAAAGGCAATTTGGAGCTTATATCATTGTTTTGAGGTTTAGCACTGCAACATGGAGCGGATGCCGTAGTGCCTAATTTTGATAATGTGGGGGGGGGGCATACAAAATCCCCTCACTGGGTGCCCACTTGTAAGGAGTCAGGAAGGGGACCTTGATGGAGACAGGCAGGAACGGTTGCCTGGGGAAAAGGGGCTGAAACCCCAATATGCTGACTCTGTCAACCGCTTAGAGAGGGCTGAAAGCCCTATGAAGCGGTATATAAGTCTATTGCTATTGCTATTGAAACGTGTTTGAAGTCCAAGCAATGAGATAACGTTGGGAAGAGTTCTGGCAGAACACCTTCACAATTTAATGAAGTATAAGAGGGGGAAAGATGTCCAGCACAATTTGACTTGCAAAATTATTGTATTAGAGCCCATCTCAGTCAAAGTAGCTTTTATTAAGGAACTCAACTCCCGGTCTGGTCTAGCTAAGTGAGGCCAATAGCAATAGCAGTTAGACTTATATACCGCTTCATAGGGCTTTCAGCCCTCTCTAAGCGGTTTACAGAGTCAGCATATCGCCCCCACAGTCTGGATCCTCATTTCACCCACCTCGGAAGGATGGAAGGCTGAGTCAACCCTGAGCCGGTGAGATTTGAACAGCCGAACTGCAGATAACAGTCAGCTGAAGTGGCCTGCAGTACTGCACCCTAACCACTGCACCACCTCGGCTCTTCATACCACCCAATCCTAACAAACACTGGCATTTTAGGGAAAAAAATACTTGACATGTCATGGATCTACCCTGCTTTGGTGAATAAGCATCTCTGGACTGGTTCACAGAGATAGCACCAAGATGCTTACATCTCCAGTGCTAAAGATAGAGTCCTCATTGATCCATTGATCTTCCATGATCTTTTTTTGAGCCGAGGTGGCGCAGTGGTTAGGGTGCAGTACTGCAGGCCACTTCAGCTGACTGTTATCTGCAGTTCGGCGGTTCTAATCTCACCGGCTCAAGATTGACTCAGCCTTCCATCCTTCCGAGGTGGGTGAAATGAGGACCCAGACTGTGGGGGCGATATGCTGACTCTGTAAACCGCTTAGAGAGGGCTGAAAGCCCTATGAAGCGGTATATAAGTCTAACTGCTATTGCTATTGCTACCCTGCTTTGGTGAATAAGCATCTCTGGACTGGTTGACAGAGGAAGCACCAAGATGCTTACATCTCCAGTGCTAAAGATAGAGTCCTCATTGATCCATGGTCTTTAAAGAAATATTTCTGGCCACCTGAGCAATATTGGTCCCCCATAAAAGCCAGAAAGATTCTCGGAGCCCAGCAGTCAAGTGTGCTTCTCAGAAAGCCAGGCCTGCAGATGTCCAGAGTGTCATTGTCCAATTCAGTGCATGCCAAATCCTGGGCATTTGTTTTTAACAACACAGCCTGTCGATGTAAGGTGCGCATTCTGATCTCTTTGCCCAGGAAAAACATCAACAAAGCCCCACAATTCACATTAGATGCCAATCCTAGCAACAGTTTCGTAATACATTCCTGGCTTTGGCAGGGAAATTGGGAGCAGATCCATCCTCAGCCGTCAACAAGGGATGTTTTGAGCAAAGAAGCCAAATTAAAGCTAACATTTTCTCCAAGGAGAAGAGAGCAAAGCTGGAAGGGTTAAATTTAGAACCCACAAACCCATGTTTATCCATTCCAACTGCAGCGGCGTCCGTCAGATGGGTTGATATCTCGGGGAAATAGAAAAGAAAATCCCGAGTCCTTGAAAGCCGAATACGATTTCTCAACAGCTGGCAGAAGCCAAACGGCCTTTCTCCGTTTCCTGTTTTTTTTCCCCATTTTGAGATTTTCCTAAGAACGACGGGAAAGTCTGAGCACAGCCGCCCTCTCGTGGACACCAACGGCTGCGCATAATTTCAGAAGCCAAATGCAGTTGTTTACCTTCCGATATGTGACCCAGAACCAGGAAAAAAACTTGAAACGCAGCCCTCGAGCCACATTCCTGAAGGGTCAAATACCAGAAGTAGCAGATCCCAAGCATCTAATTAAGGTGGGGAGGGGGGGGGGTCATCCCACGTTGTGGTTTTTTTTGCTAGCTTAAGCCCTTGGCAATCTGCAAGATTTCCATCATTTGGGGATGAAACTTCGCCTTAGTATTTTGGAAAACCTTCTGTCCACCAACCAAACGTCCTTCTATTCTACACTTTCTTCTACCAGTCCCACCAGATGGCAAGAATACCAGCAACACACATCACCACAGATTTGGATATTTGTCCCCTGGCTCTGCTGCCATCCTGTGCCCGCTGCCAATTCACCCTGGCTACAAATCTGTGGGTGTTTTGCCCGGTATCCTGTTTCTATGCCCATTGACTTACCTTCCGGCACTGTCTTTCCTTCTCAACTTTAGCTTTAATCCACTTTTCCTCTTCTCTAATTTTAGTTTCCTTGAGGGGCAGAAGCAAGGAGAAAGAAAGAAAGAAAGAAAGAAAGAAAGAAAGAAAGAAAGAAAGAAAGAAAGAAAGAAAGAAAGAAAGAAAGAAAGAAAGAGAGAGAGAGAGAGAGACCCCCAAAACTAAAAGGAGACGGCACTAAAAGTAAAGGAGAAAGAAGAGTGAACAGAAGCATTTATGTTTCTGAAAAACAACAAAAATACCACAAAGGAAGAAAGGTAAAGCAGATTTTATTTTTCAACCCTGGCCACTTTAAGACGTGTGGACTTCAACTCCCAGAATTCCCCCGCTAGCCAACCGATTCTGAGAGTTGAAGTCTTAAAGTTGCCAAGTTTGGAGACCTCTGGCCTAAGTGGAGAGATTGCAGAGGAAGGGATTGCAAGAGAGTAAATTATGCTGGCTGGAGGATTCTGGGAGTTGAAGTCCACAAGTCTTAAAGTTGCCAAGTTTGAAGACCTCTAGTCTAAGTGGAGAGACTGCAGAGGAAGGGATTGCAAGAGAGTAAGTTATGCTGGCTGGAGAATTCTGGGAGTTGAAGTCCACGAGTCTTAAAGTTGCCAAGTTTGGAGACCTCTAGTCTAAGTGGAGAGATTGCAGAGGAAGGGATTGCAAGAGAGTAAGTTATGCTGGCTGGAGAATTCTGGGAGTTGAAGTCCACGAGTCTTAAAGTTGCCAAGTTTGGAGACCTCTGATCTAAGTGGAGAGATTGCAGAGGAAGGGATTACAAGAGAGTAAATTATGCTGGCTGGAGAATTTTGGGAGTTGAAGTCCACAAGCCTTAAAGTTGCAAAGTTTGAAGATCTCTGATCTAAGTGGAGAGATTGCAGAGGAAGGGATTGCAAGAGAGTAAGTTATGCTGGTTGGAGAATTCTGGGAGTTGAAATCCGCAAGTGTTAAAAGTTGCCAAGTTTGGAGACCTCTGATCTAAATGGAGAGATTGCAGAGGAAGGGATTGCAAGAGAGTAAGTTATGCTGGCTGGAGAATTCTGGGAGTTGAAGTCCACAAGTCTTAAAGTTCCCAAGTTTGGACACCCCATGCATTGAGGGGTTCCTCTCATTTCTGTCCCCGGCAATCCTGTTCCTGTTTGATGGAAAGAGCATAGCTGTAGAAGCACAGAAGGCATAATTTAAGTCAGCTGATAAAGCCGACCATTTTTTCTTCCTTAAGAGAGAGACAGTGAGAGAGAGGGAGGGAGGGAGAGAGGGAGGGAGGGAGGGAGAGGGAGGGAGAGAGAAAGAGAGAAACGAGGCGCGTGCAAAGCTTGGCCAGGTACAGGACACGATATTTCCCAAGACCACGAGAGCAGAATAGGCATTGCTTAAAAGGGAGCCCGTATCTTTTTCAGAAAGCTTATCTGCCAGCTGAGTCAAGGCGATAACCGGCTTTTACATTTCGGCAATATAGATTGCCAAACACCCTTCATCAAACAAAAAGCGTTACGAAACTGCATTTATGGACACAAAAGGCAAGGTAAAAACTAAACAAAAGGCACCGGAGGTTTTGGAAGAGTGCCCTGTATTTAGAAAATGATCATTAATTTTTTTAAATGTTAGCTAGGTCAGTGTTTTTCAACCTTGGCAACTTGAAGATGTCTGGACTTCAACTCCCAGAATTCCCCAGCCAGCATTCGCTGGCTGGGGAATTCTGGGAGTTGAAGTCCAGACATCTTCAAGTTGCCAAGGTTGAAAAACACTGAGCTAGGTTGCATTTGGAAGTGGATTTTAGCAGGCAGAACAAATCTGGGGAATTGTACAGAGAAAGACCCAGCTGCTTTATTAGACACACCCTTTGCTAATTGGGGCACAAGTAACTCGACCCCAGAATATATGATAGTGCATAGTATATACACCTACACACCCCTAAGCGTGACCGTGTCTAGTACACTTTTTCAGAGCTATTTGGATTTAGAAATCTTTCTGCCAACTGGCCCGAATTCCTTTTCAAGTCGCTGCTTCTATGCTCAGCCTCTGCGAACTCACCCGCACACCTTAAGTTCAGTTGCTCTTACTTGATTTATCCATGGTGTCCTCAAACTCAACCAGGAAGGAATATCCGTTGTTCCACATGTGGAGACAAGTGTCCGGGTCATAGCGGATTTCCAAGGGTTGCAGGTGAGGGTCGTAAACGCTGTCTCGCCACTGGATGTTGATCGGAGACTGGCGGCTGCCTCCCGGGATGGTGATTGGGCTCTGCCAGAGAGGGTGTACTGGAAGGAGAAGGTGCAAATTAGGGGTTAGCAACCTTGGCAATTTTAAGATGGGTGGACTTCAGTTCCCAGAATTCCTCTGTCAACATGCCTTAAGAAGGTGGATTTCAACTCCCAGAATTCCCTAGCTAGTGTGCTTTAAGATGGGAGGACTGCAACTCCCAGAATTCTCCAGCCAACATGATTTAAGATGGGTGGACTGCAACTTCCAGAATTCTCCAGCCAGCTGGCTGGGGAATTCTGGGACTTGCAGTCCACCCATCTTAAAGTTGTCAAGTTTGAGAAACCTGACTATAGGCTATTGAAGAAACATCCAAAGTCTTAGCCGAGGTGGCGCAGTGGTTAAATGCAGCACTGCAGGCCACTTCAGCTGACTGCTAGTTCTGCAGTTCGGCTGTTCAAATCTCACCGGCTCAAGGTTGACTCAGCCTTCCATCCTTCTGAGGTGGGTGAAATGAGGACCCGGATTGTTGTTGGGGGCTATATGCTGACTCTGTAAACCGCTTAGAGAGGGCTGGAAGCCCTATGAAGCGCTATATAAGTCGAACTGCTTATTGCTATTGCTATTAGCAGCTAGGATGTGAATAAAGGTAGCTTTAGCTTAAAGCCTTCACGTTTTCATTCTCCAGGAATAACCGCTCCGTAGGTTGAGGAGGAAATTTCAATGTAGTTTTCAGGTGGTATTGCATTTGAGACCCAAGGAAGCACTTGGTGAAATGCTGCCCTGATGCCCACACAATTTTTCCATGCCGCCTCCTTTATTTTGCTAAGAAGGGCACTGACTCATTCACCGCGCCTCTACAGGATAGAATTCTGTTATGGGCCGTTCCCTTCCTTGACGTCCCAATTATCTCTGGGTGACAAGCTTGATCCTATGAGCTTCTTTCTCTTGTTTTGAAATGAGTCAGTGCCCTGGTTAACAAAATACTGGAGGCAGCACCGAAAATCCAGATCCTGTGAACCAAGCAATCCTTCCCCATGAAAATGTCTCCAGGGGTTGAATTGCTGTGTTGTTGAGTGGCCAAGTGCCAGAGAAACGCCCCATTCTGTTGGGAGGCAAGTCTGCGCAACTAGATTGCAATCTGGGATATGGGGAAGATAGGAGGATAAACACCGCCCGGAGATGGAGAAATGCAGCGAAGGGAGGCTGGCTCTGGTTTTCCAAATTCCACCCTCAGCAGAAGCAAAGGGAAAATATCTGGGAAAAGCGGGGGGGGGGGGCAAGAGAGGGGAGGGAAGGAGGACCGAAGGCCTGGTGGGGTGAAAAGGTTTCCTGGTGAAATGACCTGCAGCAGCTCCCCAAAACTTCTGCCTTGGGACAAAGTGGGTGAGTCAAAAGAGGTGCTTCCCTTTGAAACCATCATCTTCTGACCCCCCCACCAAAAAAACAGAAACCACCATCAACCCTCCCACACCTAATCCTTTCCGCACCAGGGCCTTCCTAAAAACCGTGTGTGTGTGTGTGTGTGTGTGTGTGTGTGTGTGTGTGTGTGTGTGAGAGAGAGAGAGAGAGAGAGAGAGAGAGAGAGAGAGAGAGAGAGAGAGAGAGAGTTATTAAAGAGGGTAAGAGATGGTGGAGATGGAAACTTTGGGGGGGGAGCTTGTTGGATCCCCCAAATTGGAGTTGCTTAGAGAGAGGGAGGGGGGAGGGAGGGAGGAAGGGAAGGAGGTAAAGAGGGGAGGGAGGAAGAAAAAAAAGGGGGGAGGAAGGGATGAGAGAAGGAAGGAAGAAAAGAGAAAGAAGGAGAGAAGAATTAGAGGAAAGGAAGTAGGGAGGGAGGGAAGGAAAAGGAAGGAAGGAAGAAAAAGGGGGAGGAAAGGAAGGGATGAGAGAAGGAAGAAAAGGGAAAGGAGAGAAGAATGAGAGGAAATGAAGGGGAGGGAGGGAAAAGGAAGAAAGGAAGGAAGGAAAAGGAGGAGGGAAGGAAGGGATGAGAGAAGGAAGGGAAAGAAAGAGAGAAGGAGGAGAGGGAAGGAAGGAAGGAAGGAAGAAGAAGGGGAAGGGAAGAGGGTCCCTCTCCGCCGGCCACTCACCGCCGTCCCGGAGGCGATAGGAAGCGCAGGCACCGAGGCTGCAGCGCCGCGTCCCGCTCCGGCCGGCGAAGGCTGCGGACGCCCGGCGGAGCAGCAGCGGCAGGAGCAGCCGGGCCATGGGGGCGACCGGCCGGTTCCGGGAGGCGCTGCGCCGGGTCGCTCCGCCCGCAGGACCACCCCGACCCCGCCGCGGAGCTTCTGGCCGGCTGGGCGGGCAGCCTCCTCCGCCGGCTCCTCCTCCTCCTCCTCGCCGCTGCCCGGCCCCGATTGAGGCTTCCCGGGGCGGAGCCCGCAGTCCGGCGCTTGCGGGGGTCTCGGGTGGGGTGGGGGGAAAGCCCCTTGAAGCCACCCAGCCCCTTTTCGGGGTGGGCAGGAATCCCCCTCCCACCAGGGAGCCGCTGATTGAGAGGCTATTGACTTTTCTATACTAACACCAAACTTTTTAAAGTTCAGGTTAAGCGAGTCGGGCGGTCGTGGGAAGCGTTCCTCGGCTGGACACGGAACTGGAAAGGGTCTCCGCCAAAGCAGAAAGAGAGGGTGGGTTGACCCGATAAACCGGGCTCTGAAAGGGGTGGGCTGCAGGGGCGAAGCGAGACCCCCTCCCCGAAAGGCTAAAAAAAAAACCCTATGAATCCCACCCAGGCACCGCCCTGGAAACGGGGGTCGGGCTGGAATCTAATTCAGCCCCCCCCCCCCCCCGCTCCGCAACTTCGGAAAAGTTGGTCTGGCTAAACCATCGTTTCTCGACGTGCTTGAAGACCTGCGTGGACTTCAACCGCGAATCAGGGTTGGGGGATTCTGGGAATTGAAATCCACAAGCCTTAAAGTGCCAAGTTTGGAAACCCCTGTCCAAGACTGTCTTGGGATTGTATGTATGTATGTATGTATGTATGTATGTATGTATGTATGTATGTATGTATGTGTGTGTGTATGTGTGTATATATATATATGTATGTATATATATATATATATGTGTGTGTGTGTGTGTGTGTGTGTGTGTGTTTTATTTGTGCGGATAAATAAATCAAGGGAGACTAGTATAGATCTATTTCAAGCTATTTAGCTCTCATCAGCTAGCCATACCCTTACTGGGATTAGAACCTGTGCTGTATTACATCTTAGGCAGATGTCTTAACCATTATGCCACAGGTCCTCCTCCTTATCAGCTGAAGCCAGGGAAGAAGGTATATATTTAGTGTCCCAACCCCTGGTAAGCCCCAATTATGGGAGGAAGCTAACTGCTTCCATCATCTGTCAATCGGCTCGTCACAAGAGTCTATCACATATTGGGTTTCTGTCGTGATGGACTCTTGTGATGAGCCAATTGACAGATGATGGAAGCAGTTAGCTTCCTCCCATAATTGGGGCTTACCAGGGGTTGTGATACTAATGATATATACATATATATATATATATTTAACGTTGATGTGTGACACTTTGCCTTCTGGTCTGCTTTCTCTGGCCAGGATTTTTCCCTAAAAACCAGCCACTTCAGAACTTCTTTGCTTATGAATTTCAAGAGGGATGGTTCTTGGCTCCTTTGCGTGAATTAAGAGATATAATTCCTCCTTTTTGGGGAGAGGGGCCCGGGGGGAGTCTGCTGCTTGGTGCTCTCTTTCCTTGCCAACTTTTCCGTTGTGTGGCTGGGCAAGGAGGGTTCACGGAGCCTTTAAAAACAGCCACAGCATCCATTCCCCCCCACCCACCCCGGTCTGATTTTATTGAAATATGCTGTGAAACATGGCCGTCTCTTAAAAGCAGAGCCTGTATTGATATTTCTTCCCTCTCAATAAGTCGTTTTACGTCGCCATCCTTTGAAGGGCTGGCTGCTTGCCTGGGTTTCAGGGAATGTTATATTCCAAGGGCATCTCACTTGTGATTGTGGATAAGCTGAACAATCCGCTCAGGGAAAGGCTTGCCAGGGGTCTGTGCCCAGCTTGGGTTCGAAAGAGGGCAGCTTGGCTCTGTTGATATGCTTCCAAACTCGTTCCATGTGCAAAAGGGCCATTTCTTACTCCCCATCCATCCACCCCTCCCCACTGGACGAGTTCCAGATTGCCATAGGAACACAATAAGACAGTGTTTCTCAACCTTGGCTACTTGAAGATGTCTGGACTTCAACTCCCAGAATTCCCCAGCCAGCATTCGCGTATAAACAATTCAGTGTCTAGGACAGTGTTTCTCAACCTTGTCAACTTGAAGATGCATTCGCTGGCTGGGGAATTCTGGGAGTTGAAGTCCGGACATCTTCAAGTTGCCAAGGTTGAGAAACACTGCACAAAATTCCCTCATCACCTATGGGAAATTGCTCCATCGGACTCAACTGAAATGAAATCCCATTCTTTATTTCAGCATTTCTATATGGCCTTTCAAAGCCAAAGCGCTTTCTAGCCACAAAGAACCAAGGTCATTAAAATATGCCACAATGTAAGTTTTTCCAGCAATTCAACTTAAAAGAACCATTTAAGTATTTACTGTTGTCCGGCTCAGTAATTCTGGGAAAAAAAACGATTTAACATGATTTCAGCTGAACAACAACGAATTAAAATCCAGCCCTGTCTCTTTAATCATCCATCTAAAATACAATAATCTATATTTTGTACTCCATTACTAATTATCTTCATTCTTACGTGCATACAGATATGAATGAGTGTGTGTCTGTGTGTGTGTGTGTGTTTGGTTTTTAAGATTCATTGTGTCTGTCTGTCTGCCTGTCTGTCTGTCTATCTCTATCATCTATCTATCTATCTATCTATCTATCTATCTATCTATCTATCTATCTATCTATCTATCTATCCATCTATCTATCTCTATCTATCTATCTATCTAATAATCATCATTATCTATCTATCTATCTATCATCTATCTATCTATCTATTTATCTATCTATCTATCTATCTATCTATCTATCATCTATCTATCATCTATCTATCATCTATCTATCATCTATCTATCTATCTATCTCTATCTATCTAATAATCATCATTATCTATCTATCTATCTATCTATCTATCTATCTATCTATCTATCTATCTATCTATCTATCTATCATCTATCTATCTATCTATCATCTTTATCTATCTATCTATCTATCTATCTATCTATCTATCTATCTATCTATCTATCATCTATGTATTATCTATCTATCTATCTATCTATCTATCTATCTATCTATCTATCTATCTATCATCTATGTATCATCTATCTATCTATCTATCTATCTATCTATCTATCTATCTATCTATCTATCTATCATCTTTATCTATCTATCTATCATCTTTATCTATCTATCTATCTATCTATCTATTTATCTATCTATCTATCATCTTTATCTATCTATCTGTCTGTCTGTCTGTCTGTCTGTCTGTCTGTCTGTCTGTCTGTCTGTCTATGAGAAACACTGCAATAAGGTCTTGTGCAGATGGAGCCAAACTGGAGCGGTTTTATTTTGATCTAGTAGAGTTTTCTCAACCTCAGCCACTGAAAGATGCGTGGACTTCAACTCCCAGAATTCAGAACCAAGCTGGCTGGGGAATTCCGGGAGTTGATGTCCATGCAACTTCAAGTCCTTCAGCAAACAACTGTAGTAAAATAACGCTTTTCTGTTTTCCTTCCTGCTTGTCCTTGAGAATTATAGCACTGACTTCTAAAAGGCAGCCTTGTCCTTGGGGCTTTTAAAGGAACTCTGCAGGCTGCTCAGAGCTGCACATTAATACCCGCGGCGCATATTTTATCCTTGGCAAATAAACGGTGCTTGCACAATACGCGGAAACCGAGCTACAGTGACGGAGTGGAAGCCGAGGTATTACTCGAGGTCTCCTTATCTGAACCAGCCAACCCATTCAACTCTCATGTAGGTTACCGTGTGAGCGCATCCATCATGGTTTGCTCAGCTGTGGCTTACAACTTAGTGTGATGGACGAGCATAGCTGGTTCCCACTACTAATGCGCTGAAGCTTCAGAGAAACCCCAAGACAAGTAAATGCTCAGGCTCGAAGGGGGAAATACACAAGGGGGAAAAAGAAAAGAATTTAAGGCAGGTTTTTTTAAAAAAATGGGAAGGCTTTATGGAACGATCTTCCCGTAAAGATCCAGACCCTCACTATTCTTCCGGCCTTCCGTAAAGCTGCTAAGACCTGGCTGTTCCGGCAGGATTAGTATCCAGCCCCACTCCAATTGTATGCATGGTGTGAAATTTTAACCATTGTATTCTCATTTTTAATTTTTATTGAGTGTTTTTGTCTTACCTGTAAGCCGCCCAGAGTCCCAAGGGAGTGGGCGGCATACAAATGTCAATGAATCCAAATTAAAAAATGCTTTGGAGCACCCTGTAAAGCTAGAGAAAATCGGGCATGGCGAAGGTTAATTGAAACCACTCCTAGTTGTCAAAAGGGATTTTTTTTTCCTCCGAGACTGAGCTGGCAAAACTCCATGGCAATTCACTCCAAACAATAGAAAGCAAATAAGGCAGCTCTGCGATGGCGCTTGCTCTCTGCAGCCATGTTACCACGCAAACATGTGCTTTTTTTTAGACTTTAAAGAAGGGCATGTGTTCCATCCCCCACCCCAGGTCCAGGGGTTTGGCACTGCTGGCTCTGCCTGCTTTATAAAGAGGGCATCTGGGGGAAGTTATGCCTCAGGTTTTAGCCTGTTATGAAAGCTCTCCATGGGGGTTCTGAGCCTTGGGAATCTTAATGGAATGTATAATCTCCAAATAACAAATAAACGAGGGGGGTTCCTGCTGGCAGATTCGGCTGCTTCCTATGAGCCTATTATGCTCATTTCCTATTTGACTTTTTTTCATGTCATCCCGTTGTCTAGAACAGTGTTTCTCAACCTTGGCCACTTGAAGATGTCTGGACTTCAACTCCCAGAATCCCCCAGCAGTGGTTAGGACAGTGTTTCTCAACCTTGGCAACTTGAAGATGTCCGGACTTCAACTCCCAGAATCCCCCAGCAGTGGTTAGGACAGTGTTTCTCAACCTTGGCCACTTGAAGATGTCTGGACTTCAACTCCCAGAATTCCCCAGCCAGCGAATGCTGGCTGGGGAATTCTGGGAGTTGAAGTCCGGACATCTTCAAGTGGCCAAGGTTGAGAAACACTGGTCTAGAACATGTTTCTCAACCTTGGCAACTTGGAGGTGGATGGAATTCAACTCCTGGCTGGCTGGGGAATCCTGGGAGTTGAAGTCCACCCATCTTTTAAGTTGCCAAGGCTGAGAAGCACTCGGCTAGGACGTCTCAGCACAGCCTTTCCCAACCTGGATCACAATTCCCAGATTTTCCCCAGCCAGCCTGATTTAAGATAGACGGACTTCGACTCCCAGAATTCCCCAGCTAGCACGATGATCTCCTTGAATTGTTTATGAAATGGAGTAGGAGAGTCCATTTTTCATTCTAATAATCTGGTTGAAAATGCAGTAGGACAGTATAATGCAGCATAAATAAATAAAGAATTGTACATAAAAATGGATAACGAATAAGGAGATTATGAACGCAAGATAGAAACGTATAGAAGGGAAAACACTAACTGCAAAGAAACCGATTCGGAACTGGGTATGATATACGATGGAAATTATTGTTCCTATGTTGTTTTTAAATCATGTGTTTGTTTCTGTTGATGTGCTTATGTGTTTAAAATATATATTTTAGGACAAGGAATCAAAGGATTCGTTTATATTTTTAAATGACTCTTGGCATCTGTTTGGGAATCCTTTGACAAGGCCAAGAAAAGGGAGAAAAACACACCCACAGTTACTTGCGTGAGTCACACCGCTGTACTAGATGGACTGTCTCAAACTTTCCTGTGGATTTGCATTCATGCTCAAAGGTTTTGGCAGTAATTGTGGAAAAAAGCCCATGTGTAGTAAAATACAAAATGCTAGTATGCTTCATGTCCATGTACCTCCGGCTGTCTAGTCTGTATTTTGAATACATAGGAATGGATTTGTGAAACTTGAGTCTCTCTGCACCAGAGCTGCTTAGCTCCATGATGGTGGTTTGAATAATAGCAATAGCAGTTAGACTTGTATACCGCTTCATAGGGCTTTCAGCCCTCTCTAAGCGGTTTACAGAATCAGCATATCGCCCCCAACAACAATCTGGGTCCTCATTTGACCCACCTCGGAAGGATGGAAGGCTGAGTCAATCTTGAGCCGGTGAGATTAGAACCGCTGAACTGCAGAGAACAGTCAGCTGAAGTGGCCCGCAGTACTGCACCCTAACCACTGCGCCACCTCGGCTCTTAATAATCCAGAACCGGCTGTCACTGCAACGGGCTAAGCAAGAAGCCGAGAAACCACAAGATGTGACCATTTGCAGCTGGCTTCAGTTTTTTGCTACCTTCCTGATCATTGCTTTTTGCGCAATCTCTGAACAGAGGAAGACGTAAGTTTTTCTAAAGCTCGTGTCCTTTTTTTGTGACATTTTGAACACTCATGGAGGCGTCAGAGGTAAAGAGAAACTGGCCTTCTTAGCTCTTGATGGGACACAAAGCTATCAATTATTCAGAAAAAAAGAAGAAGTTAACATCCATATTCTTGCTAAGAAAGAAAACTACATCAAAGGCAAATTCACAAAGTTACTACCTGTGTTTCCACAAAAATAATAGCAATAGCAGTTCGACTTATATACCGCTTCATAGGGCTTTCAGCCCTCTCTAAGCGGTTTACAGAGTCAGCATATTGCCCCCAACAACAATCCGGGTCCTCATTTTACCCACCTCGGAAGGATGGAAGGCTGAGTCAACCCTGAGCCGGTGAGATTTGAACCGCCGAACTGCAGATAACAGTCAGCTGAAGTGGCCTGCAGTACTGCACCCTAACCACTGCGCCACCTCGGCTAAGACAGGGTCTTATTTTCTTTTAACCCCTGAAATAAGTGCTGGCCCTTATTTTTGGGGAAGTCTTATTATTTTTGACGTACAGGAGGCGGCGAGCGTGGCCACCTCATGGCTGCTGCTGTGTTGCAATATTTTCAGGGAGGGCTTATTTTAGTGCATGAGCCCAAAAGCCCAACTGGGTTTATTATCCGGGGAGGTCTTATTTTTGGAGAAACGGGGTAGAAGTTGAGCTTGGTTGAAAAGAAGCTTTCAAATAAAAGTACTGGTCAAATGTACTTGATGGGATTTTTTTTAAATGGTCCAGAACAACTGCTTTTACCTGAAAAATTATTGTCTTATAAATTATATCTAAGAACTATATCTGAAAATTATGTCTTCTTGGTGGCTTTTAAGAAGATGTTGGACTGCCCCTTGTTTGAAATGGTGTAGGGTTTCCTGCTTGAGCAGGGGGTTGGACTAGAAGACCTCCAAGGTCTCCTCCAACTCTGTTATTCTGTGTTATTCATGAAATCCTCTTTGTTCCAGTGATCCATAGCTGATCTACCAGTATTTATTTCGAAAACCAGACGGCTTGATTTTCCTCGGGGGGGGGGGGAATGTTTGTTGGTCTGACTGGAAATTCCAGTTCCTAAAGCCAATGGGCCCCCTGCAATCGTTCTACACTTTTTGTTAATATGCTAAAAGCTCCAAAGGATTTTCCGATGAGTGGAAAAACAAAACTTTCCAAGCGGGTAGATACACCAATATGCCAATGTGACCAAAGTGGCCAGTTCTGCCCGAAGGCATGATTGGTTGTGGCATTGCTGACCTATTTTAATCTCCTCCCTGCGACACTTGTTAAAATAATGCTGGTTTGTGCCAGGAAAACAAACTTGTTCCCACTGAAAAGAAAGAAGGCTGAGTTTGGGATAGATCCCTTATGCTTTTGCCCAGGTTTAGAGATAAATAATATTTTCAATCACCCCTTGATGTTTTGTCACCATATGAGCTGAGATTTCACTTGGTTTAGAACAGTGTTTCTCAACCTTGGCAACTTGAAGATGTCTGGACTTCCACTCCCAGAATTCCCCAGCCAGCATTCGCTGGCTGGGGAATTCTGGGAGTTGAAGTCCAGACATCTTCAAGTTGCCAAGGTTGAGAAACACTGATTTAGAATCTGCAAGATATTGGCTGGGTTAAATTCATCCACCAAACTTGAAAGGGACTGTTTTAAACTAGTGCAACAGGCAAAAAAAAAGGGAAATATTTCTTTTTTCAACCATTTGTTTTTCTTTCCAGTCCTCCCAAAATACTCCTGTTTTCAAAAAACGATTAGTGATAGTCACAATGTAAAAATCTCATTATAGCAAAAAGACAGAAACCAATGAAAACAAATGCTACTGCTCTGATTTCATGAAAGTGCTTTTTTCTCCTACCAGAAACATAGATCTACTGATACCATTCAGACAAATGCCAGTGGTTTAAATTAAAATCTTCCTGGAAAAAAAAAAGAGAGAATAAAAGCTGGATACTTACAGGAAGCGTACCTGTTTTTATGAGTGCAGCGGATCAAATTGCAGGATCTTCTGGGTGTCAGGTATTGTCCCCAGGCAATTTTCGACTTTTTGCTCAAATGGGTCAAGTTTCTTATTTTTAGATTGGCAAGAAATATATTCATGTTTTTTGTTTTGATAAAAAGATTTGTAGCAAAGGAAAAAAGCACCTTTACCATTCAAACCGACAGATATAGTGTCAATGTCCTGTTAGGACAAATGGATTGTCCAAAAAAAAAAAAAAGGTTAAATTTCAACCTGTCCCTCTGCAGATTTATCTCTTGATTGTAGGTTCTGTGACCCCACTTATGCTCTGCACACATTACTTTTTTGCTCCCGAGGAACTGTCTACCTTTAAGTCCCCCCTTCCTTCCACGTAAGAAGAATTTCAGGATTGCAACGAACACTCCGAATGAGCGATTCTTTTTCCTTTTTTGCACAATCTTCTTTTAAAACACCACTGTATTTGTTCTGGTGACCTGTTCTCAGACGCATTTTATGAAAGGCAAACAGCTGGCTGAAGGACACCGAGTCTAGAAAGACGGGGAAGGGGAGAGATGACCCTTGATGGGGAAAACAATTGTTAAGATTAGTGATTATCAGATTTGTTGACTTACAAGTAGCTCTCATTCAGCAAAGCCCCCGCTTCCCCCAGAAAGCTAAGGGGCAAGAGGAAAATTTCTCAGGTTTTAATATTCAAGAAAGCCATCTTCACCACCTCCAGGAATCTCCAAAAGCCCATCTTTAGGCGTCTCGTTTGAGCATCTTTCTTCTATAAACTGCGAGAGACAACCTTTGTTCTACTATTGGAAACTGTGTATGTACAGAGAGTTAATTTTTACCATAAATTATAGACTGGGTTGGTAGAATGTGCCTAAAACAGCCCCTAAACTGATAACACCAAGCCTGGACAACATGAGCTTCGAAACCTTGGCTCAGTCGGTTTCGTAGGCAGGAACTAGCTGGCCCCGCCCTGCTGTTTTAAGGGGACCCAAAGAGATCAAGGAATAGAACGGCTGTTCATTTTTATTGGAATTCCTGTGGTCTGAAAGATATAATTTTGGTAGGACTGTCTATGACAGTGTTTCTCAACCTTGGCAACTTGAAGATGTCTGGACTTTCAACTCCCAGAATTCCCCAGCCAGCGAATGCTGGCTGGGGAATTCTGGGAGTTGAAGTCCAGACATCTTCAAGTTGCCAAGGTTGAGAAACACTGGTCTATGATGACTTCTTTGAGCTCATGTAAGCTGCTCCTCGTATCATGTGATGGTGACATAGATATGGTGGTCGTATCTTCTATTGGCCTTTGATTTTTCAAAACATCAAGGTCTTCTCCAATGATTGTTGAAGGGTTGGAAATATCAAATGTTGGCTTAGTGCTTTCACTGAGCAACCTTGATCAAGCATTGAGTGGTTTGTTTTTCTACTACTCCAAGGTGTAATTCCAAGCCTCCAGCTTTTCTTCCTTCAGTTTTTCTGAAGATCCAGCTCTTAGAGCTACCTATTAAAATTGAATAATATTATAGTCCTGACAATAAGGACTTTTATTATCAACGTGATGCATTTGAGCTTGCTCACAATCTGTCATATTCAGGTATCTCTTTGTTTGTGGGCAAGAAACCCAGAACTTTGGAGCCTAGGCGTATATCATTATTTCCATTGAGTTTGTGTTGACTTTTGCAAACTCTTCTTCCACTTTTCAGACAATTCTTTAGTTTTTTCCTCCTGTCCAGCCATCCATGGGGCATCATCACCTAAATAGCTATTTCTCCCAGCCATTTAAATGCCAGTTTTGGTTTCTTCCCATGCTGTGTTCTGCATATATAGTACATTAAATAAACAGGGTGACATCTCTCCTATTTAAGTTTGCTCCAAATTCTGTTCTGTTCCTTAGTAATTGTATACATTATAAAGCACGTTGTTCAACAGGCTGTTTGCATTGCTAGATGCGCTCATGTACCGTTGCAGAAAATCCGGATTAGCAACATGGGTAAACATCTTTTTTTTAGTCTAACTTTTCTGAGTTGAAAAGCTGGCTGAGGAATTCGGGAAGTCCATCCCTTTTCAAGATGCCAAGTTTGCAAAATATTGGTTTATCTGAGAAGGGGCACCTTTTATTGGCTTGGCACAGGAGACCCCTACCCAAACTAAGATCTGCAGGAGAAACCTTCGTTTGATCCTGCAGCCCGCCGGCTTTCCCCACCACCAAAAAGGCCAGTTCTGCCCGGCGTACTACATCTCCCAGTGTGCCAAGGGCGGCACGGGGCAGCGAGGGATCGCGCGCGCGCAAGGCCCTCTGGGACTCCGAGTCCTCCCGCTCGTCTCGCGGCCGCCCTGCTTGGGCTGTCGACGCGCCCAAGCGTCTCCCAAGCGGGGAAGAGGGCGGAGTGCGCCTGCGCGCCCCTCTCGGGGCTCTAAGGCGAGGGGACGCGCTAGCCGAAGCGCGCCTGCGCAGCGGCCGACTCCGGAGGATCTCTCGCGAGGAAGGACGCCATTATCGCAGCCGCCCGGCCAAACACCACGAGAATTCGGCAAGGCAAACGGTAACCTCGCTTCTCTCGCGGGTTCCCGGCTGAGGCTGCGGCTGCTCGGCCGCGGAGCCTGGAGGGCTCCGGCGCGGCCCCTCAGGACGACGGAGGGCTCGCTCGGGTCGCCTCACGGCGCCCAGCCCGCAGGGCCGCCAGCGGGAGGGGGCGGGGGCGGGGCCGCGCAGGGGCGGGGCTTTGCTCCTCTCGCTCCTGCCCCCCCCCGCGCCCCCCTCAGCCCCGCCCTTCGGCAGGAGGAGGCCGCTCCGCGCCCACCAAGAGACTACATCCCCCATCATCCGCAGCAGGCGAGGCGCTAGCCTCCAGCCCGCGGGCCGCTCAGATCCCAGCCCTCCCCTCCCTCCCTCTCCGAGGGCGGGGGGGGGGGGAGAAGGCTCCAGCTTCGTGGTTGGGCATGATGGGATTTGTAGTCCCACACCCAAAATTTGATAGATTGGGTATCTGTGACGTGTTGGCCTGAAAGATTGCGGAGACCCCCTCCCTCCCTCCCTCCCAATTTCTCCTCTTTTTTTAAAATTTATTTAGCCAGTGCCCCTGGCTAGAACTGAAAAGCCCAATCTGAAGGGACCCTCGAGGTCATGCAGTCGGACCCCCTCCCTGTTTCCCCCCCCCCACCATGCAAGGACCTCTCTTTCTTGATCGATGTCCAGCCCCACTTAGATAGAATGGATGGTGTGTAATTTTTTAACAACTGTATTTTTAGTCTTAAATTTTTAAATGTTTTTAATCTTGCTCTGTAAGCCGCCCTGAGTCCCACGGGATACAAATTCTATTAAATTCTAAATTTCTTAGCCGCTGTATACCCGAGCGGCTGCTTTGCCCAGCCAAGATAGGGAAGGGAAATGTAAACAGCAGGAAAGGAGAAAAAAAGGGAATTGAGAAGGGAAAGGTGGCTGGGCTGGGTGCCCCGCAGAGGTCAAAGCAGGATTCAGTTTCCTTTCGGAGTTTGGTGTTCCTTGAAGGATCTGAATTCCTCCAGCATCTTAAAACAGGAACCCAATTGGGTGAGATAGGAACGTGGCTTGAATAATAATAATAATAATAATAAATGTTCTTTGGGTGAATGAACTGTTGTGTAAGTACGATGATCCTCTGAGCAGGGACAATTAGGACAATAAAATAGTCCTGTAAAGGGAATGAAAGGGAAATGTATACAGGCTCCTGTCCCAAGGCATCGCTGGGCACTTAAAACAGGTCATAACATAGACTGAACAAAGACATTTTGAGTGGTTTAAAAGCACGGTGAACAATTTATTAACAGGCTGTAGTCTTTGAAATATTGTAGGCAGTCTAAGATAAAAGCAACTATCATCATAAATAATAATAATGTAATAAGCAGGAAGCATTAAAATTTGAGTGTACATAATGTTTCCTTCACTTCATATGAGTGTTTATATAACATACGTTGATGTTTTCACATCACTGAAAATCTGAAATCAGTTGGTAACATTTAGAACAGTTGATAAGACTTTAGCCCTCTCTTTGGACAGCGGAGTGCTTTGATGTAGGGCACACATCGAAGAAAAACAAGTTGTACAACCTGCTTTAGTGGAAGCAAAATGAGATCTTATCGAAGGATTGAAACTTGAGCAGTTGCACATGTGTTGCGTGCAAGAAATGTGCAAATGGGTTGGAGCTACTAGCATGTGGAAATGGAAATCTTTTGATATGACACAATTCAGACAAAACCTCAACGAAAAATACATTGCATATCCAGAACAACATCAATTCCCCTCCAAGAATTTAAATAGATATCCATTTCTTTGGGAGTTAGGCCTGGCTTTCTGAATTAAGTGTGTAAGTAATAATCCAAGCAATTTGTATATGCTAGTTCTATTTAGTTTTTGGCCACACCAGAGGTATGCACATATGACTTACGCATATTTTGAAATTTGGATTGGCTGTTTTTAATTAAATGCATAACCATATTGCTTGGATTGCTTGAACAAAAGTTTGGGCATTTTAAATGGCATTTTCTTTAATCTGTATTTGCAATTAGATGGCAGGGAGCTTTTAGTAGTTGGCTGAGCTGCTTGGATCACAATATATGAATATGAATGATATGTACGTTTACATAAACGAAAAGAGATTCCACGCAGGCAGGAGAAGAAAAGCAGCAGAGGAAAGTGGAGTTAGCAGGTACTGGAGTCATAAGTGCTCCAATCTTGATGGCACATTCAGGGATGATAATTGAATTTGTGGGGGGCTCTGATCCCTGAATGGCCTGTCTGTCTTTCAAGAGGACCAGAGCAGTCGAACTGAATGGTAAAACAGATTGGAAATTCTGGGCATAAATGGGATCGTCCGCTAATCTCTCTAAATACAGAACAGATTTAGAGACTATCTCTGTTGCTATGTTTTCATTAAACGCATATCACTAAGGGTTCACCTCTAATGCTCTAGCCATTCTTGTAACCAGAAAGCTTTCTATGTTCCTTCGGAAAAGGAGGCCAAAGTAGAATTCCTTTCTCGCAGGTCAGGATGTTTCCTTCTCGCTGGCCTTCCTTTCGTGCTTTCGTTCCCTTTCTCACTGCATCCATTCACTTAATGCAGGAAAAATAAAGCGCTTGCAGTTGGCAGGGACTGCAGCAGCCAGCTAGATCGGTATATGCATTTTTTGGGGGGGGGGGTGAGAAACACAAGGCGTTGCTCTTCCTTTAGCAATTCCAGCTGCTTGTGTGCCGCAGCTTGATAACAAAACCAGCATCCCAGTTGACTTAATTACAAGAGCAACTGCTTCCAAATCCCCTCTCGTCATAGGCGTTCTGTTTTCTAGGCAAGGAGGATTGCTGGAAAGCCACTCTTCCATCACAATAAATATTTAAACTCGGAGCTATTCTGCGTAATTGGTTTTAAGGATGTCAGTAAAATAAGACAGGACACAGGTATACCATAATCGACGACTGGGTTTCTTGAAATGGGTTGCAAACAATTCCAGGCACATCAGGTGCAAACCTTCTCTGCCCCCCCTTTCCCCCCCCCAATCTGAACTGCTCAAACAGCTGTGCAGAATCCAAGTGGGACTTTTGGGACATGCCAGAATCTTTACTCACACGCAAAGTTTGGGAAATAGAAGACCACGCTTTATATTCTCCCCTTGATCTTTCCTTACTAATAGCCCCGTTTTATTTTCAATAAGCAATAGCAATAGCAGTTAGACTTATATACCGCTTCATAGGGCTTTCAGCCCTCTCTAAGCGGTTTTACAGAGTCAGCATATCGCCCCCACAATCTGGGTCCTCATTTTACCCACCTCGGAAGGATGGAAGGCTGAGTCAACCCTGAGCCGGTGAGATTTGAACAGCCGAACTGCAGAACTGCAGTCAGCTGAAGTAGCCTGCAGTGCTGCATTTAACCACTGCGCCACCTCGGCTCTATTAAGCAACTCTTATTAATCAGCATTACATGTGGATGCAATTGGTCCGGGATCAATGAACTTGGATCGGACAATTAAAACCTCCCGTGGGTCTGTAGACGGGATCCAAGCTTGGGTTTGTAAAATAAGAACCAACCTCGCGGAGTTTTGTCAACGAACCTTCGGAGCTGCTGGAAACCGAGAGATGCATTTGGGGCCCGGGTGGTTCTATAAGGTGGAAGAGCTGGAGAACATTTGCTTACCCAAAAATAATACAAACGAGGCAGGAAGAAGTCCTCCAGATTGATCTGATTCCTGTTTGCGCTGCGTTTGTTTCTGGTCCAATTTTTTTTTTTTAATACTGGAAAAGGATTTATAGATTTATTTAACGCAGTAAATATCTGTGGTGTCGGAAACCATGCGAGATGCGCTTCTGAAGACACTTTTAAGTTAATCCACTTAAATAAATGTTCTTTTTCAGTGCCGGGAAAGGCATCCTGACAGGTGCCTCTTTCCAATTAGCTCGGCTTTATTGGGGTTTGCTCTTCAGTCCAGCCAAGGCAGCTTTCGTGCCTGGATGGCTGATCCCTGGATTATGATGCTGAACTTCGTTCCACTTCATTGTCTTCTGAACTTTTGGGCCGTCCCGTTCTTCAAAGGAAAGGGCTTTTCCGACTAAACTAGAGTGACGTGGGAATGGAAAATCGTGTCGGAATCCAAGCTGGCAGCGCCACAAGATTTAGGAATCCACGCTTTGAAGAAATAGAAGAAAGGTTAATGTTCTCTAGTACCTCGGCAAACCGAGACTTGGGATTTCTTGCCAGTTGTGGTTTTACTCCTTCTCGTAAAAGATGGAAACTTTAGGAGAAGACGCAGTTTTTCAACCTTCCTGTGTTTCTTGCAAAGGCAACAGATGGGCAAATTTATTATGCCCTCCGTTTTTAACAGATTTCGTTTCTGGGTTTTTCCTCCTAAACAGCCTTCACTGGCTGGGAATTCTGGGAACCGCGGACACCACACATCGAGGGCTCAGCTCCGAGGAAGTTGCATTAGAAAACACCTAATTTATTGAGTTACAATTCTATCCAAATCCTTGTTCTTTTCACAGGTGAAGATGTCCTTTTGCCACACCTTCCCTGAAGTTAAAAATGTAAGCAGTCATTTTGATCCTGAAAAACAGGTGGCATAAAGCAGTGGCAGAATTTGTGACCGTTTGTGCCATTTCTCTAAAACTACATTCAGAACTTTGAACTAAGACTTGGTTCCATTTAAATCAGTGGGTGGCGCTATTTTCAATTTATTTTATGTCATTCCAATATGATTTGGAAACTGACAAACCTGGGAGGAATGGATAATTGATGGCTTGCAAATACACTCTGGTCCATTTGTTGTTCAACCTTGGGGACACCTAAAGGCAACTGGAATGATTTACGGTTCTGTTGAAACGAAAGCCGAAGAGCATATAGTCTTCCTCCTCATCTTCTATTATTTTTGTCACTTTGGAGCAACTTATTGGCGGGTATATCCGCCACAAAGCCCTCACTTTAAGGAAGAAAAATCTAGTGATTCACAATCCACATACTTACCAAACCCAACTGAAATGGATCAACCAGTGCAAGGCGTGATAATTCTAATAATCCTATCATGAAAAAGGAGGAAAATGATTTTCTTGAATAGTTTTCATAATTTAATAAACGGAGCAAGCATGCTTGACTAGTAACGGAAGACCTGATTTTCATTCTGTTTTGCATCAAAGCTATCTTGTCTGTTGCTCCAGATCGGAGCGGGCATGTGGAAAAGTTGTCCAGATAACCTCCCATGCACAGGGACGTTAGGATTCTTGGCAGTCCTAAGCCATAAGCAATCGATCCCCTGCATATCGTTTTCTGCAGACCACAGAGGAAAGTTTATGTTAATAATCGCCCAGTAACTTTGCCAACTAGAATTTGGCTATAAGTGAGTTAAGAAGGCTGGCAGGGAAAAACTTGGATACGTCCAGCAAGTTCTTGAGACGTTTCAGTTATCCAACAGGGAGAGCAGCTAGCCATTGGGTTAGATCAATGGTCTCCAACCTTGGCAGCTTTTAAGACTTGTGGATTTCAACTCGCAGAATTCCTCAGCCAGCATGGGAGTTGGAGTCCAAAAGTCTTAAAGTTGCCAAGGTTGGAGACTAGGGTTAGATCCTAGCAGGCCAGCAACTTCTGAAGGCTTCTTTACCAGAGTGGACAATTGCATCCATGCTCTGTTTAACTGGCTTCCTGCAAAAGACCCATGATAGGCTTTCTCGAGGTCCGAGAGGTCTCATGTGTTTGGGCCAGGTTCTTATGTTCCAAGCAAGTGCTATCAGAATAAGGTTTGAAGGACCAGGAAACCATAACATTCTCCTGAAGTTTCTGCAGAAAGGTTCAAAAGGCTCCTGGCAGATGGGAAAGATTGAGCTGAAGGAGGAACAGATTTCCTGGATTATACTAAAAAATTCTACAGTTAGATTTGCAGGATAACCAACTTTGTTTGAGTTGGTTTTTATTTCATGGATACATCTATGACACTTTGCCATGGTCTAATTCTGGGAGTTTGGGGCTTCTCAGTTTAGCATTCTGGGATTCCTTGATGGTTACCCATCCAAACGCCAGCTGGGCCCAACCCTACTTAGTTTTCAGTGCCATGAAGCTTTTGAGATTTATTTTTCCCAATTGTTTCTCTCTCCAAAAATACTTGGAATGAACATCAATGCAAACAGCCCCATTGCTAGTTGAATGCACAGAGATAGGAACAGGAATCCTTTGGAAGCAGATCCTGCTTTAATAGACAGGATAGCTGGGCTCTCATCCTTTGCACTACGCCCAAACGGGATTTAAATCCGAGCATTGCATAAACCAGGGGTTGTGATTTCTAAATGCTGGTTTTATGACTTAGCAGGGTTTGTGAATCTCCCCCGTTTGATTTATTTGGCCTACTGTGATTAAAGTATGGCTTAGCATGAGGTGCAA
Source organism: Thamnophis sirtalis (assembly GCF_051295495.1). Taxonomy (NCBI): domain Eukaryota; kingdom Metazoa; phylum Chordata; class Lepidosauria; order Squamata; family Natricidae; genus Thamnophis; species Thamnophis sirtalis. The sequence continues at coordinate 47,782,532 of NW_028261394.1, forward strand.
AATTAATCAGAACATTGTGAGCAGCAATAAAGTTTATGCAGAGAATAAGGACCTGGATGGAGAGGGGAGGGATGTATTGTGGCCAGGGAAACGACGGGGGGGGGGGGGATGACATATTTTAAGTCCACAACAAATAGATAAATATTTGGAAGCGATTCAGGCAGACTCTTCCCTCATTCACATATATGGGGAGGAGGCGTAGCACAATCAGATCTCCAGGATTTTATTATTGTAGCCAATCACAATAAAAGAGTTCCAGCCTTCCCATGGAGCTGATTTCTTGGCCTGGTCTACCTGGGCAGGCTGTCATTTATTTTTGGGTGTGTGTGTGTGTGTGTGTGTATGGTGGGGGTCACACATTGAATGCTAAAAACTGATAGTTCTGGGGCAAAAGTCTGTCCTTGCGCTGACTTCCTTGACCCGTAAAGCCCATAGCACCTTAATTTGAAAAGAGATAAGTAATACGGGTAATCCTCAACTTACGACAGTCCACTTAGTGACCATTCAAGCTTACAACGTCCCTGAAAAAAAGGTGACTTATGACCCTTGCAGCATCTCCCTGCTCACGTGATCAAAATTCAGATGCTTGGCAACTGGTTCACGTTTAACGACGGGTACAGTGTGCCGGGGGGGGGTCACGTGATTCCCCTTTTATGACTTTCTGATGAGCAAAGTCAATGTGGAAATCCAGATTCACTTAACAACCGTGGCCGAGAAAGGTCGTAAAAGGGAGCAGGACTCACTTAACAAACGTCTCGCTTAGCCACTGAAATCTCGGGCTGGTTGTAAATCGAGGACTACCTGTATTAACAGAATGTGTGCATGATTCTGATTTCCCTTTGAGCAAAGCCAAGATGAAAAGGGGCTGGGGGTGGGTGGGGAGGGGAGAACCGATTTGGCCGGGTCCCTTTCCTAATTTATGGACCGAAAGATTCTTTCCCTTCGGCCTCTGCCGAGCTTCCAACTGCATTTGCAGTTCGGGAGACGATGAAACCGTAATCCTCGCACAGCTGTTTTATTATGTGAAGGCTGGCCCTGGCCCAAGACTTCTGAGAAATGGCAAAGTTAATTTGCCAAAGGGAGAGAAATGGCAACCACATGCCCTCGGTCTCTTGCCAGATCACTTGGGCCCCCTCGGCACAGCGCAAACGCGCTCCTAATCCTTTCACGGCGATCCGAATTTCAAATGAATCTTTCTTGGCGACAGATCCTCTTGAATAAATAACTCCTTCTCTTGCAGTGTCCCCATTAGGAAGAATTCAGAAAGGTTTTTTTTTTCTAAACCCCCCCTCCCCTCCCACCCGCAGCTGAACAGCTGTTGCCTTGGCTGGCTGGGAAACTCAAAGCAATGTCATAGATCAGGGGGTCTCCAACCTTGGCAACGTTAAGATTTGTGGTCTTCAACTCCCAGCATTTGAAGTCTGGGAGTTGAAGTCCACGAGTCTTAAAGTTTCCGTGCTGGCTGGGGAATTCTGGGAGTTGAAGTCCACAAGTCTTAAAGTTTCCGTGCTGTCTGGGGAATTCTGGGAGTTGAAGTCCACAAGTCTTAAAGTTTCCGTGCTGGCTGGGGAATTCTGGGAGTTGAAGTCCACAAGTCTTAAAGTTTCCGTGCTGGCTGGGGAATTCTGGGAGTTGAAGTCCACAAGTCTTAAAAGTTTCCGTGCTGGCTGGGGAATTCTGGGAGTTGAAGTCCACAAGTCTTAAAGTTTCCATGCTGGCTGGGGAATTCTGGGAGTTGAAGTCCACAAGTCTTAAAGTTGCCATGCTGGCTGGGGAAATTCTGGGAGTTGAACTCCACAAGTCTTAAAGTTGCCATGTTGGCTGGGGAATTCTGGGAGTTGAAGTCCACAAGTCTTAAAAGTTTCCGTGCTGGCTGGGGAATTCTGGGAGTTGAAGTCCACAAGTCTTAAAGTTGCCATGTTGGCTGGGGAATTCTGGGAGTTGAAGTCCACAAGTCTTAAAAGTTTCCGTGCTGGCTGGGGGATTCTGGGAGTTGAACTCCACAAGTCTTAAAGTTGCCATGTTGGCTGGGGAATTCTGGGAGTTGAAGTCCGCAAGTCTTAAAGTTGCCATGCTGGCTGGGGAATTCTGGGAGTTGAAGTCCGCAAGTCTTAAAGTTGCCATGCTGGCTGGGGAAATTCTGGGAGTCGAAGTCCACAAGTCTTAAAGTTGCCATGCTGGCTGGGGAATTCTGGGAGTCGAAGTCCACAAGTCTTAAAGTTTCCGTGCTGGCTGGGGAATTCTGGGAGTTGAAGTCCACTCTTCACCTGCATATTCCAACTGCATCCCACAACTGAACCACAAGAGAGAGAGAGAGAGAGAGAGAGAGAGAGAGAGGGATTTCTTAAATCTGTTTCCCTACGAAGGCTTTTTCGTGAGTACGGAAAACATGCGGCTTAAGCATGAATTAAAATGCTAAAAAGAGGAGACGTAATCCAATCCAACATAAGCACCGCTGCGCACTAACTGTTCTAGGGTGCTTAACTCTCATGAAATCAGTGGTGGCTAAACCCACTTCATCTTGACTGCATTGATCTTAAATCTAACGAGGAAAAAGTCTCACATGACACCCCAAACTGAATGCGGGTGTTAATTTCGGTCCTGAGAAACTTTCTCCCAAAGACAGGATGACGGTGGTCTCCAGCCGAGGAAGGGGACATTTGTGTAAATGCCTATGGAGATTCTCACTCATCCATGTCACAGTTTTCCCAAAGGTATTTTTATAAGAGACAGCTGGACTTTTTTGTGTGTTTTCCTTGAAGGCAAAACTGAAGAAGCTTCTTGGATGAGAAGTGAAAAGTCCAGTTGCCTCTTGAAAAAATCACCTTGGACATTTGGTAATTGTGTAATATCGGTGCCATCTCTTCTACATTCTGGTCCATCCTGGAACCGTCTTCACCAGCCCTCTGTCTTTTAGATAGGTTGAATTGCATTATTGTTACCTAAATTTGCTTTCTGTTAAGTGTCAGGTTCTGGAGTAGGTCATATAATATAATCCAGGAGATTGCAATGCAAAGGAGTGAAAAGGGAATAACTACGGTACTCTAGAAATGTCCCCCCCATAATATCAGTGCTGCAATACCTGGCAGATTACACAAAAGCAGTTAAAAACACAGAATAACCAGGGGGGACGTGGTCTAAAACAATCCTAACCATTGCAAACAGAATATTGGGTACATATACAGATATGCTACGTTTCCCCGGTAATAAATACTCCAAAGACGGAAGAACATGTTTTGTTTATCAAATCTGTAACTTAAACCGATTTAAATCCTGGACCATTTTACCTGTAATTTAAGATACTGGATTTTGTCAGAATGAACTTGTGACTGGACATGCAAAGATTTATACTGTGGTATTAAAATGATGGTCGAGATTTCTGATAATTTAAAGAGCAAGCGTTGGAAGAAATCGGTTCTTGCTGGTTCATCTTTTAGGGCTGTCTTCGAAGGGGATTGCAGTTGTACAATGGTATTAAGTGTCAATATGATGGACTTAGGAGTTAGCACTTACAATAAATTGAGGGAAAAGCAGACTGTCTCTCCCTTCATTGCACAAGTGGAATTGGGGAGTTTTCGGGTGAGCATTGAGTCAGTCTGAGTAGCCACACCAGGGATGCTATAGCCTCCAGTTGCTAAGGTCTGCTTGCCACTGCCGTGATGAAGCAATGGTGGGTGGTGGGTGGGAGGAATCCCCCTATGCATTGAAGATCAAACGGGCATATCTTTTTGTCAAATGGTGAATGCTGTAATCCTCATGGGCCCCCCGTTTTTTGATCTTTCGCAGAATCAGAGTTGTATGAACTGACGGACCCACCTTCGGCTCAGCCCCCACGCCCCTGTTTCTGAATGATGACAGAACAGGATTTAGCGGATGTAGTTCAAATAGCTGTGGAGGACTTGAACCCAGATCATCCAGGTAGGTTATTGCACAGTCATAAAGGTAAGGGAGACACAGAATAGAATAGAAAGTAGAGTAGAACAGAAGAGAACAGAATAGCAGAGTTGGAAGGGACCTTGGAGGTCTTCTAGTCCAACCCCCTGCTCAGGCAGGAGCCCCTCTACCATTTCAGACAAATTTCAGTGGCATATGTTGCATAGAAAATCAAAGATGTAATATAACAGAACTTCTTTTTTTGTGACGCTGAGTAAAAGAGCAGAGAGGCAACCTCACACTTAGCTTTCTTCACTGCCTCCAATTTTTGGAAATCTGGTATTTCACTGCCAACTTTGTTTTAAAACAAAAAACAAAGCAATGCAGATGAATTAATGTAAACGAAGGGCACTGCCACATCGGATCAAACCTATTTAAGGAAGCATCCTCTAATTTAGTTTACGCCCGGATGTGTTGAACTAATTCTCATAATCCTCATCTCTTCTTTATCTGGTGGGTGGACTATCAAGGAAATTAAAATGTCCAACATCCGGCTGCTGATTCACTGCTGAAATCCTCTATGTAGGCTGGGGAATTCTGGGAGTTGAAGTCCACGTAACTTCCCTACAGTTGTGAAACACTGCTCTTAACTAGCTAGGTAAACCTAGCTGTGAAAACAAATTTTGGAGAAGAATTTCCTACGCGTTAAAGGCTCCAGAATGCTTCTCTCCATCCAGTTTGTGGCTCTTCCTTTTAATTTCATAACGAAGGGCCTTTGGTGGAACGACTGAAAACGGTTTTCTTCTTTCTGTTTTTTGGGCTTGCAGTTGTCTTGGAAAACCACGAAGTGACCGATGAAGATGTAGACCCTCCTTTGAAACGGCAGCGGATAGAAATCAATTGTCAGGACCCCTCGATTAAGGTTGTAGCCATTTCCACGCTCGTTCGCACAATGCGGCTAATCGGGTAGAGAACAGCGATGTTTTTTGGACGGCTTAAAGTGATTTAAACCATCCTTCCCCACCGAGTGTCCTTGAGGACATTCGGAGGGGGGACCGTTTGGTGTCCTGAAGGTTTGAGATAGACTTTATCATGGAAAGGTCTGAGGCCTCTTCTCTTGTACAGCTAGTCCTTGACTTATGACCATTTTGAAGTGACGATGGGCCTCAAAAAAAGATACAATTCAGAGTCGAAGTTCTGATGACCGACTCCCCCCCCCCTGCGGTCATCTGATTGTATTTTGGGCACTTTAGCAAAACCAGCCTGCATTTGCAGTCTCCTATGGTCATGGGACTGTGGTTTATAATGTTTTATTGCTGGAAACCAGTATGTTGTTGGTTTCTGGCAAAAAATGCCCATTGTGGACAGTGGATTGACTCAATGACCGCAGTGTTTACTTAATGACTGCAGGTTCGCTTAACAATGGGTATTTCCCTTAATGACCATGCAAGAAAAGTCGTAAAATTGTGTCTGTCACCTGTCAACCTGCTTAGGAACTGGCATGCCTTAGTATCTCGTAATTCCTGTAAATCAAGAGCTACCTGTCACTTTTGACACATATTATCGCTGCAGCACAAATCCATTTCCAAGTCACCAGTGTATATATCAGAGGCATGTATACATGGGAGGAGTGGGGAGGAGGCATGTTAGCATAATTACGGAATACTCCTGACTGTATAGCGGAAAATATTTTTCCCCATGAATCAGATAAGACTCAAAGTTAATAATTGTATTTCCCCTTTACTCTCTGTGAGAATTACTTAGATCTTCCCTATGTACCAAGGTGGCGCAGTGGTTAAATGCAGCACTGCAGGCTACTGCTAGATCAGCAGGTCAGCGGTTCAAATCTCACCGGCTCAGGGTTGACTCAGCCTTCCATCCTTCCGAGGTGGGTAAAATGAGGACCCAGATTGTTGGGGGCAATATGCTGACTCTCTGTAAACCGCTTAGAGAGGCCTGAAAGGCCTATGAAGCGGTATATAAGTCTACTGCTATTGCTATTGCTATTGTACTAGAAATAAATTTTGATTGTATCAAACAACAAGGCTTATGGCTATGTTGACAGCTTTTTAATTAAAAAAAAAGCAAGATAAATAAAACAGTAAGAGAGTAATATGCTTAATGCGAATCTTCAATATTCTGCAGAATTTCCACTAAGAAGATTAGGAAAAGTTTCGGGTTAAGTTTAGAGATTGCTGAGTTATAGTGAAAAATAGCCTAAAAATACAATTAAGCGTTTTCTAAAATCGTGTGTTCCGTCTTCAGAGCTTGTAGGTCATTTTAATTCAATTTGTTTTTATTATTTTGATCATATCCACCAGAGGGGGCCCAAGAAGTATCTTAAAAGAAACCCAGTCTATAAATCAAAGCAAAATCTATATTTTGTCCTGAATAAGTATCTCATGTTTTTGAGTGGAATGCCTCTTTTAAAAATTATCTAGGTATGCCCTTTAGAACTTAAAGCATATTTTACCATCCCTCCTTTTTAGCTCTGGTTTCCGAGAAATACCCGAGGCAAAACCCTTGAGCAGGTAATCATCATTTGAACTGAAGATGAGTCCAGGGTGACAGCTGAAATAATAGTCAAGCTGGAACAATGCGGGCTTCGCTCCCTTGCATCAAATGTATTTGTTGGAAAGGATGCCACCAGATTCTTGACTTGGGGCCACCATAGATTCAGAGGCTCTCTTCCCAGAATGTAGGCGAGCCTTTTAACCCCTGGATAGTCCATCAAAAGAGTTCGCTCCTTATCCCAGACAGGCTGTGGGGTCCAGTGGTGGGTTTCAAAACTTTTTGGAACCTCTTCTGTAGGTGTGGCCTGCTTTCCGGGTCCACTGGTGGAACCTCTTCTAACCGGTTCGGTAGATTTGACGAACCGGTTCTACCAAACTGGTGCGAACTGGTAGGAACCCACCTCTGGTGGGGTCGCACGTGTTTCCGCTGTTCTTTGGTGCCCTTTTGGAGATGCCTATGTAAATGCAAGCATAAAACAGAACCTCCCTTTGCCACCATAAGAGCCGAGGTGGTGCAGTGGTTAGGGTGCAGTACTGCAGGCCACTTCAGCTGACTGTTATCTGCAGTTCAGCGGTTCTAATCTCACCGGCTCAAGGTTGACTCAGGCTTCCATCCTTCCGAGGTGGGTAAAATGAGGACCCAGACTGTAGGGGTGATATGCTGACTCTGTAAACCCCTTAGAGAGGGCTGAAAGCTCTATGAAGCAGTATATAAGTCTAATTGCTGCTGCTATTGCTACCACACCCAGCTCACTCTGCTCCTTCTCTTCCCCAGTCCTTCCTCTATTCCATCAACCAAACGATATGCCTGCGGCTGGATAGCATCGAAGCCAAGCTGCTGGCCCTGGATGCCACCTGCAAGTCCCTGGAAGAGAAACTGGACCTTGTCATGAACAAGCAACACAGCCCCATCCAGGTGCCCATGGTGGCGGGGTCCCCGCTGGGGGCCACCCAGACGTGCAACAAAGTGAGATGGTAAGTCTCCGTGGGTCACTGCGGGGCGTCTCTGCTGTCATTTCATTTCATTTTATTTCATTTCATTTCATTTCATTTATTAAATTATAGGCCGCCCAATCCCGGAGGACTCCGGGCGGGCTTACAATGAAAGAAGAAAAAAAAGAAAAGCAAAATAAGTTAAAAAAAATAGTTTAAAATACACAACACACAACTGTCTCCTGATCAATTGTCTGCCCCAGTCAAGCAGGATAGATTTGGGCTGGCTGGCAGAAACCTGGCATGCGGCTCTGAATGACAAACATTTTTTTTCCCCCCTTGAAGGCAGAAAAAAAACCCGGTGCTCTTTGTTCTGTGACCCACTGAACACGCCTCTTTACCTTGGGATGGGGGATTTGGAGGTCCTGCCACATTTTTGCTTGGTTTGGTCTGTTTCTACAGGACTTGATCGATAAGCGGGTGTAGCAGCTTTGCCTGTCTAGATTTAGGGCAGTGGTTCAGAGCTCTGCTGGCTGGGGAATTCTGGGAGTTGAAGTCCACAAGTCTTAAAGTTGCCAAGTTTGGGAACCACTGATTTAGGGCAGAGGCCTCCCAGGATTTTGCTTTGACTTTGTGAATAAAAAATTCAACCTTCTTAGAATTTAAGCATGTTTTTAAACCACCTGATTTTGGAAATAACCTCACAATTAACCATGATTATTCATTTTTCCAGCATGCAAAAACTGGATACATTCATTTGGATATTGGGTACTATCTAATGAAATGAAATTCAATGGTGAAAAGAGTCAGGTTCTACATTTAGGCAAGAAAAACGAAATGCACAGGTACAGTATAGGTGGTATACTGTATAGCATTCGCTGGCTGGGGAATTCTGGGAATTGAAATCCGGACATCTTCAAGTGGCCAAGGTTGAGAAACACTGCCTTAGAACAAAATATTTAGAATTTCACTTTCCTTATTGTAGATAACTTTTAAGACAGAGTCACTCAGAGTGCTAAATTTGGTTTGTTGAAACCATTTGTTGAAAAGATGGCTGTGTTCACAACATACGAAACCAAAGCCAAACAGCCAAACCCAGCTAAAATGTACACATCCTTCTCTTCAACTTCATAGAAAGCAGATGGCAGGGGATGTTAACATCAGCGGGAGGATACACTTATTAAAAGCAGTTATTTTAATGGCAACTTTTCCTATGGGGTGTGTGCTTAAATCCACTTTGTTTTTGTCTTTGGTGGGTTTGCTAAAAACGTGTTTTGATATATATATATGTTGACCTTCATTGGAAAGGGAACAAAGTGAGTGTCCAGTGAGTGTTATGTTATCACAGATTTTAGTAATTTGAGTTGATTGCACTTTTGATGGATGTGGTCTGTGCCTCAGGGCTGAATTTTGCCTAATGAAGTGTTGATGGGTATTCCGAAGCTGTTTATGTCTCACCAAGAGAAATATTTTTGTTGAAAAATGCTTTTCCCCCAGGTGCACTGAACAGTTGTGTGAAATGAGCTTGAGCTATAGATTATAAATTACGATGTGTAGTCTTGCTCCGGTTTTGTGTCGCCATTAACAGCTGTGTTATTTCACGGGTTCATCGTTTATCATTAGTGTAATAACAAGAGTTTATTAAAATTAAAAGTTTCCAAAGGAGAAAATAGAAATGCATGCTCTTTAAAACCAAAACAATGCTAAGATTTTCTTTTGGGGGGTGGGGGAAGGAAATTACGGCACTTGCTTTATTTTTAAAACCTTCCCTTAGATTTACATTCAGTCCTAAATTGCTTTGCCCTATGCTAAATAAACTGATTATGGATTTTATCTTCCAAGATGCTATTCTTTTTAGATAGCAACTCAACTTTGCGGTAGAGAAATAGATAGAAGTCACAACTCAAAAGCATCATCCATTTTTTTTTTTGCCAGTCTGTAGTGTATGACTGCAAAATACATATTTTTTTTTATTTTCGCTATTACTTCTTGATCATCACCATTCAGAAAGGGAGAGCAATCGTAGCTGGAAGTAGCTGGACTGCTGAAAAACTCCTTGTTTTTGTCAGTATATATGACATACTCTCCTCCATGAGGCCTGCTGGAAAGACACAAGGCTGTGAAAGCTGCTTCAAGCCCTTTTCTCAAAATGTCTGAATTTCCCATCTCATAGGACATAAAGAATGTGGTTCAGTGGCTAAGACGCTGAGCTTGTTGATCAGAAAGGTCGGCAGTTCGGCGGTTCGAATCCCTAGCGCCGCGTAACGGAGGGAGCTCCCGTGACTTGTCCCAGCTTCTGCCAACCTAGCAGTTCGAAAGCACGTAAAAAATGCAAGTAGAAAAATAGGGACCACCTTTGGTGGGAGATGAGCACCACCACCTAGAGTCGGGAACGGCTAGCACATATGTGTGTGTGTGGGGGGGGGAACCTTTCCCTAGGACATAAAGACACTGGTGCTTTCAAGTTCTGAAATGGTAACTATAAATTGTGTTTGGAGAGCCTTGGTACAGAAATGTCTGCCTTTAATTCATCTGGCTTAGTTCATTTGCACGGGGCGTGAGGGTGGGCTGATCCTTCAGCACTTACGGGGGAAAAAGAGGATGAAGAAGTGACTGAGCACACTGTAAGGCGATGTCAAACTTGGCAGCTTGAAGATTTGTGGAGTGCAACCCTCAGATTTCCCCAGCTGGCAGGGGATTCCCTAGCTGAGGAATTCTGGGAGTTGAAGTCCACACGTCTTGAAAGTTGCCAAGTTTGGAGACTTATTGGTATAAGGTCACAAGTGTGCAGCTGGAAGGAACTTATCTCCAAGAAAGCAAAATGCAGAATGTGTGAGGTTTAAGTAAAAAGCAGAGACGATTAAAAAATAAACAACATTACGCCCATGTATTTTCTCCCTCTCATCAGTCAAGTTTGCATCCTTTGAGTCCGAAGGCACAAATGAGATTTTTATTTGCATTGCTAAATGGAGACATTGAGATGAAAACAGATAAGAAGAACCTTGTTACTTTGCAGCAAAATCAGCATCCTAAAGACAAACACACTTGTGGCTACCTTTGCAAAGGTTAATGCTACTCTCAAATGATACATATGTGCTCAGTTCTTTTTTCTTTAAGTATGCATTAAATTTTCAGCTCTGCCTAGTTTATTTCGGCTTTGTTCCTCCTCCTCCTCCTCCAGTCTGCCTGTTCTCCCCATAAATTTTTTCTGGCCCTGGTTGTCTTTAATTTCTTAGGAGTCTGGCTCTAAAATTATCTTAGTCTTCAAGAAAATATGCTGGAAGTTTCTTCCAGCATGGAAACTGGCAAAGGATGTTGCCTTTTTCGCTTCAGCATGACATCAGATGTAGCCATCACAGTGGGTTAGAAAATGCACTGTGGCATCCAGACTAATGATCTGGGAATTCTGGTCCAGCTTTTTGGGCCACAGTGCAAGAACGGTGAAGTCAGCCTTCTCTGCCTGACAGGTTTGCGTTTTTTCCTAAGCGATCTTTCACCAAAGTGGCCCACCAACGCGGCCCCTGGGCGGATGCTCCTTGGGTGCGTCACTTCTGACCCCAGGTCATGTCTTCTAACTGATTTTTTTTGTGGATATTGCGATTTGCTGATTATAATCTTTAAGTGGATGTCAAGCAAGAAAAAAGAGCTGCTTCCTCGGATTAACTTTGACATCTTTCATACTAGGAAGAGGACTGACTAACTGTTGGGAATCTTCACTAGTTTGGCAAAAAAGCAGAAGTTCAGATTTCTGTGCTAAAGTTGACATCCAACCAGATTTTATTTATTAGACTTACATACCGCTTCATAGGGCTTTCAGCCCTCTCTAAGCGGTTTACAGAGTCAGCATATTGCCCCCAACAACAATCCGGGTCCTCATTTTACCCACCTCGGAAGGATGGAAGGCTGAGTCGACCTTGAGCCGGTGAGATTTGAACCGCTGAACTGCAGATCACAGTCAGCTAAAGTGGCCTGCACTACTGCACCCTAACCACTGCGCCACCTCGGCTCTGTAATGCCTCCTCTGTCCTTTATAAGCTGGCGAGTACGAAGGGAGGAATATATTAGGAAGGTGAAGACTTATTTGCTTTCTTAACCAGCTGGAGTTCGCCTAATAAAAGGTCCTCATTACTCGAACCATCACTCTGGAGTTCCGAGAGGGATTCTTCCCCTAGTAGGGAAGTTTACCATCTTCTATCTTCCGAATTGTTTGGCAGTGGCACATCCTTTCCTGCTCAGATTTTATCTGCCCGTAAGGCAAACTTGTTCCATCAAGGCGTTAATAACTTGCGTGCGTACAGCTCAGTGTCCCTGAGAGTCACTTACAGATTTTTATCTACTCGGTGCTTACTTAGGCAGTCACCCTTCAAAGATGTTGCAGTGGCATTCTGGCCCCCCGTGAGTTTTTCTAGGTGTAGCTGGGCGATACGAAGCATAACTTGTCTCTGATGATTTGTAGATTGGGCGGGTTGGGTTTTGATTGAGGGGAGATACTCTGCAGTTGGTCTCTGGCATGCCAGCTGCAATGCCTTTGGAGCTCAGAAGCAAGAAACAAGGCAATGTTTTGGTAGATGCCATCAAGTCCATTTAATTCGAGTCATTCCGGATACCCTTTCCGTGAGTCAAAAAAATTGTGATGCCGTAACCTTAAACATATACTTTTCTCTTTCTTTCTTTCTTTCTTTCTTTCTTTCTTTCTTTCTTTCTTTCTTTCTTTCTTTCTTTCTTCTCTCTCTCTCTCTCTCTCTCTCTCTCTCTCTCTCTCTCTCTCTCTCTCTCTCTCTCTCTCTCTCTCTCTCTCTCTCTCTCTCTCTCTCTCTCTCCCCCTTATTTATTCAATCCTTTCTCATTGTCAGTTCTATGCAGTACACACTGGCAGATATACTGTCATTCAATCATCCTTTTTGAAGTTTAAAACCACCTTATGAGTATCCCAAAGGTGCTTTTTCAAAAGGTTGGATTTGGATTTGGATTTGGATTTTATTCAATTTGTAGGCCGCCCTATTCCCCCGAAGGGACTCAGGGCGGCTGAACAAAGCCAAGGGAGGGGAAATTACAAAAAGTGAGACAAAGACAAACAAACAATACAAACAATTTAAAAGCACAACAGACACAGCAAATTCGAGTGGGGGGGGGAACTCAACCCCAGGCTTGCTGGGACAGCCAGGTCTTCACGGCCATCCGGGAAGGCCTGAAGGGTGGAGAGGGTCCGAATCTCCATGGGGGGAGCTCGTTCCAAAGGGCCGGGGCAGCCACAGAGAAGGCCCTCCTCCGAGTAGTCGCCAGCCGACATTGGCTGGCAGATGGAATACGGAGGAGGCCTAATCTGTGGGATCGAATGGGTCTGTGGGAGGTAATCGGCAGTTGAAAGGTAACTGGATTTCGTTTCCCCTTGAGACATTTTGCTTCTCATCCAAGAAGCTTCTTCATTTCTGACTTCATTTCTGATCTTCAAGGGAAAACAAACTCTAGTTGCCTTTTGAAAAAGCACCATTGGGACAACCACAACGTGGATGAATGGGAATCTCCATAGACCAGTGTTTCTCAACCTTGGCAACTTGAAGATGTCCGGACTTCAACTCCCAGAATTCCCCAGCCAGCGAATGCTGGCTGGGGAATTCTGGGAGTTGAAGTCCGGACATCTTCAAGTTGCCAAGGTTGAGAAACACTGCCATAGACATTCTTATGAGCAAAGCATTTTTTTCTCATTAGATTAAGATCCTTGTTTCCTTGCCCTCAGCCATTCTAGTTAGGTTCTGAAATTAGAAGAGATTCTACTAGATTGCATTCTTGAAACTCGGAGACTTCATTCAATTCCGATTTCATTTGAATGAAGTTCATTTCAGCTCCCCACTACAGTTCTGGAGACTCTGAGAAATAATTTGAAGCTCTGCTGTTAAATCCCCACGTTTGGTTTGCAGTAGACAGAAGGGGGCAGAAAAGTATTATATATAAAACGGAGTCTTTGACGCTGAGAATTGAAAGGATTGCACAAGTTATGGAAATCAGGTTGAGCATTCCAACTATGGGGCACTATCTTCCTTATGAAATACTCATAAGAGAGGGTGGTGTTTTAAAGAAACAAAGACTATAGGTAGATTCTACCTGGAAAGAATTGAGGTGGAGATGTGTGTGTGTGTACGCAGTTGTCAACGAAGCATTGCCCATGCTAAATAAATATGGTTGCTAATGAGGCTTTCCAGATGATCTGGAATACACAACATCTGTCCTTTATTCAAGATATTTGGCTGAAGAAGATCCTTGCCTATAGTATAAAGGCATGTGTGTTTTAAAGAAACTTAGCATTGAAAAGTCAGCCGAGTCCTGGATTCTGCTGAGTTCATTTGGGAGAGATTAAGGCATTAAGTTGAACTCAACATGCCAAAGGTGGTTGGGCTTCGTTCCCAGCGAAGGATTGTTTTGGAACAGGCCAATCAGCCAAATGTCCATGTGTTTCTCTGCTGATCTCGTCTCTGGCTTTAGACAAATGTTGATTGAAGGGCTTCATGTTTGCTGATCGCAAAGAATCTCCCCAGTCTCCTCGTACCCTCGTTTGTCCATTATGAGCCAGCGACACAAGAGATGCTGGGCTCCATTTTAGAATGGCGCAGTTGGAGATGAGATTACTTGCCAGCCAAACTCTTGTGTCTTGTGAAGGATTTGAACCCTGGCCCATCTTGGAGTCCCCAAAGCTCTCCTCAAAACGATAAGAGTCCAAAGGAAGGTTTTTGTAAGCTGATCTTCAGGTCTGCCATTCCCCCCTTGATCTTATTACCGAGGAACGGGAGAAAAACCTTCCGTGTGGTTGGAATACTTGCGGAGTGCAGAGTTTGATGGGTGGGTAAGTACGAAATTGAGGTGGGGGTGACCGAACGGTGAATTAACACAATTAACACAATGCAAACATTCTTCCCCTGGTTCCCCTTAAGTTGGGAAGTGAAATCAGAGATGAACTTGGTCAGCAACGATTGCATTGATGAATGCAAGTAATTTAATTCACATTGTCGAAGGCAGCATTTCTGTAGCGGGCTGAAGAAAACGATGCAAGCAGCACTTCTGTAGCTGCATGGGTCCTTTTTTTCATGAATGGATGCAGTGGGCAGCCTCCTGTGTTCGGTGGTCTCTTCCAAATGAGAACAATCCATTCCAGATTTTATTGACACTGACGCTGGTTGGTGAAGTTAGTCTTGAAACCAGTAAATCTCCCCTTAACAAGGATTCTTTGTACAACTAGAGTGGAGAACATATGTATCCCACAAATTTGTTAATTTTTGCAACGTAATTGGTTATTTTTTTTAAAAGCATGCTCAGCATATTTTTGCTCTTTCAATAAGTACCACTTTTTGCAAATTGAACCCACAACTTCGTAAATAATTCAAGTCCAAGAATGCTACTGGTAAGATGGCTGGTTTGGTTTGATCTACTTTGCAAAAAAGCATCATCATTATAATGCTTCTAGATGGCAAAGAGATGTTTAATGTGGAATTAAGAATTGCACTAAAATAGATCTTAGTGCAAGAAGTTTTTTGCCTATGTACACCAGGTATGCGTGGACAGGCACACCAGGCCGATGCTGTGAGGTTTTACCATGCAGCTGTTCTCCCCTCTCTTTTATGTTTTTATTTTAAATAGTGGGCACATTTATCTACTTCTCTTTGCCTCTGTAAGATGGATGGAAGGAAGGATAGCTTGATAGCTAGCTAGCTAGCTAGCGGATGGATGGATGGATGGATGGATGGATGTAGATCAGTGTTTTTCAACCTTGGCAACTTGAAGATGTCTGGACTTCAACTCCCAGAATTCCCCAGCCAGCATTCGCTGGCTGGGGAGTTCTGGGACTTGAAGTCCAGACATCTTCAAGTTGCCAAGGTTGAAAAACACTGATGTAGATAGATAGATAGATAGATAGATAGATAGATAGATAGATAGATAGATAGATAGATAGATAGATAGATAGATAGATAGATAGATAGATAGATTTATAAGTAGGTGGCAATGTTTTTGGTCAAAGGAGCGATAGTTTTTGGAGATTTGCAGGTTTATGGTGATCCTTACAGGATAGGGAAATTGTCTCCTGTGCCAGAAAAGTATATTAATTCTCTGGTTATCACGCACACAAATTGTGCCAGTCGTTGCTTTCCTCCCTCCGTGCCCAACACTGTGCTGTGTGAGAAGTGCTAATGTATAAAATTATTTATATCCATCTCTAAATAATCTTTTAAGACATAGCTAGGATTGTCCATCATCTTCGGCAAAAGGCATCTGTTAACATTCTTCATGCGAAGTCACGTAAGATTATATTTACACAAGTGGAAGAAAAGTTCATTCGAAACCAGATGCTGCCCCTCCTTTGCCTCTCCACCCCCCCACCCCACCCCGGGCGGAGTATTTCTATAAATAATCCCATTGATCCGAGACCATGGTAGAGTCAGATTTTCCTGTCTCAATTTTTCCACATTGTGCTTTTCCATAATATTCATCTGCCTGCTGTTTATGAGCATTTACCTTGGAGCAGGTGAGATGTCAGCCTGATTTCTTCTGAATATATGTCTATTTGGTTGTTCCTGTCCTTCCCCTCCCTCGGAGCATTTTAATATGACTTCAAGGAAGAGGAGAGCAGTTCATTTGAGAGGGGGCCCAGAAATCCTCCCCTCTTTATTGGCCACCCCCTGGGTGAGTGACAGGTCATTGGCCTAGAAAAACGGGACGCTAGTGGTGATGGATAGGAGTTAAAGTCAACTCTGGAAGGAATCTAAGGGTGAAAAATAAACATGGTTTTTCTGCCCAGTAAAAAGGGAGGCCAAGATATGAGCACTTTAAAAAAATATATACTGGAATCCCCAAAGCACTAAGAAATTAATAACTTTGCTCAGGGTTTAAATAATCATTTTATTAAAATAATCATTTTTTAAAAACGCTGATTTATTTTGAATTCTTCCCCATGTTTAAACATAGGAACATAACTAATTCAAAAAGTATGTGTGATTAATATCTCGGAGTCAACAGAAGTTTCTTGTGTTTTTCAGCAGAAGAATGGAAAAGGTCTCTCTTGTCTTGAGTGAGTTCTGGGTCACAGATACCGTGGGTTGGCTGAGCCTCACTAGACCAGAGTGGTCTTCCCATAGTTGGTGGATTTGTAAAAACCAAAATACAGTATTAAGAAGACACCCCCCCCCCCCCCCGCAGGTCAGTTTCCATGGAAAAGAAAGCATCACGGTTACCATATCCTCATCTGATGAAGATTTCCCCCTTCTGGCGAAAGGCAGGCCGGATACTAATTCTCTTTAATAGCAATATAGCAATAGCAGTAGACTTATATACCGCTTCATAGGCCTTTCAGGCCTCTCTAAGCGGTTTACAGAGAGTCAGCATATCGCCCCCAACAATCTGGGTCCTCATTTTACCCACCTCGGAAGGATGGAAGGCTGAGTCAACCCTGAGCCGGTGAGATTTGAACCGCTGAACTGCTGATCTAGCAGTAGCCTGCAGTGCTGCATTTAACCACTGCGCCACCTTGGCTCTTTAACCCGGTTGATGATTTGCATCCTTCTGTTTAGCAAATCGATTTTTAAGGCTTTGCCTGCCTGTAGAAAGTATTCAGGTGTCCTTTGAATATTTGAAAACGTTCAAACATTCCTTTTTTTATACATGGTGCATTCCTCACAATACGGTTTGCAAATCTTTAATTCCAGTGTAAAAATAGGACAAGCTGAATATATTGATAGATAGTAGAAATACACCGAAGGGAGGAGTAGAGGGAAAGAAGAAAGAGGGGTAGAGAGGGTGGGAGAGAGGATTGGAGGGAGGGTGAGAAGGGAGGGAGGGGGTGTATTGGGAGAGAGGAGTGATAGAGGGGGAGGGGAAGTAGGGTAGAGGGGAATGTTGGAGGGAAGAAAGGAAAGTTGGAGGGGGGCGAAAGAAAGGGTGTATGGAGGGTCAAAGTGGTACATTGGGTTTGTATTTTGGGGGGTATTGTTGACAAGAGGAATGGCTGTGTTTATTGTTTAATGTTATATGGCCCCGGTTATGCACAGTATATATGTGACTGTACGAAAATGAAAATGAAAAATCAAACACATTTACAAGATAATATGGTTTGCAAAGAGACCTATGAACTTGAGTTGCTTTCTTGGGGTCGAGTCCTCATCGGTCCTCATATATTGCGATGATTTAGCTCAGGGGTGCCAGACTCAAGGCCCTGCGGGCAGGATCCGGCCCACAGGGTGCTTAGATCCGGCCCAACAGAGGGCTGCAGGGAGCCATCGCAGCGGAAAATAGAGCCTCGATGAGTGAAGTCAAGCTGGCCATGCCAACTCAGCCTCCCAAGGTCAAACGCAACCCTGATGCGGCCCTCAATGAAATTGAGTTTGACACCCCTGATTTAGCTAATCTCAGCTCTTATCCTGCCTAGCCATTGAATAATGGCAGAAAGAAAGTAGAGTAGAGCTCATGGCTGCTTGTGTGCGCAGGAACGAAGGGGGAGATGACCCTCCAAGTGTCAAGGCAACACCGATGGTTGCCTGATGTCCTTCGGACAGTAGGACCTTTTATCAAGGACATTAGATGAAATGATTCACAGAGCAAACTCCCTGATAAATTTTGCTTTGGAAGTTTTAGAGCGGTTGGTCCCTCTCTTGATTTCTGGATTTTGCTGCTTAACCTTTAACCGTGCTCGGACATACAACTTTAACCCCGGGGATTCTGTTATTCCCCTCAAGTTTTTAAGCATGGCTTGTTTGGGATGAGCCTTTTTGAATTCTAGCTCTGAGGAAGCAAAAAAAAAGTCATCCTATTATGCTGAACACAGTCGTGCGAGTGATTGTGGGTGCACCTCGGTACACCCACGTTACACCTATCCTCCGTGAGCTGCACTGGTTTACCGATCGGTCTCCGGATACGCTTCAAGGTGCTAGTCGTCACTTATAAAGCCCTTCATGGTATTGGACCTGGGTACTTGAGAGACCGCCTGCTGCCAATTACCTCCCACAGACCCATTAGATCTCACAGGGTTGGCCTCCTCCGGGTGCCATCTACCAGCCAATGCCACCTGGCTACTACCCGGGGGAGGGCCTTCTCTGTGGCAGCTCCGGCCCTCTGGAACGAACTCCCCGCAGGGATTCGGACCCTCACCTCTCTCCAGGCCTTCCGAAAAGCCGTCAAAACCTGGCTTTGCCGGCAGGCCTGGGGGTGATGAGTTCCCCTCCCCTCTCGACTTGTGTGGTTGTGCGACTGTTGTTTACTTTTATTATTTGTATTTTGTTTTTTATGTTCCCCCTTTTCCCCCTTGAATTGTTCGCCGCCCTGAGTCCTCCCGGAGAAGGGCGGCATACAAATAATAAAATTCTATTCTATTCCATTCTATTCTGCCATTATTAGTTATCCCTGAGAAGCAATTCAAGTCCATCTGTTATAGGCATTTCTCAAACAAGGGTCATCCTGGCTATTTTGCAGATTTTTTTTTGGATGGCTTATCCCAACCTGCTCTTCTTCTTATCCACACCCACTCAGCAAAACTCGCGCATGCCAGATGCACGCAGATACACACACAGACACACGTTTTTTTCCCCTCCAACCTTCTGCTTAATCTCTCCTCCCGCAACTCCCCCTTGAGCTTCAGGTATTAATATCTGGAGCCCTTTCGAGTGAAATCATTTCCCCCCCTCGGTGCTCCTAATGAATCCAGCACGCGCCGTGTGTCTATCAATGGCTGCATTGAGACACTCATCCGTCCATGGGAGCTTCCATAATCGTGTGAATCTTGGCACTTCTGTTCGTACACAGGGAGCTCTTAAGGGAAGGCATCCTGCACGTAGCTCCAGTCCCCTTGGAGTGCTTTTTCTTTTTTGGCCAGGCTGAGTTGAAGACGGGAATTGTGGCCACTTTGGAAAGCAGGAGCTAAACCAGGGCTTGGGGAAAGAAACGACGCCTTCTCTGCAGTGTTGGGGGTCCGGGCCCTCTTGAGCGTCTTCAGGAATTATGAATGGTGGACATCAAAGACAGGCCTTCCCTCTTTATTACGTTGATTCAATGCCACAAGGCTCACAATGAAATGGTCCAGACGAGGAGGAGGAGGAGGAGGAGGAGGAGGAGGAGGAGGGGGAGGAGGAAGAGGAGGAGGAGGAGGAGGAGGAAGAGAAGGTGGCCATCATTAAGAGCCAAGGTGGCGCAGTGGTTAAATGCAGCACTGCAGGCTACTGCTAGATCAGCAGTTCAGCGGTTCAAATCTCACCGGCTCAGGGTTGACTCAGCCTTCCATCCTTCCGAGGTGGGTAAAATGAGGACCCAGATTGTTGGGGGCAATATGCTGACTCTCTGTAAACCGCTTAGAGAGGCCTGAAAGGCCTATGAAGCAGTATATAAGTCTACTGCTATTGCTATTTTATGTCAATCATCATTTAATTTTTTTTTCTATTCAAAGGAAACTACAGAATGAAGTAAAACCTGGGTTCTCCATCATTTATAATTGCAGGAACCCCTCTTGTTGCCACGAATTCTTCAGGGGGTTCTTTAAACTGACAGCCTGGGAAAGGGAGCCAGGCATTCTGCATGACGGAGGGGTGGGGGTTGATCAACCGTAGGGCATCCCAAAAAGTGGCAATGTGAGGGTGTTGCAAACGCCGCGTGAAGCCCTCCCAGTGGAGCTGGAGAGTGTGTTGAAGCAGAGCAGCCAAGTCTGGTCTATAGCAATAGCAATAGCAGTTAGACTTATATACCGCTTCATAGGGCTTTCAGCCCTCTCTAAGCGGTTTACAGAGTCAGCATATCGCCCGCAACAACAATCCGGGTCCTCATTTTACCCACCTCGGAAGGATGGAAGGCTGAGTCAACCCTGAGCCGGTGAGATTTGAACAGCCGAACTGCAGAACTGCAGTCAGCTGAAGTAGCCTGCAGTGCTGCATTTAACCACTGTGCCACCTCGGCTCAACCGTAGGGCATCCCAAAAAGTGGCAATGTGAGGGTGTTGCAAACGCCGCGTGAAGCCCTCCCAGTGGAGCTGGAGAGGGTGTTGAAGCAGAGCAGCCAAGTCTGGTCCATGTGTCCTTAGATGGCCTTTTGGCATAACAACGTACAAGGAGGAGTTTTCCCGTCCCCTTAGCAGGATGTGCAGTGAAACCTGGCCCTGTTTTGGAAGGAAGGAAGGAAGAAGTTCGTTCTTGCAAGAGTGTTGTTTGAAGTTAGGTCTGCTTGCTTGCCTGGGCGTCCTTTGACGAGTCTTTGCTCAAACTGAAACCACACGTGTTTTGGCTTCGCTGTGGCCGGATTATCCCAAACCGTCATGGGCTCCTTGACCTTGGCTTAGAGTGAGCGAGTGATGACCCCAGCCATAAACCAAGATGCGTGGCTTAGAGCGGTCAATGAAGTAGGTCACTCAGGATTGCCCAACGGGCCAGAGTCAAAACATTTTCATTTATTCCCACAGTGGAGCTCCTTCGCTGAGTGGGAAAAGAGGCCATCTATTTTCAACAGAGGAAGTTGAGTCACTTGCTTTGATTTCAAGAATTAGTAGACTAAATTCTCTCTCTCTCCCCATATATAGCTTGGATTGGCTAAAAAAAAAGAAAGAAAGGAGGTGGAATAATTCTGCCAGGGGTCAGGGGACATGACATAATTCTACTGAAGTAGTCAGCTCTTTGAAAGAATTACGAGTTCCAGAAATGGAACAGAGTTCAGAATATGATGGATTACGAGCTTTCGCATTTAATACATCACAAAACAGCCTTGAAACCAAAAAAAAGGAGGGAAACCTTTCCACAAATCCATGCTCGTAACACTTTCCACGGAGCGGCTCGCTTAAACTGCCAGGTGTGAGACTTAATGGACGGCAAAAGGACTTTTTTGAATCTCATTTATTCTGGGTTTTCACCCCTCCCCTCCCTCTCCTTGTTTACTCTCTCTGCAGTGTTGTCCCTCAGACCACCGTCATTCTCAACAACGACCGTCAGAACTCGATCGTTGCCAAGATGGTGGGGCAGGAGGAGCCGTTAAGCCGAGCAGCTGATTCACTGGAAAATATCCTTAACAAGTTAGTAATGGCAGAGATCTCTCCCCTCCTTCCGTCTGCATGCACAGGGAGCTGCATGGAGGTCATCTGAACCGTTGCTCCAGATAGCTCCGTGATCCACTGGCTTTCCTGAGTTAAGAGTCTCTTTAGGCCGGGGGTCTTTGGAGCCATGATGGGAACTGGCTTGAATTTGGCTTGTCTCCCAGGATCAGTTGAGGTCTACTTATATCAGTGGTCTCCAACCTTGGCAACTTTAAGACTTGTGGACTTCAACTCCCAGAGTTCCTCAGCCAGGAACTCTGGGAGTTGCTGGCTGAGGAACTCTGGGAGTTGAAGTCCACAAGTCTTAAAGTTGCCAAGGTTGGAGACCACTGACTTATATGACATCACGGTAATGTGTTTCCCATTTTTCAGGGTAGCTCCTGGCTGCTCCTTCCCTTGGGTTGGGCCAGCTGGTACCTGATGGTCTCTATGGACTACAGAGAGTAGGAGTGCTGAACGTTGTAGTAGCAATCGTGCTTAGGCTTATATACTGCTTGTCAGCGTTCCAAATAGCATCCAAAATTAAATCAGAGTCCCAGGCAAAGGATTCCTCAAAGCTCCAATTTATTAAGAGAGCCACGTTGGCACATCTGGGAAAACCCAAATGTGGAAGCTTCCCGGTTTTCCCCACCCAGTTGGAGGTTCAAGATCTTGCCCCCCCACTCACCCACAAGTCCATCTCATGGTCCAATCTCCCACTGCCATGCTGGCAGTTCCACCCATCCAGTTCCGGTCTGGTGCAGAGGTGCAGATGACCTTGGCTTTCTGGAAAGAATGTTATTATGGCTACATAGCATCTAACTCCGTATAATCCCCCCCTCCCATTTTCCCCACCATAGAAAATGCATAGTAGAATAACAGAAAGTGTGGCATGCCAAAGATCCGAAAGAAAAGATGGCTGCAGGCCTGACACGGCTTCACAGTGCTTTACAGCCCCCCTCTAAGTGGTTTACAGAGTCAGCCTATCGCCCCCAACACTCTGGGTCCTTATTTTACTCACCTCGGAAGGAGGGAAGGCTGAGACAACCTTGAGCCGGCCAGGATCGAACTCCTGGCTATGGGCAAAGTTAGTCTGCATTCCTGCATTCTAACCACTGTGCCACCGGGCTCCTGCAAGACACCCAATGTGGGCTAGAGAGAAAGAGATTCCACATGTGGACCCCTGCATAAATCTGTGACACCCTCTTCTTCTTCTTCTTCTTCTTCTTCTTCTTCTTCTTCTTCTTCTTCTTCTTCTTCTTCTTCTTCTTCTTCTTCTTCTTCTCCTTCTCCTCCTCCTCCTCCTCCTCCTCCTCCTCCTCCTCCTCCTTCTTCTTCTTCTTCCTCTTCTTCCTCCTCCTCCTCCTCAGTGCTGTTCCCGGGCGGAGGCAGAACACCATTGTGGTCAAAGTCCCAGGGCACGATGACAGCCACAACGAAGACGGGGAGAGCGGTTCTGAAGCTAGCGACTCGGTTTCAAACAGCGGCCAGCTAGGGAATCAGAATATTGGGAACAACGTCACCCTGATTACACTGAATTCCGAAGGTAAGTAAATCGTCTTTGAAACCTTTGGCCTCGTCCCAAAGTGTGGGAGCCCTTTTAATCTTAGGCCTTCTCTTTAAAATGCCATGTTTTGTTTGCCTCGGAAGAGGAAGCAGGGTCTTCAGCATCTCATGCGTAGCTTGATTTGGTCCGGGGTTGCAAAAATTCTGCTGTAGGCGTCTAAGATTTTGCCCTCTCATTTCCCAAGTTGTCAGTAAAAGCTTTGGAGGTCGTGGAAGAGCATTAAGCCAGAGGACTCTGCTTTCTCCTTAAATCAAACTCACAGCCTGTGGCCTTCGGGGCAGAGGGCTTCAAACTTGGCAACCTTAAGTCTTGTGGACTTCAACTTCGAATGGTTGCTGAACATAGCAATAGCAATAGCAATTAGACTTATATAGCGCTTCATAGGGCTTTCAGCCCTCTCTAAGCGGTTTAGAGAGTCAGCATATCACCCCCAACAATAATCCGGGTCCTCATTTTACCCACCTCGGAAGGATGGAAGGCTGAGTCAACCTTGAGCCGGTGAGATTAGAACCGCTGAACTGCAGATAGCAGTCAGCTGAAGTAGCCTGCAGTGCTGCATTTAACCACTGCGCCACCTCGGCTCTAACAAGAAGTCACTAAGTGAGGACTACCTGTATAGCCAAAAGCCCTTCTCTGTCTTTCATGGTTGACAAAGCCTAATGCTTCACCTGACGAAAGTGGTATCACTTTTGGTGATCGACCCTCAGAATCTCCTCCATGGGGGCTGCTCTGAACCCAGGGCGGTGACCCCCACTATGTATGAGTGTGTTTGCAAACCCAACTTCATACCTACAATGAAGAGTTGAAGTCCACAAGTCTTAAAAGTTGCCAGGTTTGGGGAACCCCTGCCTTAGGGCTACGTGGAGAGGTCAAAAACTTAGATATGGCTTCCCAAACTCATTCTGAACCCGAACAGCTAAGACCCCAGTTGTATGTCGCCCCCTCATGTCTTAATTTCATTCAGATACCCTATTTTGTTGGGTACGAAGCAGGAGATGTTGTAAGCAAGATGTTGTCTTAGCATCAACTTTGTCTGGGCTTGGAAGCTCAGCTTTGGGTGATGGGCCATTCCCTGTCTGTAGAGGGTGGGGGTGGGGGAGGCATAGACACCTCCCACAAGAAGAGAGTGCAGAATCCCTTTCTAACCCAGAATACCGCAAGATCGTGTCCAAGGATCACTAGAGTTGATATATTATTATATAATATAAATATTGAAGAATATTTTAATATCTATGCAGTGAGAGACAAATCTAGGCTTCAGCTTCCTTTGCTGTTATGGATTTAAATCAGTGTTTTCCAACCTTGTCAACATTAAAGTGTATGGACTTCGGCTCCCGGAATTCCCCATGCTGGCGAGAGAATTCTGGAAGTTGACATCTATAGATTTTTAAGTTGAGAAACACCGATCTAAATAGATCTTTGAGTCATGTTTAGAACAGAATCCATTTCCAGGGCTATCTGTGAACCTCAAATTAAGAGTGTTCATTTGCTGTTTTTTAATTTTATTTTAAAAAAAGACACAAAGTCTTTCAAAACTCTGATCTGATTCTGCAGTTGGGTCTCCATGTGGGAAGCCCAGCTCAGTGGAAAGGAGTGCATTTCTTTAGGAAGCAACAAATGATGCCAGAGGGCTCCCTGCTGAAACCATGTTATGCCCTTCTGGTTGAGCTTGAACTTTTCTGAGAGTAAACAGGGACTTTGGCAATTCTAAACAATATTTTCGAAAACAGGAAATTCCCATCGAAAATGTATTGTGTACACGATAGCCTTGTCAGCAATTTATCAGTTTCCAGCCTTCCCCCCCACCCTCCCAGCCTCTCTCCTGCTCTTCAAATCTCAGAAAATCACCATTGCTGGAACGCGACCATTTGGAATATGCCTCATGATTCCCTCCTTTCATGATGCGTATTAAATTCACATAAACTTCAGAATTAAACATTAGTGCAAGGGCAGAGACAGCTGTGGAAAGAATATAGAGTTAAGATGACATTGTGGACTGAGTTTGTTAGAGGGAAGGAGATGCCATAATTCTGAACCGTCAAGCCATCGAAGGTAAAAAGTCACATGGTGAACTCCTGTTTTTTTTGACAGCAAGCGGGGAGATGTGGTTGCAGATCATGCCATTTATAAAAGCTGCAAAATTGGAGGGCTTCCCTTCAGCTTAGCTCACTTTTGTTTCCCCCCCTTAAAGAATGCAAGCACAAGAGTAGATTTTAAAAATTCAAATTCTTCACCGTGTAAGAGTTTTAAAGCAATAACCATTTGTGGGAGAGTGTGTTCTATTTGCAAAAAACATCAGATGTAACTGGGATTATCTGTCTCCCAGTGGAAACTAAAATCATTACCTAATAGTAGTTTAATTGTGTATGTGCTGGACAACAGATGAAATCTCCTCGCTCCAGTATATATATAATAGTGAAGGCAATAATTTTGAGTCATTTTCTCAGCTGTTTATTTAAGAGAAGTGGTTTTTGATGTAGTAAAAAAAAGACTTTGTTGCAGCCTGACCTTTTCAGCATAATTTGTTGGCGCATTTACAGGCAGACAGATGTTGGCTTTTTAATAGGATTATTGTATATATAAAAATGCTGGACTTAACCAAAGGAAAAGACTTGAGAATATATGGTTTCCTGATTGATCAGCCCAAAGCGGTACCTTTTAAGTTGGAAAAAATTTAATAAAGTCCTGGTATAAATTTAGAAGGCGGTTTGGTTCAACTGAATTTCAATGCCTTCTTATACTTACCAGTTTTGCTGATGGTCAGACCTCCTTCTTCCCCCTTTTCAGAGATTAGGCATGTCTATTTATACCAAATCACCTAATTTTCTGCAACCTTGCAGAGTTCCCCAAGCATGGACAATCAAAGATCTTCAAGTGATCTTCAGGTTTCCCTTCTTGTTGTTGAAGGCAACAACGGACAAATCCTGTCCATTTATACCAAAGACCATCTCGCCTTCCATTTTAGATCATGTTGTCAGGGGTTTTGAATTCCAGCTTAGTCACTTAGTCCAGTGTTTTTCAACCTTGGCAACTTGAAGATGTCTGGACTTCAACTCCCAGAATTCCCCAGCCAGCATTCGCTGGCTGGGGAATTCTGGGAGTTGAAGTCCAGACATCTTCAAGTTGCCAAGGTTGAAAAACACTGACTTAGTCCTTCGAATAAGTCCAAATTTCTTCTTTCAGGATTTTAAAGAGTGTAGCGTTTTCTGCAAGGCATGGAGATTGTACGACTTCTGTAAATTTGGTTCATTTCTTGGCTGCATTTATGCAAATGAGTGGACGGGGGATTGATTCAGTAACAATAATTTTCAGAATCAACAACAAAAAAAAGTTAACGAAATAGGAAAAGTTATTAGTGTTCTCAGAAACAAACTTGGCCAGTCAGTGGCAGTTAATTAAACAATGCAGCTTGCATTTTCAGATTGATTCCAGGCCTTATGGATGACGAACCTAACTATTATATAAGCCTCCATGCTTGGAAGCTGGGCTATTTAGAAACCCATCTGTGGAGAATTTCACAATGCTTGAAATAATCCTTCATTTCAGCTGGAGAAATGATTTTCTCATACTCGTGGTGGTCATCACATTTTGCTGATAAAGCGGGAAGAGACCAGAGGTTGACACAATAGAGCAGCAAGGTATCTTCTTGATCAGCGAAAGCAAAGTTCTAAGACTTCGTTCTAAGGTTAATCAGAGGAAAAACTTGCCTCCAGAAGTTGTGTGTGCTCCAACACTGGGAGTTTTTAAGAAGAGGTTGGATAACCGTTTGTCTGAAATGGTATAGGGTTTCCTGCCTAGGCAGGGGGTTGGACTAGAAGACCTCCAAGGTCCCTTCCAACTCTGTTATTCTATTCTATTCTAAGACTGCTTGTGTGGTTGTGAGCTAAGGAGTCAAGGAAGCAACTCACCTGGGGGGGAGGGGGGATGAATATTAGGCTTGACGAGAGGTGTTAGATTTTAATGTAATATGATTGCAGATGTATACTGTCTTCTCTTATTTTTTCTTTAAAACTAAGATATGTTAAGTATATTGATAGGGAAGCATAAATACCATCAACACAGAATGGAGTTTGCTCAGAAGCTGAAATACACCAATGGGAGGAAGAGTGGGAAGCAGAGGAGAGAAGAAAGATGGGAAGAGAGGGATAGGAGAGAGGAAGAGTGGGAAACAGAGGAGAGAAGAAAGATAGGAAGAGAGGGATAGGAGAGAGGGTAAGGGGGGAAGATGAGGAGGATAAGGAGGAGTGGTAAGGGGAGAGAGGAGGAGGAGAAAGGAAGGGGAAGTAGTGTAGGAAAGGATGATGGAGGGAAGAAAGGAGGTAGGAGAGAGGTAGAAGAAAGAGGTGTATGGAAAGCAGAAGAGCCAATAATGGGTTGTTATCTTTCTGGGCGTTGATGACAAGAGGAACTAATTAAGTAATTACTACTTAATACAATAGGATATTGGCTATGTAATAGTATACATGTGGATTATATGTTATGAAAATGGAAAACAAAAAAGTATATTTCCAAAAAAAAAGAAAAAGAAAATTAAGGAAGCAACTCACCTCTTTAACTATCTTTTATAAATGTTTATTTAAATGATCTGTAGAGACCACCAGATAAATGGGGGGAAAAAGGAGTTCCTTCAACACGAAACAGATTGGTTTGCGGGACTCCTTCAAACAAAGTTTTCTCTGGTTTTTCCCTGCCTTTAAAAAAAAAAAAAAAAACTTCTCTTCTTGTGTGACTTTCCTTACATGTCCTAAAGCCATTTCCTTGCAAATGATTCCCACTCTCCCAAGAATGCCATGATTCTCCTTCTCCTGAACATTTGGTGGTAACTTTTTACATGTGCTTAGAAACCCTTGAGTGACGCTTGTTCTGCCAAAATAATTTACGGTTCCCGGCTTCCAAAGATTGAGATCATTTTTCTTGGATTTGTTTTCTTGATGGCATCTGAAGATCTGTCATCGTCATAAATCATCTCCATAATGTAAAAACAAACAAACTAACCATCCAAAACAACCGAAGCACCCAGCAATCAGCTTCTCTTGGCCAAAGATAATATGCTGAGCGAACCATCAGCCAGCATTATGGTAGAAATGGGATTTGCTGCGTTGGGGGAATCAAGGGAAGGTCTTCTAATGTGCTGAACATGGATGTTCAGGCGTTTAAGCAGGAATGGGAGTTTGAAGCCGTAGTTCTACTTTGGCTGGGACCAAGAATTTAACTGTGGAGAAGGGATTGTGGTGTAGGAATTGAGCCACTTAAAAAAGTTGCTCCTGTATAACACATTCAGTTAACCAAACAGCAATAGCAGTAGACTTATATACCGCTTCATAGGCCTTTCAGGCCTCTCTAAGCGGTTTACAGAGAGTCAGCATATTGCCCCCAACAATCTGGGTCCTCATTTTACCCACCTCGGAAGGATGGAAGGCTGAGTCAACCCTGAGCCAGTGAGATTTGAACCGCTGACCTGCTGATCTAGCAGTAGCCTGCAGTGCTGCTTTTAACCACTGCGCCACCTTGGCTCTTCCCATATATGTTTACTTCAAAGGTAGTGCAGAGTCTCAAGAAGGAAAGGATTTATCCATACATACCACAGATTGGCTCAGGACCTGTCAGGTCAAATATGGAAGGAAGTCCTGATGTGCTCAAAGATGCTCCGATTACTCATGTTCAGAGTTTGTCATCTCTGGATTTGGGCTTTAGCAAAAATGCAGCTGTTCCTTAGATGAATTATGCGCCTGGAAATCCCTCTCTTCATATAACCTGTCCAAAGATACAGCTTCAAAAAGTGGAGGCGATGGAAACAGTCATGGCTGTCTCTAATCTCTTGTCTCAAAGCTTCTTGCCAGTCACGGCGACAAGCCACAATGCTGGATTTCAGTGCCTCAACATATAAAAATTGAGGCTTTTTTATCAAGCTCATGCTGCATAAATAAAGCCCTTAGACTGAGCGAAGTGATAAAATTCAGCTGACACGCAGAGATTTGAATGAGCAGGCAGGAGCATAGAGCTTAAGCGACTTCAAATAGAAATAAAGCTACTTTCTCCCACTTGTGTTTTTTTCCCCAGGATCTTCTGATAAGCCTTTTTTATTGTCTGGGAGAAACAAGGGGAAAAAATTTACATGAGAAGTATAAAGAATGTTGACTATTGTGCTTGATTTCCATCTGCTCTACTTTGAATATTCCCAGGCACACACACAGGTGCAAATGTACACACACACACACACACACACACAAATGTTTGTCTCAGTCAAGGCTGTCTATTCCTACCCAAATCTCCTATATCACAGGTATTTAGTTGTCTCTCTCATGGAAGAACTTCTTCTGTGATGGTGATAGCATGCAGAAAGCGTTCTCTGGGTGCATATGTTTTTTCTCAATTTCCATGTGAAAGGGTGACGATGGAGAAGACCAATGTTGCTAGAATGGACTCAAACCTGCAACCCTCAGTTGGCCCCCACAGATCCTGTGGATCCAGAGTTGGTTTAGTTTAATTTAGTTTAATTTATTGTCGTTGCACCTCGTACAACGACATTGAAGGCCATCTTCAGTGTACAATGACAGTTCAGGTTTGTTTATTTATTTATTTATTATTCAGACTTATATACCGCTTCATAGAGCTTTCAGCCCTCTCTAAGCGGTTTACAGATTTTTAGCAAATTGAGTCAGCAAATTGCCCCCACAATCCGGGTCCTCATTTCACCCACCTCGGAAGGATGGAAAGAGCTGAGTCAACCTTGAGCTTTGTGAGATTAGAACCGCCGAACTGCAGATCACAGTCAGCTGAAGTGGCCTGCAGTACTTGCACCCTAACCACTGCGCCACCTCGGCTCCTTGTGGTTGTTAAGGAATCACGTGCCGCCATTAAGCACGACGTCAGGTGGCGGCTGGTTTCCTCATTGACTTGGCTTATTGGAAGCTGGCAGTGAAGATCACAGCAGGGGGAGGACGTGACTGTGGGAAGCTGTGACCATTGCAACTGTGTGCCAGGTTGCCAAGCGCTCCGATCCTGTGATTGTGGGGACGCTGCGGCAGCCACAACTTCAAGGACCGGCCATAAGTCTTCTGGTTGAGCACTGTTGTAACTCCGAATGGTTGCTGAACAAGAAGTCACTCAGTGAGGACTACCTTTATAGCCAAAAGCCCTTCTCTGTCTTTCATGGGTATAATGCTTCTCCTGACAAAAGTGGTATCACTTTTGGTGGTCAAGACCCTCAGAATCTCCTCCACGGCGGCTGCTCTGAATCCAGAGCAGTGATCCCGCTATGTATGTGTGTGTTTGCAGACCCAACTTCATACCTACAGTGAAGAAAACTGAGTGTTGTGTTGGTGTAGCCCGCTAATTTCTGTGTTTCTGGATTTGCCTGATTCATTCCTCTCTCTCTCTCCCTCCCTCAATTTTTTTTTTTAAGCTTCTTAAATTGTTTTTCCATTCCGTTTAGTTCTAATTGGATACATCTTTCTGTAATTGTCGTTTCTTGTGTTGCCACTTACATGCTTAAATTTTTTGCAACCAATCTATGGGAACAGAGCTCCTTTCTCTGCGGTTCCTGGACTCCTCTGCTCCAGGACGGTTACAATATTCAGATATTTCTAATAGCCGGTTTTAATGAGCATTCTTCATTCTGTCACCCTTTTCCCCCCCGAAATAGACGGATTTCACTTCAGCATCCACTGTTTCACTTTTCAAAGTGTCACTTTAATTTGGTCATGGATTAGTTGGGAATGGATTCCATCCCGCCCTTTGTAAATCGGTTGGGGAGTTTTCCAACAGCTCTCCAAAGGTCACTTGCCAATATTTTTTCCACAATGAAGTCTTCTTGCAGTGATGGCAATGCCTATTTGGCTGGGGCTGATCTTGAAACAAGCAGGGGAGGCTCTGGTTAGCATTTGGCTGATTGGAAAATTGTGGGTTTGCAGGCGAGACTTGGAAGCGTAAAAGAAATGCCTATGGAAGACAGACACTAATTCTTAATAAGAGCCAAGGTGGCGCAGTGGTTAAATGCAGCACTGCAGGCTACTTCAGCTGACTGCAGTTCTGCAGTTCGGCTGTTCAAATCTCACCGGCTCAAGGTTGACTCAGCCTTCCATCCTTCCGAGGTGGGTGAAATGAGGACCCGGATTGTTGTTGGGGGCGATATGCTGACTCTGTAAACCGCTTGGAGGGGGCTGAAAGCCCTATGAAGCGGTATATAAGTCTAACTGCTATTGCTATTGCTATTTGGGAACTGTGTTTCAGGAACATCTAGAAACTTTATTATGTCTAATGAAGGCCCAAGAGCTGCATTGGCTAAAGCATAGCCAAAGAAAGACTTGCAAGGCATGAAACAGCTGGAAGCATCCTTGGGGTGTATAAGAGTAAAAACTGTCTAGACTTTAATGGAACTATGTCACACCTGGTCACAATTGTTTCAGATTCTCTGAAACAACTGGAAGGTAAGGTCTTAGAGCCAAGGTGGCGCAGTGGTTAAATGCAGCACTGCAGGCTACTTCAGCTGACTGCAGTTCTGCACTTCGGCTGTTCAAATCTCACCGGCTCAGGGTTGACTCAGCCTTCCATCCTTCCGAGGTGGGTGAAATGAGGACCCGGATTGTTGTTGGGGGCGATATGCTGACTCTGTAAGCTGCTTAGAGAGGGCTGAAAGCCCTATGAAGCGCTATATAAGTCTAACTGCTATTGCTATTGCTATTAAGTGCGCCGAATTCTTCCTATATTGGGGCCCAATTTGCTTGCAGAACTTGGTAGGGCTGTGAAGGGCTGTTCAATGTGAACTCACAACACAGATAACCATGAAATAGAACCCGCGAAGGGCCTCAAGCAATCTTGCATGTTTTAATATTGAGTTTGGAGACAGGCCAGTAATCCATTTCTGGTTTGCAGCGATTAGATAATTAGATTGTTATAATTTGATAAATACATAATTTGATTAATAGAATAGTCCTAATGATGGGAGGTTCAGGTCAACTGATAGGCAGCATCCCCATGCTGGTACCTCATACTCCAGATGAGCGGAACCAGAATTGTCCCCCCCCCCCAAAAAAAATTCTCAGCCAGCCAAGCGTTTGGCTGAGCTTCTGTGGCATTCCCAGAGCTGGCGTCCAACTTCCCCTGGGGGGGCAGGGGGCCCTTTTCTGCAATTAATTCCGCCTTCCACCGGGAAGATATCCTAAGTAAACAAGCAGTGGTGCTCCCTATATTTAGGGCTGTCTTGGTGGACCACTCTCTCTTTCCCAAAAGCAGAAGATGCAAGATTAAATTAGGTCATCTGCTCACAGCTAAATACAGCTTTTATTAGATAAGTACAACTTACATTAGGCAGGCATAGCAATTTTCTGTCTGCTGCTCAAAATTGCTGCCTAAAATCTGAAACGGTTTAGAGCGGCTCTTTTGCCATCTCTGTAGCGGTGGTTATGAAACGGACACTTATCCCACGCTTGAAGAATGGGAATGGAGAACTTTAGAGTTTTAGATTTCTCTAGTAAACTGGCTGTTTGCCTTCCTTCCTTCCTTCCTTCCTTCCTTCCTTCCTTCCTTCCTTCCTTCTTTCCCTCCCTCCCTCCCTCTCTCCCTCGATTCCTACTTGTCTTGGAAATAACTTTGATATCTCCTTTAGTGGATGTATTGTCGTAGCTTTGCCAGATTCTGGCCATATGGTGGAGTTTCATGAAACCATTGGCCTCCTGCCAATTATCTCCCGGAGACCTATTAGATCGCACAGACTAGGCCTCCTCCGGATTCCATCTGCCGGCCAATGTCGGCTGGCGACCCCCCCTGGGGGAGGGCCTTCTCTGTGGCTGCTCCGGCCCTATGGAACGATCTCCCCGTGGAGATCCGGACCCTTACTACCCTTCCGGCCTTCCGTAAAGCTACCAAGACCTGGCTGTTCCAGCAGGCCTGGGGCTGTTGAACTATCCAGCCCCATCCTAGGTTATGAATGTTGTTGAATTTTTAATTGTTGTTTTTATTTTTTATATTCCCTCTTCCCTTTATTTGTAAGCCGCCCTGAGTCTTCCGAGAGTGGGCGGCATACAAGTTAATTAATTAAATAAATAAATAAATTTGAGGCTCTCAGAAAGTGTGGGGGCTTTTTCCTCTGATTTTAGAACCTGTTTCACTGACAATAAAGAAGAGTTCTTGTTCCTTGCACAGAACGGGGGGGGGGGGGGGGAACAAGTAAGGTTTATCCCGTGAGTACCACACGTATCCCTAAAACAGCTTTCTGTTACTAGAATCAGGCCAGATGAAAAGCGGTTTTTGAAAGGAAGAAGAATCACAACTGTTTTGAAAGGAAGCAGCTGAAAGGAATTTACATGTTGTTTAAATTGCTTGAAATCAGCATTATTTGATGTGGTTCACAAACAAAAGGAAATGTATTTTAACTTCAGCTGGGAACCCAATGAGCTTAGCGGGTATCGAAGGAAACTTACCAAATGAAGGTATGAAGTTTATACATGTGCCTAGTTTACACATACACACACAGAGAGATGAGACTTACACATTAAAGGTTTTGAGTAGAGGTCTTTTGTTTTTTTAATGATTTCTGTATCAGCTTGGAGTAGTTGAACCAAAGAAAGATTTGCCGTGGTGAGAAGGGAAATTGATTTGGCCAAGCCTAAAAGCCTTTGTGGGGTTTCTTAACAATAAATTCTTTGCAGCTAATTTTCAGCCGTCCCCAGAGCCTCTTCGTCTGTCCTCACAAAGTCAAGTCAACTGATGGATGTAGACAACACACACACACACAAATAGCCCTCTTGCATAATTGCTCCAGAGAGGAGGGCTCATATTTTTAGCAATTTATTATTTCTGCGCTGTCTGCCTTTGGTGCAGCGATCAGGCTCTGCTGTTTCTGTTCATCGTACAGGTGTTTGATAAACACAACCGGCTGATTCTCTAAATATTGACATAAGCAGATGTTCAGTTGTACTTTCCCTCTGTTTAACAGAGTTGATTGATGGCACTCTGGAGGGTTTTTGTTCTTAGTTTTAGTACTTGTTCCTGCTTCTTGTCTATCAGGTATGTAGGTTCAAAGGATGACTACCGGCAGAGAATCACGCAGTTGTATTCTATTCCGGCAGAAGTAGCAATCTGAGTGTTGAATCAGCAGATGGCCTTGAAGATTAAAGAATATTAAAAGAAGGAGGGAGGAAGAGAAAGAAAGAGAAGAAAGAGGGTAGGAGTAGCGGAGAGGTAAGGGAAGGAAGAAGGGGAAGGAGACGAGGAAGGAAGGAAGTAGAGAAGGAAGGGAGGGAGAAAAGAAAAGAAAGAGAAAATAAGGTGGTGTCATAGCAGGGGCGAAGGATGGTAAACAAAGCATTTCAAACTATACCTTATAACCTTTCAAATGGAATAATAACAATATAAGAATGGCAAAGAAAAAGAATAACTGTGTGAATGTATATCTATAACTGTGTGTAAGAGAATAAATGACAGTAAAAATATAAAGCACAATATAGGTAAATAATATTTGGTCATAAGTAGCTAAGTATAAATAAATAAAGAATTGTAGATAAAAATGGATAACGAATAAGGAGATTATGAATGAAAGATAGAAATGTATAGTAGGGAAAATATTAACTGCAAAGAAACCGATTCGGAGCTGCGGTATGATATACGATGGAACTTATTGTTCCTACGTTGTTTTTAAGTTATGTGTTTGTTTCTGTTGATGTGCTTATGTGTATAAAATAAAAATATATTAAACACACACAAAAAAAGGGATGCATCCACAAAGGATTTTCCGTGCAAAAAAATGTTTTATTTGTGCGAAACAACAGAGGATGCCCGATCCAGGTTTCAGATGGAGAGGAACGTGTGCGCTGTCCACGTTCTTGGGTTTGGGAAATATGAATCTTCCAACAGAAGAGAATATCTGTAGCTCGGGGTTGAACTGTGGGGTCCTTGGTGCTCTCTGAGCTTGGTGGTTTCCTTGCAGATGTTTCATGACCCAACTAGGGAACATCATCAGGGCACTGATGCTGCAGTCCAACAACCATGCTCAGAGACCACCGAGAACTCCATAAATGTGGGTCTACTGAATGGGGGGTATTTAGCTACTTTTCTCTCTCAATGTGGCACTGTGATGAATGCTTCATTGAAGGCACGACTGGAGACAGACTTCTTCTGATGCTTGGATGTACTTTGCGCCTTTGATGAATGCTCAGGATTGTTTATTCCAAGCTAAGCCCAAGGAAAGCATTAATCTTACCCCAGGAGAGTAGAATTCTCTCTCTTTTTATCCTTGGGGAAGAGAATCACCGAAGGAATGGTTTGCATGTTGAGTGCAAGAAAACTGCCTTCTATCATGCTGTATAGTTTGAGAGAGTCTTTTTTTTCAGTTCTGGGGGGGAAAAAAGAAGAGTTTGATCCTTTGGTAATTCTTTCCAGATCTCTTGTCAGCCATTAGGGGAGCCCTCCTATCACCCAGAGAGTGTTTTTGACATGGAGAAACTAAATAGTGTGGCAAGTTCACACTAATATTATTTCGACTCCCATCAGTAACAGACAGCTCAGTGTTTCCGGGCAAAGGCAACAGGAAGGCGGTGACACGGATGGTTCTGCATTGTGGTTACATCTACCCCCTAAACCGTAGACAGGATTTCAGCTCTTCTAGCTGCTGTGGCCTCAATCCAGAGAGAGGTGACAAGTTGCGTCCCCTTGGGTATCAGCGGAGAGAATTGGGCCATCTGTGCTGCTTTGAAGATTCCTTAATCAGGCAGCTAAGAAGTAATTTGATTCTGGGTTGGGGTGAGTCAGCAATTTCATGGGCTGTAGATGCCAGCCGCGGCCCATTCAGCAAATTTCCCTTCAACAAATAACCCTCTAAACTTTAGGAATGGAAGTTCCACATTTTTCAGCTGGGTGGGTGGAGTCGTTTGAGTTTCTCTTGCCCTGGACGTAAATTGTTGGTAGTGTTGACATGTTTAAAAAAACCATGCGCCTGTGTAATAAAACAAAAATAAAAATTAGTGCTCTTCATCACCAAAGCGATTCATTCCTAGGTTAGGTAAATCAACCCCGTTTGGCCAAGGCTTGAGAAACAATGCAGAACTTCCTTTCCAGTAGTACAATATATATATATATATATATATATATATATATATATATATATATATATATATATATATATATATATATATATATATATATATATATATATATATATATATATATATATATATATATATATATATATATATATATATATATATATATATATATATATATATATATATATATATATATATATATATATATATATAGATCTATTTCAAGCTATTTAGCTCTCATCAGCTAGCCACACCCTTACTGGGAATCGAACCTGTGCTCTATTGCCTCTAAGGCAGATAAGATTCCCAGCAAGGGTGTGGCTAGCTGATGAGAGCTAAATAGCTTGAAATAGATCTATACTAGTCTCCCTTTATTTATTTATCAGCATAAATATAACAAATGTAATAAAAAGGCAACAGTAAAAAATATTGGGTTTCTGTCTGGATGGTCTCTTGTGACGAGCCGAAGACAGAGAGTGGAAGTGTGACCTTCCATATTTGGGCATACCAGGGGTTGTGACTTTAAATATATATATATATATGTTATATTTATGCTGATAAATAAATAAAATATATATATGAAAAAAAAATCCATTTCTATTTGGGAACTCTGTGGTTGTGACTTCCCTCGATGAGCCCTGTGTGCAGTTAATCAAATAAATGGCCACTCTTCTGTACTCACAAATGCTGCACCTTCCCAGTTGTTCCTAGCGAATGCTGAGTCCAGCTTCTTCCCACAACTGTTGGGGTTCAGTGCTCTGCGTTCGGTGCCTGGCATGATACCCCTTCCTTCTTGAGCAGTTTTGAGCAAGCAGCAAATTTGGCTTGTTGCAATTGTGGCTTCAGCGTCCTTTAGGAAGGCCCCCTGAGTAGCCACCAAGACTACAAGGCTCTTGAGGACCACAAGGACAATTGTGAGTTTCCTTCAAAGGGCTCCTGAGGGTTTGAAGAACGGAATAGCAGGAACTGTAGAAAGGATGTTGGTCTCTCAAAGGATATCTCCTCCTTGTTTTTGTAGGCTGGTAACCATTTATACGGGTAGTCCCCCACTCACGACCACAGCTGAGGCCAAACGCGAGACATTTGTTAAGTGGGTTTTCCCCTGTTTTACGACCTTTCTCGCCACAGTCGTTAAGTGAATCTGGCTTCCCCACTGACTTCGCTTGTCAGAAGGTCGCAAAAAGGGATCATGTGACACACCCCACACATCCCCGGGGACTCTATAACCGTCATAAACATGAGCCAGTTGCTGAGCATCTGAATTTGGATCGCGGAAACGCTGGAAAGGTCGTAACTGTGAAAACTGTCATAAGTCGCTTTTTTCAGTGGTTGGCTTTTTGTTATTCCCCTGCTTAAAATAAGCCCACTCTAGATTGGGGCTCAGGGCAACGTTATGACCTCAGCGGGAAGTAAAGTGCCCTCTTCACCTGTGTTTCTTTCTAGAGGATTATCCTAGCGGGACGTGGCTAGGGGACGAGAACAACCCCGAGATGCGTGTGCGCTCCCCTATCACCCCGGCAGACATGCTCCACATCAGCACCAATTGCCGGACGGCCGAGAAGATGGCGCTGACCTTGCTCGACTACCTTTTCCACCGAGAAATCCAGGCGATCTCTAACCTCTCCGGCCAAGGGAAACACGGCAAGAAGCAACTCGACCCTCTCATGATTTACGGCATCCGTTGTGAGTACCGGGTCTCCTTGGGCCTCGAGACCTCTCCCCACAAGCACCTCTTTCAAACTGGCACAGCAGAGGGGGGCAAACCTGGGCTTTGTAAGGATTTGGGAGATGGTTGGCCAAGTGGTGGTGGGGGGCGATAAGTCTTGTTTTGGTTGGGGAGGGGCAGCTACTGTCCTCGTGACCCGTCAAAACCGCGTTCCACAAAAGCGCGGTCGACGAAATCGCGTATGTGACGTCATCACAACGCGACGAAAAAGATCTAAAAATTGAAATAAAAATTAAATTACAGCAAGCCGATTCACATAAAGGTAAGGGTTAGGTTAAGGGTTAGGGTTAGGGTTAGGGTTAGGTTAAGGGTTAGGGTTAGGTTAAGGGTTAGGGTTAGGGTTAGAGCGTTAGCGTTACGTTTAGTGTTAGGTTAAGGGTTAGCGTTAGGTTTTTCGTTATGTTAAGGCTTAGGTTTAGGCTTAGGTTTAGGCTTAGGTTTAGGCTTAGGTTTAGGCTTAGGTTTAGGCTTAGGTTTAGGCTTAGGTTTGGGGGGGTTAGGGTAAGGTTTTCGCTTTATTTTTACATTTTTCTATCTTTTTCGTCGCGCTGTGATGACGTCACACACGCGCTTTCGTCGAGCGCGATTTTGTCGTCCGCGGTTTTGTGGTAGAACCACTATCCTTTGGATCTGCCCTGACAGGCTGCAGGCTGCATCCATCCCACAGAAATCAGCTGGAAAGACCTACTTGGCTTGACTGGGATGGCGGGAGGGAGATTCAACCTTCGCATTTACACAGCTGTGTCCTAACACAAAAGTTTTGTCAGTCTAGGAAAATTACCCAACAGTTTTCCCTTCGCTGTAACGGAAGGCGTCTGAAATTGGCTGGTTTCTGGGGGTTTTTTTTTTTGTTCCTCTGGAGATAAATACATAGGGGATGCCTAACTTTTTCCGACAAGTGAGAAAGCCAGTCTGGTTTCAGGAGACTTGGATTTATAGGGGTGGCTGAACTGCTCCAGCGGACCAAGGAAATGCAAGAATCTGCGTTGGGGGGGAAAAAGGCCCTTTCTCGAGGAAGCCACTCAGCAGTTATTGAGTTAAGTTAGCAAAAGCTGAAAAGTCCCCAGTGCTATTCGTCTTTCAGATGAGCTGATCCAGTTTCCTCATTCCGTGCTGCTGCATGTTGAAAAAAATATAAGTGAATTCGGGCATAGCCCTCCATTCTCCAGTGGCGATAAGGCAGCTGGCCCCGACGGTCAACAGTTGGGATGGAAATCTATTGATCTTAAGAGTAGCTTGAGAGGAAAGTTGGTTTCGAAAGGAAATGTTGAAGCTTGTGGCAGAGATTCTCCATGTGCGTGTTGGTTTTGTGGGCCTACTTAAATGTGGCCCAGAAGTGATGTGTTCTAGGAGAAAAGAACGGCAAAGATTCCGAATAAGTGCCGCTCCAAAATATTGTTCACAAAGTTTTGTCTATTCCTTTGTGATGCTTGGAATGGGGAACCACTTTTCGCGATCAGAGATAAAGGGTTCAGAATGGTGTTCTTTCCAGAGGTTATGAATTTATGAAGATTGATGTAGTTAAGATTGAAGATTTTGGGGTAGAAAACCAAGTCAGACGGTTGATCTAAACCATACATCTCGATCTGGAAGCTCAAGTTATGGTTTGGATTAGAAGTCATGTTTTCGGGAAGCCACAGCTTGCTCTAATGTCTGAACTGAAGCACTGATCAATCCCCACACTGAATACTGTATTTTTCGGACTATAAGACACACCGGAGTATAAGGTGCACTATGATTTTTTAAGAGGTAAATTTAAAAAAAAGTTTTTGCACTCTGCAGGCCTCTCAAACCAGGGGTGAAATCCAGCAGATTCTGACAGGTTCTGGAGAACCGGTAGCAGAAATTTTGGGTAGTTCAGAGAACAGGCAAATACCACCTCTGGCTGGCCCCAGAGTGGGGAGGGCAGGGGGATTTTGCAGTATTCTTCCCCTGCCACGCCCACCAAGCCACGCCCACAGAACCAGGTTAAAAAAAAATGAATTTCACCACTGTCCCAAACCCTCTGCGTGCCTCATATTTTGCAAAAAAAGGGGGGCATGCAGATGCTTTGGAAGGCTTGTAGAGTGCTCCGGGGGGGGGGGGAAACAAGCAAAAACAGCCCGTTGTTTGGTAATTTTTGCCCTCCCCAGCCCCCCGGAGCACTTTGCAAGCCTCCCAAACCCTCTGCACATCCATTTTTTGCAAAGAGGGTGGGATTTCAGTAGGCCAAAAATGCTGTATTCAGTATATAAGACGCACCCAGATTTTCATCCTCTTTTTTGGGGGAAAAAGGTGCATTTTATGCTCTGAAAAATACAGTAATATGTCACCCACTTTTCTCCAACAACCTGTGGACGAGCATTATTTTCAACCACCCCCGCAAGACTGCCAAGTTGCGTTTCAGTTAAGTCTCGTCTTTCAACCCGTCAGTGGAAAGATCCTTGTTGATCCTTTTCTCTTTCTGGGAAAAAAGCCCCAACCCCAGTCTGTATTTAATAGAAAATATTTTGAAAAGTATATAATATTCTGCAGCCGCACTTTCCAAAATGAGGGGAAATATGCTTATTAGGAATTCTTTTTTTTTTTTTTTTTTTTTTTTTTTTTTTGATTTTTCAGGAAATATATTTTATTCAATTTTCACATTCCATTTGCAATCATTTATATACAGGGTATTTACTATAAGAAAAGAAAAAAAAAAAAAGAAAAAGGGAATAAAACGAACAAGTAAAAAGGAAACACAACTCATCATTCACAACCCCACCTAACCCTTGCGTCCTCCATACACCCCATCTACCCCCTCCAACTTTCCTTTCTCCCTCTAACACTCCCCTCCTACTTCCCTTTCCCCTCAAGCCTTCCTTCTCCCCTTACTCCCCAGACACCCTCCTTACATTCCCCTTACTCCTTACATTCCCCTTACTCCTTCCTTACTCCTCCCTCTTCCTTCCCTCTACCTCCCTCCTTGGTGTATGCCTTTGTTCAAGTGTTGTTTGATCTGATAAAAGTAAAGTAAACCAAGGAAAATAATAATAATAATAATAATAATAATAATAATAATAATAAAAAAAGGAACCACCGTATATAAATACATTCTTGTTCTTATTAAAACTATATTAACACCCCCCCACCCCACCCCCCACAATCCCCATCCCTAATCCTCCCGACTTCCCAGGGTCCACACCTGGCACTACCTTCTATCTAAGATATCTTGTATACATATGGATTAAAAAATAAAAGTAATATATCAAAAAAAAAGAAAAAAAAAGAAAAGAAAAGCAGAGAAAGAAAAAAAAAGGAAAAAAAGAAAAGAGAAAAGAGAAAAAAGAAAAAAAAGAAACCACTCTTTGTGTTGATCTCAGCCCCCCATCTTTATCTATGCTTAAATAGTATAAATCATTCTATCTATATTTTATTCTCATCTCTTACTTCTTTGCTATTTACCCCGACCTTCTGTAGACTCTCCCGTTCCCTTCCTAAACCTCATGATCCCTTCCAGTAAGATTTAAGCAGCGTAGTTTATGCCATATATTCAAATATAACTTTACAGACAAATAATCAAACTTTCCCATCTAATAAAATTTAAACAACGTAAATGATCTTTCTTTACCCCTTTTTCAAACAGTAATTCAAAATAATCTAACCCGATTTCCCCTTCTTAGTAAAGTTAAGCAGCGTAGATCAGATATTACTTTACACAGGAATCAATTTCTGTAATTCCAACCGACTTCCCCTTCTAATAGAATTTAAATAACTTAGTTCATTCCACATGTATTTTACCCTCATCCCCCACTTGTCTGATATTTACCACTATCAAATTTATACTACCATTTGTTTAAAATATAACTCAGAGCGATTTGTAGCATGAATCCTTCCACATATTCCAATAATACTTTCAGCAAAATTCAGTTAACCTTCTATTTTAAGGTAGTCGCTTCTAACAAAATTTAAACAACATAAATCATTCCACATTCTTTTTACAGTTATCTTAAGATAATCCCAAGCGGCTTCCTGTTCTAATAAGCTTTAAACAACGTAAATTTTGCCCTCATCCCTTGCTTGTCTAATATTTATCACAAATAACGTAGTACTACCATTTGTTTAAAATATAACTCAGAGCGATTTGTAGCATGAATCCTTCCACATATTCCAATAATACTTTCAGCAAAATTCAGTTAACCTTCTATTTTAAGGTAGTCGCTTCTAACAAAATTTAAACAACATAAATCATTCCACATTCTTTTTACAGTTATCTTAAGATAATCCCAAGCGGCTTCCTGTTCTAATAAGCTTTAAACAACGTAAATTTTGCCCTCATCCCTTGCTTGTCTAATATTTATCACAAATAACGTAGTACTACCATTTGTTTAAAATATAACTCAGAGCGATTTGTAGCATGAATCATTCCACATATTCCAATAATACTTTCAGCAAGATTCAGTTAACCTTCTATTTTAAGGTAGTCGCTTCTAACAAAGTTTAAACAACATAAATCATTCCACATTCTTTTTACAGTTATCTTAAGATAATCCCAAGCGGCTTCCTGTTCTAATAAGCTTTAAACAACGTAAATTTTGCCCTCATCCCTTGCTTGTCTGATATTTACCACAAATAACGTAGTTCATTCCACATGCATTTTACCCTCATCTCTTGCTTGTCTAATATTTACCACTATCAAATTTATACTAGCGTTTATTTGAAAAATAACTCAGGACTATTACAACCAACTTTCCCTTCAAATAAAAGTTAAATAGCATGGATCATATTCAAATAATGCTTTCAGCAAGAGTCAGTTAACCTTCTATTTTAAAATAGTCCCATCTAACAAAGTTTAAACAACATAAATCATTCCGCATTCTTTTAACCACTATCAGATTTATGCTAACGTTACTTTAGAATCTAGCTCAAAGTAGTTTCACCCAGCTTTCCCTTCTGATAAAAATTAGTCCACTTTTTCTACCGGAGAGAGGTCTCAAACCCCCATTCAGTCCTCAACTTTAGGAAGTCTTTTGAAGTATCTAAATTCTCGATCTGCGTTCTTCTGCTTCTCCGAGGGAGGAGGGGCTACCCCCTCCATCTTGCAGCCGCATGGCCAGCCGTTTGCTTTCTCCTTCCGCTTGTCTCTCCTCTCTTCCAAGCGCGTCAGGAAGTCCCGCCTTCAGAATCCTACAATAAAAATCTTGAGCTTCCGAAACAGAGTTAAGACGAAATCTTTGATTCTCAAATGTAACCGTGATGCCGGCAGGGGCCTCCCATCTGTATCGAATCTGTTGACTCCTAAGCTCTTTAGTTAAAAAGGCGTAGTCCCTTCTTGCTCTCAACATTTGGAAAGGTATATCTTTGAAGACAATCACGTCCTGGTCATCAACTCGGAGACTGTTATTATGGAACTTTTGCACAATCGCGTTTCTAGATTCTTTTGTAGAGAAATGTATAATTATGTCCCTCGGGAGCTGTCGCTGTTCCGCTATCAAAGAGTTCTGGCGATAGATTTTCCGAATCTGCCAATCAAAGTTAAGTCCCGGGCTTCCCAGCGCATGGCTGAAGGCTTCAGCAAATGTCTGTTTCAAATTCTCTTGCTCCTTTTCACGGAATCCTCTGACTCTTATTGAAAATGCCCTCCTATCAAAATTTAGCGTCATAAGCTGTTCTTCGTTATTTCTAATTTTTTCTTGTAAAATTTGAATATTGGTAGTCAAATCAAAATTAGCCTTCTCCAGACTTTCCAATCTGTTCTCTATTTCAGCAGAGTAATCTGACAGGGCAGACACGGCTGCAAACGTATTCGCCTTCATTTGATTAACTTTAGATTTTAGATCCTCATAAAGTTGCAATACAAATTCCTTAAGTTCTTGCTTAAGGGCATTAAATATTTTAAAGAGATATTCCTGTGTTAAAACTTCTCCAGTAGAGGGCGTAGGAGACAAAGGCTGAGTTTCCAAAAAAGATTGTTTAAATTCTTTAGACACATTTGTAGCAAGACGTTTCTTTGATCTGGGTGCCATAATAGATAAACAAGTAAGCAGTGCTTCGCTCCCCTCTATTTCCAAAGAAAAAGAGTTTATTTTGTTAAGGAGCGGTCTGCAGGAAGATAAGCCCGGCTAAGTACATCCAGTAATCATCCACGGAGAGAAATCGCCATTTTAAAGTCTATTTAAACAAAGAAGTCTTTAAGACAAATGGTGCTGGTATTTAAGATAGTAATAAAAGCATAAATCTCACAGGGGTGGTACCCTCCCGTATCAACTCTAGCTTGAAAAAAACTTTGTTTTGTCCTGGGGGGGGCTAGCCTGTCTGGGGCTGCCAAAAAAAAAAAAAAGGCAGCTGAGAAGAACTGGCCGGAGATAAAGGCTCCGCTTCGGCTGGATCTAATCTCTTCCACAGCCAAAAAAAGAAAAAGGCTGTGGCTTACGAATAGACCCTAACCTACGGAGCTATCCTCCCTGCCCCTCTCTTAGCCAAAAAGGGGTGCTATCTATGATCTTATTTAGATATACAGACCAGATCTCTGAGGAGCTCGGTGGAGCCCTCCTCGGCAACAGGCCACGCCCACAGGAAGTCCTTATTAGGAATTCTTGATATTGTGCATAAGCTTCCCCACAAGCCATTAATCTT
The DNA here is from genome assembly GCF_051295495.1 of Thamnophis sirtalis. Classification (NCBI taxonomy): domain Eukaryota; kingdom Metazoa; phylum Chordata; class Lepidosauria; order Squamata; family Natricidae; genus Thamnophis; species Thamnophis sirtalis. Next base: position 47,826,798 of record NW_028261394.1, read on the forward strand.
CCGAGGTGTATATTTTCATTCGGTGGCTCCCCATAATGGCAGCGGATGGTGGTTGATCAGCAAAGGGTGGATTCAGGCAAAGGAGCCGGTTAAGGGCTCATTCCATCAAGGTTACCCAAGAAAGATTCCCCTGCGTAGCGAAATCCAATAGGCAGCGGTTAGCAGGGGGACGGGGGGGGGGGGTTGTCCCTGAAAAGATAGTTTTACTCTCTCATAAGTATAAATAGGTTTTCTCGGGCATTTCTGACTAATCTTTTTTAATATGATTCGAAGCTAAGAGTCAGGTAGTCCTCGGATGATGATAACAAGGAAGCCCAACATTTCTGTCCTTAAGTGAAATATTTCTTTAAGTGAGTTTGCTCCATTTCACAGCTTCCCTTGCCACAGTTGTTAAGCGAATCGTTGCATTTGTTAAGTTAGTAACGTGGTCGTTAAAGTGAATCTGGCTTCCCTGTGGACGTGGCTTGCCGGAAGGTCACAAAAGCGGATCGCGTGACTCCAGGACTCCGTCGTAAATATGAATCGGTTGCCAAGCGTCTGAATTTTGATCATGTGGAGTCCTGGGGATGCTGCAGTGGCCTGAACAAAAACAAAATAAATTATCGATCACTGTTAATTTTAATTCGAATTATTTTTTTTAAATGTCATTGTCAATTTTAATTGAGTTTGGGATATTCCATTTAATTTTTTTTTTTTTTACTTTTGTATTATGTGTTTCTTTTAATGTTGTACGCCGCCCTGAGTCCCTTGGGAGAAGGGCGGCATATAAATCTAATAAACCTAAAACTAAGTATGAAAAAACGGACCTAAGCCCCCCTTTTGAGTGCCGTCGTAACTTTGAACAGTCACTCAATGAATCGTTGTAAGTCGAGGACTCCCTGTGTCACAAGACAGACTTTGTCAGTGCAGGCGGAGATGTATCCAAAGCCCAGCTGAAAGGCCGAGGGGTGTTTTTGTGCGAATTACCGATTTCTTGATATTGCTGGGAAATGCATATATTCCTTGCGCTGATTTATTTTTATTCAAGGAAGATGCCGGGAAGGGGTTGACTCCTGGACCAACAGTTCCTCCGTCCGCCAAGTTCTGTGAATAATGTACACCCCCCCCCCCGGACCGAAAAATTCCCAACGGCTTTTGAGCAAGGGTACCGCTTCTTATCTGGAGGAAGTGGGACCGGGTCCAGCCTTCGCTTAGGGCGCCAGAGAAAAATACAGCCAAGGAGGGAGGATAGGAGCTTTCCCGCTGGGCTGCCAGAAGATATAGGACAGTGTTTCTCAAACCTTGGCAACTTGAAGATGTCCGGACTTCCAACTCCCAGAATTCCCCAGCCAGACAAGCTTTTTCCACCTCCCTGAAGGCAACAATTCCAAAAATGCCAGCCCCAAAAATACCCCCTAGAAGCAATTCCATAAATTGCCAGAATCTCGTCGTGTCTTCAGCCCCATTCTAGAAGATGGCCTTGGTAGATACCACACTCAACGTTCTTTTAGTTACTGCCAGTCAACCTAAAGGAACATTCCGCATTTCGTGAATGTCTTAGTCAAGAGAAGGAAATGTGCGCTCAACTTCATGTACCTGTAGCGAACATTTAAGTGACTGGAACATTGTTATCATCATGTCTCCCCTGGTCCTTCTCTTCCCTAGACTAGCCATGCCAGGTACTTACAACCGTTCTTCACATGTTTTAGCCTCCAGTCCAGTAATGCTCTTCTTGAACAACTTAAATCAGTGTTTCTCAACCTTGGCAACTTGAAGATGTCCGGACTTCAACTCCCAGAATTCCCCAGCCAGCGAATGCTGGCTGGGGAACTCTGGGAGTTGAAGTCCGGACATCTTCAAGTTGCCAAGGTTGAGAAACACTGATATCGGATTTCAGCACATCTTTCCCCTGGGACTTCACGGGGATTTTATCCTTGGGCAGCTTACCCAAGCGCCTCTCGATGGCAGAGAACTGGCGTCTGGTGATGGTGAAATGCAGGTGGGCTGGGATGCCGGTCATTCACCTATCCTTGGGCTGACACACCGCAGGGGGGATGAAAAGCTCCCTCTCTCAAGCATGTTCAGAAACAGAGACCCAGTCCCGTCCGTCCGTCCGTCCATCCCCAAATTAGCCCTTGGGCCAAAGAAATAATGGAAAAGCAATAGAGTAGAACAAATAATGGTGAACCTTTCGGCAGCGAGTGGCCAAACCAGAAGATGCATGCATCTCCGCACTCCACAGCATGTACGCAGCAGTCGGCTGATCTTTGGCCAGCTAGTCTTTGTGCGCCGAAGGACTGGAAACCCAAAAACCAGCTGGCTGGCGCACGCATGCCTATTTTTTTGGCCGTTTTCAGGCCATTTTCCAGGCTGTTTTTGGCCTGAACACGGCCTGAAAATGACCTGAAAATCAGCCCAGAAAACGGCCTGGTTTTTGGCTGGTTTTTGGGCCGTTTTCTGGCTGTTTTCTGGCGCTCCAGCGCCCATGAAGACCAGCTGTGCATGTGCTTTCCGGAAGCCAGAAGAGCAGCTGGCAAGGGCGCATGTGCCCACAGAGAGGGCTCCCCATGCCACCTTTGGCACGCTTGCCATGAGTTCGCCATCACGGGAGTAGAGCTTGTTTTTTCCTCCCAAATGGACGGTTGTAGAAACGGAACGGCTGTGGGAGGGGCAATGGGAGCGCCAGCAGAATTAGGGCGGGATTGTTTGGGGGCCAAAACTGGGCAGAAATCCAGAGGGACCTTTCTCAGGAGGGGCCCCAGGAGCAGCCGGTTCTCATTCAAACCCACTTTTCACGCGATGCCGAATCCCTACCAGGATAGAAAGTGTGGTAGCCGGGCCGTGTCCTCTGTGAACCTGCTATCAGTTTAATTCATCAGCGAGAGGGTCTGCCTCATCTGGAACCCATCAGGGTTTAAAATAGCCCAGACAGAGAGGGCTGCAACCTAAAACAGATTATGCAAACCTATCAAAACAGAACAAGGAAAAAGGAAGCAGGTTTCTGTTTCTGGTTAACGCAAGACGAACTTCATCCGAAAGCTCGCGATTTGCACATGTTGGGAAACCGTCTCTTCTCCGGAGAGCAAAACGGAACAGCGGACGCTTGGTGGACCGAAGAGCAGAGGGCAAAATAAAATAAAATAAAATAAAACCTGGTTTTCTTGGCCATGCAATTCTCCCCGAAATAACACACACCTAACCTGTCAGGTGGGATTGGCCCTTCCCTTGCTGACTTTAGGATGGAGAAGCAGACCTGGGGACTTCAACTCCCAGAATTCCTGAGCCAGCATGGCTGAAGAATTCTGGGAGTTGAAGTCCTTAGGTTGTAAAGGGGCCACAGTTGCCCACCTCCCACCTCGATGGGCTTAATGGGGAACGTCTTGGAATTGGGTTGGCCGGAAAGAAGCCTCTTTCCCTTCATCTGCTCGCTTTCTGCTTTCCCCCTCCTTACAGGTAGTCCTCGACTTACAACGTTCATTTAGTGACCGTTCAAAGGGACAACAGCACCGGGAAAAAAAAGTGATCGAAATTCACACTTACGACCGTTGCTGTGCCCCAAGGTTGCGACCTTCTGATGAAGCCAGATTCGCTTAACAACCGAGTTACTAACACGGTTTATCAGCTGCAGTGATTCACTTAACCAATGTGGCAAGAAAGGTCCTAAAAATGGGGCAAAACTCACTTAACGGCATAAATTTTGGGCTTGATTGCGGTCGTGAACCGAGGGCTGCCTGTGTTAATTTTCGCCTTGTGGGAACTCCAGCTGTGGAAGCTGAGGGGTGAGTTGCAGCTGCAGGATTCATCCAGTTGAGATTAGTCGATCAAAGGAACGTCCCCTCCCGCCTCAAAGAGAGGGACGCTTGACCACTCCAGCTCTCAATATGTGACTACGGCATTTATTCTTCTGATAACTGACATTGTGTCACCCGAAAAGCCAGAACCCTTCCAAAGAATTGTCGTAATCCGGCCTCTCAGTTCTTATCATTTTCTCGGCTCCCCTATTGCGCGGGGGTCCTGCTGCGTGAACTGCTTGGAATACCTCGGTGCGTTTCTCATATTGAACGCTAAAATTTCCGGTCGTATTTTCTGGGTGTTTTATTTTTGTGTCGGCTCCAAAATATTTATTCCCCTCCGGCAGAGAAATTAACTAATAAAAGCTATCGATGCGGGGGCTGAACATTGCCAGGCTCGTATTGCTAATATTGAGCCTGAGTGTTAAATCTGGAAACTGTTATGAGCTTTTTCATAACGGCCCCTCCCGATGAGCTCTAATGAGAAATTTTAAGCTAAGCTAACGAAGCTGCCGGCTGGCCATTTCGAAGCCATAACACTCACAGAGCATGAAACACTTGGGTTTTATCCCTGCGCCAAAACCAAAGCGGTCCTCACATTAATCAGCTCTCTCCTTTTAATGAAAATGCTTTTTCAGCATCCTTTCCCAACCTCCAGCCAATCGCCAACTTGCTCCCATAAATCAGCGATTCGGGTTACATTAAATGAGAACAAGAACATTGTCAATTAAGCCTGGATACTCCCGCTTGCAAATGTCGAAATCCCCTCCTATAATACATGCAAAATAACCATTTTGTGTCCGGGCGTTTCAAGGGCTGCTTGGTATCCTGTAGAACCATCCCTTTCTAACATTGGAGGTTGAATTCTTCTAGTGGTTTCTCTCCAATTTTCTGGGCATATTTTCAAAGGCCCCCAATTTTATTCCCTGTAGAGTAGTGAACAATTCCGTCATCATTTTAAGACTCAGAATTAGAGAGGGAATAATGATTTTTTTCCAGTTGTTGAATTGTACAGCGGAGACACCAAGCACAATTGTGGGGAAGAGCCGAGGTGGCGCAGTGGTTAAATGCAGCACTGCAGGCCACTTCAGCTGACTGCAGTTCTGCAGTTCGGCTGTTCAAATCTCACCGGCTCAGGGTTGACTCAGCCTTCCATCCTTCCAAGGTGGGTAAAATGAGGACCCGGATTGTTGTTGGGGGCGATATGCTGACTCTGTAAACCGCTTAGAGAGGGCTGGAAGCCCTATGAAGCGGTATATAAGTCTAACTGCTATTGCTAGTTCAGCGGTTCTAATCTCACCGGCTCAGGGTTGACTCAGCCTTCCATCCTTCCGAGGTGGGTAAAATGAGGACCCGGATTGTTGTTGGAGGCGATATGCTGACTCTGTAAACCGCTTAGAGAGGGCTGAAAGCCCTATGAAGCGGTATATAAGTCTAACTGCTATTGCTATCAGTCTATTTTCTTTGCCTTCCAGGTCACCTTTTCTATAAATTCGGCATCACAGAGTCTGACTGGTACCGGATTAAGCAGAGTATAGACTCGAAATGCCGGACGGCCTGGCGGCGGAAACAGCGAGGCCAAAGCCTGGCCGTAAAAAGCTTTTCGCGACGGACACCCTCTTCTTCCTCGTACAGCGGCTCAGGTAATATTCCCACACCTCCACCCCTCTTTTCCCATCCAAAGGCTCACTGGCCTTCTTGTTTTGGGGTATATTTCTAAATAATCATTCCCCCCCCCCCCCATGTATTGGAGGCGAGGAATGAGCCAAATAGCTTCCACTGGAAACTGTTATAACCTGATAGTTGCCATTTACGCACTCTACATGGGGCTACCCTTGAAAAGTGTTTGGAGACTGCAATGAGAATGCAGCCGCGCGGGCGATATTGGGTGTACCTAGGTACACCCATGTTACACCTGTGCTCCATGAGCTGTACTGGCTCCCCATTGGTCTCCGGACGCAATTCAAGGTGTTGGTTATCACCTTTAAAGCCTTACATGGCTTAGGGCCAGCATACCTGCAAGACCGCCTACTGCCACACTCCTCCCAGCGGCCGGTGAGATCCCACAGGGTGGGGCCTCCTTCAGATGTCGTCAGCCAGACAATATCGGCTGGCGACTCCCCGAAGGAGAGCCTACTCTGTGGCTGCTCCGACCCTTTGGAATGAGCTACCCCCGGAGATCCAGACCATACCCACTGTCATGGCCTTCAGAAAAGCTGTGAAAACCTGGCTGTTCCGGCAGGCCTGGGGCTGTTGACCTCATTGTTGAGGTCCAGCCCCGATCATAACGAATGTATGCGTGTTGATTTTAATTTTTTTTTACTTTCATTTTTTTTATTACCTTTTCCTTCTTCGTTGTAAGCTGCTCGGAGTCCTCCGGGATTGGGCAGCCTATAAATCGTAGAAATAGATAGATAGATAGATAGATAGATAGATAGATAGATAGATAGATAGATAGATAGATAGATAGATAGATAGATAGATAGAAACAGCAGTGGAATCAATCCCCTCCCCACTTGCCCTTCTTCCCTTCCTAATTTGGTTTCTCAGCGAAAGGTGTGGTGTGCAATTTTAAAGACACCCTGAAGCTGGAGAATCTCATATTTCTCCGTACCTGGAACCAGGATAGAGTTCAAAAGCGCTGCAAGTTTATTTCCGGCTACTTACAAGAATCTGAACTACTAACAGTTCAAGGCAAATTGGCTCCAAATAAGAGCCAATGGACTTCAAGGGGGGGAGAGGTGGTGGAGGAGAACTTAAGACTCTTACAGGGTGTAGAGATTCCAAACTGATAACACATTTGACTCCACTCAGCCTGGTCATCCCCTACAGCAGTGGTCTCCAACCTTGGCAACTTTAAGACCTGTGGACTTCAACTCCCAGAGTTCCTCAGACAGCCTTGCTGGCTGAGGAACTCTGGGAGTTGAAGTTTGAGTTTGAGTTTGAGTTTTATTTCATTTGTATGCCGCCCTTTTCCCTAAGGGGACTCAGGGCGGCTCACAACTCAAAGGGAAGGGGGGGGGGATGCAAACAGTTTAACAAGAACACAAAACTATACATAGTTAAAAGCACAATAATCATACCATTCGAGATAGGGGCAGCGAATCTTTAGCCCCAGGCCTGTTGGAACAGCCAGGTTTTAAGGGCTTTGCGGAAGGCCTGGAGGGTGGTGAGGGTACGAATCTCCACGGGGAGTTCATTCCAGAGGGTCGGAGCAGCCACAGAGAAGGCTCTCCTCCGGGTACTCGCCAGTCAACACTGGCCGGCGGATGGAATTCGGAGGAGGCCTAGTCTGTGGGATCTAATTGGTCTAGTGGAAGTCCACAGGTCTTAAAGTTGCCAAGATTGGAGACCACTGCCCTACAGTATTTAGATGCTAGCATAGTGTAGGGGATCTGGGACCCCATGAGGGCAGGTCTGTGGGTCGGAGGTCTTGTCCTCTGATTTAGTCCACCCCACATCCCAATTTGCCTGCCCTCAGTGAGCCGGTGAGGTTGCCCTTGTTCCTCCTCTCCCTTCGTTTTATCATCTTCCAGCATTGATCTCCCAGCCAGTTAGACTGAACTCGTGGTGACCACTTTGGACAGGGAGGAAGAACGGTTTGATCGGAAATATTTTGGAAATCTCACTCAGCCTTGGAAATGAGCTTTGCAAGAGAACAAAAGAGCTGGTTGAGCTCCAGTCCGCACAGCAAATAAAAATGCATGCATATGAGCAATAAATGAAAAATACTTATCCCGGCCCACGTCTTTGATGTGGACTGGGGCTCAGCCAAACGGCTCCCTTGCCAGGGGACTCGGGATCTTTCGTCCGCCTGTCGTGTAAAGGGAACTTCCCTTGTTTCCTAGAAGGACGCCACGGTCGGAGCCGCCTGACCCTGTGGTGCGGCTGCAGGGAAACGCGAGAGAAATGCTTGTGCCGACATCGGAACCTCAGTCGGGTTCCCTCCTTTCCTGAAAGGATCCATGTCCCAAATTGCTTTTAACGGGTCGAATGCAGGTGGTGCATTTCAAGAGTTCTTTCTCAGGAGCCTGGAAGCAGCCGTGGTCTTTTGCCCCTTGAGATGGGCGGCAGCACCGCTGAAGGGAGGTGACGGCAAACCTTTTCGGCACCGAGTGCAGAAAAGGGAGCCGTGCGCAGTGGCGCAGTGGTTAAATGCAGCACTGCAGGCTACTTCAGCTGACTGCAGTTCTGCAGTTCGGCGGTTCAAATCTCACCGGCTCAAGGTTGACTCAGCCTTCCATCCTTCCGAGGTGGGTGAAATGAGGACCCGGATTGTTGTTGGGGGCAATATGCTGACTCTGTAAACCGCTTAGAGTGGGCTGAAAGCCCTATGAAGCGGGATATAAGTCTAACTGCAGAGAGCCAAGGTGGCGCAGTGGTTAAATGCAGCACTGCAGGCTACTTCAGCTGACTGCAGTTCTGCAGTTCGGCGGTTCAAATCTCACCGGCTCAGGGTTGACTCAGCCTTCCATCCTTCCGAGGTGGGTGAAATGAGGACCCGGATTGTTGTTGGGGGAAATATGCTGACTCTGTAAACCGCTTAGAGAGGGCTGAAAGCCCTATGAAGCGCTATATAAGTCTAACTGCTATTGCTATTGCTATCTGAGCCACAGCCAGGAAGAGGAGCCGCCCAGGGGCCATGCGTGCGCTGGAAAATGAACTCCTGGCCAGCAAGTCTTCCGGTTACTGCCGCGCATGGGCACGCACCAATCGGCTGGCCAGCGTGCATGCTCACACCGGAAAATGGAAGCCCAGCTCTTCCGGTTTCTGACCCTGCGGGATGCGCAAAGGCCAGCTGATCGTGACACGCGCAAGCACGCCAGAAACCCGGAAGAGGAAGAGGCGGGGCCACGCAGGCCAGGCAACATGGTTCCGTGTGCCACTTTGGGCACGCGTGCCATAGGCTCGCCATCACGGGTTGAGGGAAAGGGCGCCTGGCATAACTCAGAAGCTCCTGCGTTTCTATCCCAGCCTCCCTTGAGAGCCGATCTAGCTCAGAGGAGGCCTGGAAGGGACCAGCGGGACGGAGCATCTGCAGGGAGGGCTCAAAACTCAAGACGGCAATGCGCACATAAGCAGGCCAAGCTTTGATTCAACGGTTACGGCCGCCCCCCCTGGCCCTTTCGTCCTCATCCTGTGGACATCCCAGGGCAAAAGAGACCATGCAGGTAGTCCTCGACTTACGACCTTGAGCCCAAAATTCCTGTCGCTAAGCGCGACACTTGTTAAGGTTGAGCGTGGCCCCGTTTAATGCCCTTACCTGCCAAAGTTGTTCAAGTGAATCCCTGCAGTTGTTAAGTTAGTCCCGCGGTTGTTACGTGAATCAGAAGGCCGCAAAAGGGGATCGCAGGGCCCCAGGGGACACCGCAACCGTCATAAGTACGAGTCAGCTGCCCAGAGTCTGAATTTTAATCACGGGACCATGGAGACGCTGCAACAGTCTGAAAATGTGTGAAAATGGTCATAAGCCACTTTTCCGTTGTGCCGTTGTGACTTCAAACCAGTCACTAAACGAATTGTAAAAACCTCCACGCTCCGGGCAGGAAGCAGAGATTGAAGAGCACCATTTATTTTATTTTATTTTGCCTGCTTTACAACTTTCAAGCCTCCTCCCGTCTTCCTCCCACAAGCCCAGGACACTAATTAAGGGCCGCTCTGTGCTTAATTGGCTGAGCAGCTTTGCAACCGTCACACAATGTACTAGTTTTTTTGCGGTAACTAATGAAAGTTCCCCCACATTTCTTTTGGCTCCCTTGCCAGTTCTAAAAAAAAAAAATAGGCTCCACTCTGTGCTTGGAGGAGTCGATTCAGCCTGCCGCAGCTTCAGCCTCCTCCTGCGTTTCGATTTTCATGGTTTTCCAGAGGAGGCTGGCAAGGAGCTGGCACCGGGGCTGGCTGGCACTGGTTCCCCAGATGCCCTTTCGAGGCAGGGATCTGGCATCGGGGCTGGCTGGCACTGGTTCCCCAGATGCCCTTTCGAGGCAGGAAGCTGGCACCGGGGCTGGCTGGCACTGGTTCCCCAGATGCCCTTTCCAGGAGTCAGGAACAGATCTCAGGCGGCTGACTCTGCTCTCCTTACTATCTCCTTTCCTGTCTTATTTTAAACATTCCAACATTCTCCCAAAGCCCCCCCACCCCTTGGCCTTAGCCTCTTCCCCTCCCCTTTTCTATTCTACCAGCTGAAGTTCAGTTCTTCAGCCTGGCCTGCCAACCCCGCTGTCTCCAATAAAAATTGAAGCCATGGAGAGGAGGAGATAATGCCTTAAGGCTGGCCGCATGTTTGCCTTGAGATTCTTTTTTTTTTTTAATTTTAAAATTTTTATTTCTCATATATACATTCACAATTATATGATCTGATACTGATATTAATAATATGTATTTGTAACAATTATTCTCCCCTACAGTTGACAATATACTTGAAATTGCTTCCTTACCCTCCCATAAACCAATCTTATCTTACAACAATCCTACTTCTTCTTCCTTCCTTCCTTCCTTCCCTCCTTCCCTCCCTCCTTTCTTCTTTCCTTCTCTCCTTCCCTCCTTCCTTCCCTCCTTCCTTCTCTCCTTCCCTCCTTCCTTCCCTCCTTCCTTCCCTCCTTCCTTCCCTCCTTCCTTCTCTCCTTCCTTTCCTCCTTCCTTCCTTCCCCCCTTCCTTCTCTCCTTCCTTCTCTCCTTCTCTCCTTCCTTCCCTCCTTCCTTCCCTCCTTCCTTCCCCCTTCCTTCTCTCCTTCATTCCCTCCTTCCTTCCCCCCTTCCTTCTCTCCTTCATTCCCTCCTTCCTTCTCTCCTTCATTCCCTCCTTCCTTCTTTCTTCTCTCCTTCATTCCCTCCTTCCTTCCCTCCTTTCTTCTCTCCTTCCTTCCCTCCTTCCTTCCCTCCTTCCTTCCCCCCTTCCTTCTCTCCTTCCTTCTCTCCTTCTCTCCTTCCTTCTCTCCTTCATTCCCTCCTTCCTTCCCTCCTTTCTTCTCTCCTTCATTCCCTCCTTCCTTCCCCTCTTTCTTCTCTCCTTCCTTCCTTCCTCCTCTCCTTTCCCTTCTTGCCTTGAGATTCTGTTGGAGGCCTGATGTTGGGCCTCTAGAAAGAGGGCCGAGAAGAGCCACAGAGATGACCAGGAGACTAAACCATCTGGCGAAAGGTTGAGGAACCTCAGGACGTGTAGTCCAGGGACGGCGAACCTTTTCGGCACCAAGTGCCCAAACCGGAATGCACATTTCACTGATGTGAATGTGCATTCCGCTGATCACATTTCGCTGATGCAGAGAAGAAGGGGGTCAGCCTAATATCAAAAGCCCCAGAGGGAAGGACAAGAAGTAATGGATGGAAACTTGTCAGAGAGAGATCCAACCTAGAATTTAGGACAGGGTTTCTCAACCTTGGCCACTTGAAGATGTCCGGACTTCAACTCCCAGAATTCCCCAGCCATCATTCGCTGGCTGGGGAATTCTGGGAGTTGAAGTCCGGACATCTTCAAGTGGCCAAGGTTGAGAAACACTGATTTAGGAGAAATTTATCCTCTCATTTTGGAATCAAAGAGTTCACTGCGCAATTGTTTGATTATTCTGAGTATCCAGCACTTACCCAGAAGGAATGACGCTACAGATTATTAAAAAAATTATTAAATGCACCACCATTAGGGCACAAGGCTGAGTTTTTTGGGACATTGGCTTGATTATAGCAATAGCAGTTAGACTTATATACCGCTTCACAGGGCTTTCAGACCTCTCTAAGCGGTTTACAGAGTCAGCATATCGCCCCCAACAACAATCCGGGTCCTCATTTCACCCACCTCGGAAGGATGGAAGGCTGAGTCAACCCTGAGCCAGTGGGATTTGAACCGCCGAACTGCAGAACTGCAGTCAGCTGAACGGAGGATTCCTGCAGAATGAGTGTTTCAACCCATGCTCAACCCATGGCCTTCATACGAGTCACGAATTCTCTTAACACCTCAACATTTTATTTTATTTTTTAAAAAAAGGAAGGTTAGATAGTTTGCATTCTACATCTCTGGGCGTATCCTTCTCTCGCGCGGTTATCTTCTGTTTATACTAAAATAACGCACGAACAGCTCTTTTTATTTTCAAAGGTGCTGTTGCATCTGGCAGTTATCTCCGAAATGATGGATGATGATTTTTGGGGTTTAGATCCCACTAAAGCCTTTTCTTCCCCTTCCTATCTTGAGGTCGCGACTCCGCAGCCAGATGCCGAAAAGTTTTCTGTTTATGAGCAGGCTTGCTTCTCGGGAGAGGGCCGTTGTTGGCCGCGTGACATTAGTGTGAGTGTTATGCCTGTGGTATTCAGCAGTCCCTCGGTTCACTTGGCAGATGTAAAAATAGCCTTTTAACATCTGTAAAGGAAGCAGCTGGCCAGGGACAAACAGGAGCCTGTGTTGTTCCATTGCAAACAAACGCGCAGGGTTGCTCCAATGCCGTTACTGAAAAGCATCCGTCCGTCCATCCATCCGTCCCTGGGACGGTTTTTGGCCAGTAGGCACTCGAGGGACCATATTTCTAATTGAAGTTGGATCACGATGCTTCCTAGGCTTGCGAGCTCAAGTAGCATGGAAGCAGGAAGGGGAGATTTGCTGGATATTGAAAGCAATTCCTTTTGTATTGTTTGTTTATTTATTTGTTTATTTAGCAGTTAGACTTAGACTTATATACCGCTTCCTAGGGCTTTCAGCCCTCTCTAAGCGGTTTACAGAGTCAGCCTATCGCCCCCAACAACAATCCGGGTCCTCATTTTACCCACCTCGGAAGGATGGAAGGCTGAGTCAACCCTGAGCCGGTGAGATTTGAACAGCCGAACTCCAGAACTGCAGTCAGCTGAAGTAGCCTGCAGTGCTGCATTTAACCACTGCGCCACCTCGGCTCTTCCATTTATTATTTGTCTTGTATGCCGCCCACTCCCGGAGGACTCCGGGCGGCTCACAAAAGACAAGGGAAAGGGGGGAAACGAGACAAAGACAACATATTAAAAACAAAACCAACATTCACAATTTCCGTGGAGGTAGATACTTCTCAGCTCCCCCCAGCCTGCTGGAACAGCCAGGACTTGGTGGCTTTGCAGAAGGCCAGGAGGGTACTAAGGGTCCGGATCTCAACAGGGAGCTCGTTCCAGAGGGCCGGAGCTGCAACAGAGAAGGCCCTCCCCCGGGGAGTCGCCAGCCGACATTGGCTGGCAGATGGAATCCGGAGGAGACCCAACCTGTGCGATCTCATTGGTCTGAGAGAGGTAATCGGCAGGAGGCGGTCTCTCAGGTACCCAGGTCCGATGCCATGTAGGGCTTTATAGGTAGCGACCAGCACCTTGAAGCGGATTCGGAGACTAATAGGTAGCCAGTGCAGCTCGCGGAGGATAGGTGTAACGTGGGTGTACCTTGGTGCACCCACAATCGCTCGCGCGGCTGCATTCTGGAGTCTAATTGCTTTGATTCCTAGCCATCCTCGGTTGGGGTCATCCTGCCCACCTCTTCTCCACAGGGTCCAAAATAAGAAGGCCTCAGCAAAGGGAAAATTGGCAATGTTGACACGAAGCATTTTAAAACTATGTGACAGAAATATAATCAAGTAAAGCTCTGCATTGCTGGTGCTTTGCATTCCTTTCCTGGTGTGTGTTCAGTCCCAAAATACCATACGCACCATTCCCACTCATTCATATACAGGTTTCGGCAACATGACACGCAACGTTGGACTGGGTCTGCGGCATCCATCGCTCTAAGGCCCTGTCCTTCCCTGGCATATTTGAACAAAAGTGCACGACTCACCACTATAGCAATAGCAGTTAGACTTATATACCGCTTCATAGGGCTTTCAGCCCTCTCTAAGCGGTTTACAGAGTCAGCATATCACCCCCACAGTCTGGGTCCTCATTTCACCCACCTCGGAAGGATGGAAGGCTGAGTCAACCTTGAGCCGGTGAGATTTGAACCGCCGAACTGCAATAGCAATAGCAATAGCAGTTAGACTTATATACCGCTTCATAGGGCTTTCAGCCCTCTCTAAGCGGTTTACAGAGTCAGCATATCGCCCCCAACAACAATCCAGGTCCTCATTTTACCCACCTTGAAAGGATGGAAGGCTGAGTCAACCTTGAGCCGGTGAGATTTGAACCGCCGAACTGCAGTCAGCTGAAGTAGCCTGCAGTGCTGCATTTAACCACTGCGCCACCTCGGCTCTATGCAGGCACTATGCAGGCAAAGTTTTTTTTTAATAGTAAGAATCAGGCATGGAGATTTGTGGATGAACTCTCAAAGCTTGTTCCTATATGGAACATCAAGGCTTTTGAAAATCTAGGAGGGCCAGAGACATATTGGGAATAAAATGAGAGAATTATATGTTACAATGGACCACTTTAGGTAGCTCATGCCTTGCAAATGGGGTCTTATTAAGCCTCGCCTTCTTTTCCCCCTTCATCTTATCCAGCTGTTCAAATAAATGGACTCTTTAAAAATGACAGTTCTTTGAAGAAGTAGGCACTTTCTTGATGCCCTTAATTCAGTTCTGTTTGTTTGGTCCTCGGTTGCAGAGTGAGGGGAGAGAAATAATATTCGGAACTACAGATTTGGGCCTCCAGATTAACTGTTAATTCGTGGAAAACATTTGAACAGCCCGTTGGAAAAATGAAGTCACAATTGGATGGATTCAAGGCAATCAGTGAGCTGAAAAGGAAGGTTAGGGCCGAGGGGAAAAGTCCCGCTTTCCCAGTTGGAAACTTTGCTAATTAACCTGGAACCATTTCTAGGTTAATAAAACAAAGTTGGGGCGGGGGGAATTCAGCTCCTGCCATGGAGTTAAAGGATATTTGTGTATCTCTCTCTCACATGCAATAGCAGTTAGACTTATATACCGCTTCATAGGGCTTCAGCCCTCTCTAAGCGGTTTACAGAGTCAGCATATTGTCCCCAACAACAATCCGGGTCCTCATTTTACCCACCTCGGAAGGATGGAAGGCTGAGTCAACCTTGAGCCGGTGAGATTTGAACAGCCGAACTGCAGAACTGCAGTCAGCTGAAGTAGCCTGCAGTGCTGCATTTAACCACTGTGCCACCTGCAGATACAAAACACACCTTGCCTTCTAAAAGATGTTGCCGATGTTATCCCTGGATTTCAGTAACACCGCAGTTTATCATTTAATAATGAAGTAACACATGGAAAGGTTCACACTTTGGTCTTTTTAATAATAAGCGATGGATCACTTCTGTTTCGCCGCAGCACGTATGACATGACTTTCTATGCCTCTCCAGCCTCATCTTCCCCAGAGCTGGGGACGCTTCTCCTCTCAGAATGCTCCAAGTTGCAGAAATCTACTCTGGACGTTGGGTCTGATGAGAGATGGGGATTGTGTTGTGATAAACCCCGGGAATTTTGCTTTGTTTTGCAGAGAGTGCGCAGAGCAGCGTGTCGGCCCCGAGTGAAATCCAGGCCAGCCAACCCCAGGCGCTTCATTATGCTTTGGCCAACGCCCAGCAAGTCCAGATTCACCAGATAGGAGAGGACGGCCAAGTGCAAGTAGTAAGTATTCATTCTTGACTGGCCCTTTGGTGCTCTACAACTGCTTTCCCCGCGCGCAGTTCAGGCTCGGTTTTTCCTCTGCTCCCAAAATACGATATAATTTAAGGCATGTCCGTATGTGTTTGGGGGGGAAAAGAAAATCAGCTTTCTCGTGTGGTCCTTGATGTTGTGTGTGGTGGTATGTGTGTAAAAATACACCATTGAAGCTAGGCTCTGCAGCCACTGCTTCTGCACGCATGGGTTTGCATGCCGACCGTTGCTTCCCATTGTCCCATTCCGTGCAGGATGCAGTCGTGATGGATTATACATAAGCCTCTCCCGAGCGAGACTAGCAAACCGTTTGCCCTCATTTTTTTTCCCAAAGTGCTTTCCGAAGAATTTTTTTGGGACATCTGTTAGCTGAATTTCTTCCATATGTATATGGTTAAATTTGTGTACATAAGCCCGGTTTATAAACATTGGCATTAAATTCTCTTCTTTTAAAAAGTTTAAGCAAAGTTAACACTTTGACCCCAAAAGATGCAGAAGGCAGGAAGTTTAAACACTCGGAGTGTGGCACTTCTGCTGTTACTCAGACTTTCCTTGAAGGATTTCCCTGGAAGGGCGTGGAGAACCTGGAACTGGGTTCCGTGTGCCAAAGGCTCTGGACCGATGGCATCTGAGCTTCTATGTTTGTTCTGGAAAGGCAAACGAGGTTAGCTTGATCTTGAAATTGAAGCCAGTATCATTCACCCCAAATCTCCACTTGTTGCATACGAAGGATTCTTTTTGGAATTTACTTGATTTAGACCGTATTTATTTATTTATTTATTTATTTATTAATAAAATTTATAGGCCGCTCAATCCCAAAGGACTCCATGCGGCTTACAAAGCAAAAGTAAAAAAAAAAGTAAAGGAAAGACAAATTTAAAAACATCACACATGGCACTCGATCTGATCGAGGCTGGACCTCAACCGTGAGGTCAACAGCCCCCAGGCCTGCCGGAACAGCCAGGTTTTAACCGCTTTTCTGAAGGCCATGAGAGTGGGCAAGGTCCGGATCTCTGGGGGTATCTCATTCCAAGACAACTCAAGAGAACTACCCCAAACTCCAGCTAGGCTTTTTGTCACAGCACAGCTACCTATTTTCAATCCATTCCCCTTCGAAGTCTGGGCCAGACGCCTTCCTGGTTGCTTCAGTCTTGCTTCCGCTCCATATCTATGGAGTGGAGAGGTAAAAGGAAGCACCGTGAATGGTCTAAGAACATTAATGGTATCTCAGAGGGAACCAGAGGAAAAGGCCCTACCTATTTTGTGTTCTGTGGCCCATGGAGACGCAGCAGCGGGCAAGGCAACCAGTAACCAACGAAACACATCTGGCAAGTCCAGCATGTAAAGAGACAGTGATGACGCTTTTATTCATTCATTTATTTATGAAATTTATTCGCTCCTCGCATCCCACAATCTGGGCAGGCTCTTTTCCACTGCGGTTCCACGGCAATTCCTATTTCGGACCATTTTTTTTTTTGAGTGTTATGTTTTCTCATTTCATGCTTCATCTTTTAAATTCCAGGTAGTTCGTGGAACTTGTTAACCTGTTTATGGGATGGAAAGGGGACACAGAGGTAGAAGAACTTGCCTTTTCTGGCTGCACTGGAAGCATTCCCTTAATTTGCAAACAGCGTACCCCCTCCCCTTTTTTTTTTAACCAAAGCTGGCCAGCTGTTCCCTAAAAGCTGATGAGGATTTGGTGTTTGGAAGGGAAGGCCACCTGCTTATAATTTCAGCCGGGATTGGCTCCGTGGCCTTATTTTATATACGGCTCCTATTGTCATTTGGATATTTGGCCCTGCTGCTTCCCCGCTATAAATAGGCAGTTTCCTTCCAAAGGAAATGAAACTATTTAAAATAGGAGGATCGGTATTTCTTTGAAATTCATGTGAAGTTTTTGAGGGCTTTATAAGAAAAAAGGAGGTCTTTGACAGATCTTCCTGGTGGATGCATTTAATTTTGGGCTCTTACCCAACAGCACAAAAATGTGCCCCAAAGTATTTGAAGAAGTCAAATTGCAGCTTGTGAACAGCAGGTAAATCTCCATCAGAGCCTGGGTGCAATTCTCCCCCCCCCCCACTTCCCTTGATCATTTCCCCTCCTTTTTCAACCAGGCAGCCATTGTAACAGGCAGTGGTCTTTTTATTAAGCCCTCCAGGCGCAATTCTCTGCTTTCCTCCGTTGGCATAACTTCCCTTGGGAGCAGCTGCAAACCCAGGGCGATTCCCTGGCAGAGAAAAACTTATCTTTTCTGGGGGGTATTGCTTCCTCCACCCAAGTAGAAGGGTTTGTTTATTTTACAAAAGTCTAACTGCTTCCAACATCTGTCAATCGGCTCGTCACAAGAGTCCATCACGACAGAAACCCAATATTTTTACTGTTGCCTTTTGTTATATTTGTGTTTTTATTTGTGCTGATAAATAAATAAAGGGAGACTAGTATAGATCTATTTCAAGCTATTTAGCTCTCATCAGCTAGCCATACCCTTACTGGGATTCAAACCTGTGCTGTATTGCATCTTAGGCAAACGTCTTAGCCATCAAGCCACAGGTCTCCTCCTTATCAGCTGAAGCCAGGGAAGAAGGTATATATTAGTGTCACAACCCCTGGTAAGCCCCAATTATGGGAGGAAGCTATATATATATTCCAAGCAATATAGCAGGAGGACAACTGTAGCACTCTATAAACATGTTAATTATACTTTTCCCGTTACCTCCAGAGTTAGAAAATCCCCAGATGCGGAGAACAGTCAAAGAAAAAAAAACATAAAAAGTAAACAACCTTGGAAAGTAAGCTGCACACTTCCCTGAAGTGAGCTTTCCTCCTCTTTTAGCAAGAAAAGTTTCCCAGGTGCAGCAAGAAGTGTTGATTTATTTGCTCCTGCTTCTCCCACCACTGAGCGATATTGTTTTAAGCTGGCAGCATTCGTAAGGTTTTCACTAATGCTTCTCCTCTTTCTCCTCTCTTTCTTTCTTTCTTTCTTTTAAAATTCATGGATCCCACAGGGACATCTCCACATAGCACAGGTGCCACAAGGAGAGCAGGTCCAGATCACGCAAGACAGCGAGGTGAGAGCCTTCACAGCAGACTTACCTGGGAGGCGCCAACTTCCAGTCCTTGGTCTTCCATGGAAAAGACGAAAAGCATTAAGTGGAATGTGTAAGGGTGTAAGGAACAGCGGTGTCTTCCTCTTCGCCTCTGGGGCCACATAGGGAGAAGAAGATGTTATGTTGTCGGTTTGAGTGCCCAGCATGGCAATTTGGTTGCAACCAAATTGCCAGGGCTCGGAGCTCAAACCAACAACATAATTACCAACCCAAGCTACCAATATTCAAAAACCGTTCAGAAGAAAATGTACAAGTACATCTGCAGTTCCTAGCTAATTTTAAATTGGAGTAGGATGGTGGCCGATATGTCAAAGGCAAATCCACGCTTACCTATTGAGGTGTGCACATGTTATAATGCGTAGCAGGGGCATGCTTTCCTGCTGAAATGTACTATTTCTGCCGAGGTGTTATTACAGGCAGCCCTCAAGTTACAACCAGCAGCTTAAAAACTGTATGAAGTTACAACAGGCTCAAAAAAGTTACAACCTGTCCCTTGAAGTTACAACTGCCATGCCACCTTCCATAGTCATGGGGTTGCATTTTGGGGCACTCGGCAATCAGTTCACATTCACAACCGGTTGCAGCATCCCACATTCACACAATCGCGATTTCGCGATAGTGTTTGCCCTTTTGCAGCCGAAAACATTGACAGCGACTACCCACTGTGAAGCAGGAAAAACCACAAGGAAAAATGCCCATGGGTAAAATGGATTTGCACTTACGTCCATGTGGTTTGTTTAACAACCACTGCAACCTGATTAAAAACTATGGGGAAATGGTGGTAAAATTGAGTCTGGTCTTGTGGTGTCCCGACTAATGATTGCAAGGACTTACTGCAGGGGTGGGTTCCTATGTGAATCGGTACTGTTTCGCTTCGCATGCGCTTTGCGTTGCTCACGCATGCACAGTTCGCTGTAAATGGTTCTGCTCATGCGTGAAAACCATTACAAGATAACAAAAAAGATGCGAGCAGTGGCAATGGAGACCGGGGAACTGGTTCAGGGGCATGGCCAGCCTGGGCCGCTGCCGGTTCTACGACCCAGGCAAGATTACCACTACCAAGGAAGGAAGGAGAGAAGGAGACAAGGAAGGAGGGAAGGAAGGAGGGAATGTAGGAGAGAAGGAAGGGGGGAAGGAAGGAGGAAAGGAAGGGGGAAAGGAAGGAGAGAAGGAGAGAAGAAAGGAGGGAAGGAAGGAGGGAAGGAAGGAGGGAAGGAGAGAAGGAGAGAGGGAAGGAGGGAGGGAAGGGGGAAGGAGGAAGGGAAGGAAGGAGAGTAGGAGAGAAGAGGAGGAAGGAGGGAATGTAGAAGAGAAGGAACAGGGGAAGGAAGGAGGAAAGGAAGGGGAAAGGAAGGAGAGAAGGAGAGAAGAAAGGAGGGAAGGAAGGAGGGAAGGAAGGAGAGAAGGAGAGAGGGAAGGAGGGAGGGAAGGGGGAAGGAGGGAGGGAAGGAAGGAGAGTAGGAGAGAAGAAACGAGGGAAGGAAAGAGGGAGGGAAGAAGAAGTAGGACCGTTGTAAGATAAGATGGATCTATGGGATGGTAAGAAAGCAATTTTCAAGTATATTGTCAACTGTAGGGAAAAAATTGTTATAAATACATATTATTAATAACAGTTTAAAAAAAAAAGATTACCACTACCAGGTGGTAATCTGGTATTTAGTTACCGTGTAACTAAAATTTCAATCTCAATTGTGGTTGTAAGTTGAGGACTGCCTGTGTTTCTCTCTGGAAGATCTGATCTGCTGTGTTTTGCTTGAAGATAAAACGGGAGAATAAGAAACGTGAGAATAAAAATTCATGCCACACAATTTCAAAATCTGCCCGAGGTGGCAGACAAGCTACCCGGAATTGGCTGAGAAAGGCGAAAAGCGAGGAATGCAGATTGCAGGAAGCAACGGCTGTGTTTGCACACCCTTATGACTTCAGAGGGCGTAACCTTGGATGTGAAGGGAAGCAAGATCAGGTCCATCTTTTGTCCAGTTGGATAGATAACATCTGGATAGGAGCTAATTCCAATTTGTAGTCTCTTGGATGGAGCCAGAGTGGTTGTCGACAGCCTGATGTTTATAGCAGATATGAAAAATGGATCCCCTTATAACTTCCTTTTGCATCCTCTGTGTGAATTTCTTGGTATGAAATTAATTTTTCTATTACTCGGGTTTCGGAGAGATATCACTAGTTACAAAGGAAAGAAGACTTTTTTTTCATGCTTTCTTCATACTTCTAGACTCAGAAGCTTCTCCAAGATTGGCCACAACAATCAAAATATTTGGAAATGGATACCTTTGCCATTGCTCAGTGGAGTTTTTCTTTGCCTCCGAGTCTGAACTGCGATAAAAGAAAAGGCCTTTCCATGGAAATGCCAGCATTAAAGTTTGCAGATATCGTACCCGTTCAGAAAGTTGGATGCTGGGATGGCCAAAAGGACACCCTCTTGCTCTCCTAATTTTAGGCTGAGAGGGGTTTTAAATTCAGGAATGCCTCCACATTTGCAAATCAGATCCATTGCTAGCATGTGAAAAGCTTGTCCTGTTTATTGTTCAGCAATTTTTTTATTTTTATTTTTCCTTCCAGGAGCTCTTTCATGTCAGAGGCAGCAGAAGTCCTGTCCTTTTTCTCCTTGTTAAAGCTCTTGGCATAGAAAGAGGAGGAAAAAAGAGAGAATTGGACAGTTGTCTTGAATACACCAACACAGCTCTAATTATCGTTGCAAAAGCATAATTTTCTTTATAGGAGCAGAACTTTTGTTTTGGGTTAAAAAATCGAACCAACCCACAACTTGGATTAAATAAGCGTCTACGGACGCTCTCAGCCGTCCAGATCATGGCTGTCCCAAAGGCGCTTTTTGAAAAGGCCGGCGGACTTCCTTGATCTTTCCTGAAGGCGTTTCACTTCTCCCCCAGGAAGCTTCTTCAGTTGCATTAAGTAAATCAACACGTTTCTTTCTTTCTTTCACAGGGTAACTTGCAGATTCATCAGGTTCACGTGGGGCAGGACGGACAGGTAGGGAATCCCGCTCCGGTTTTAACATTTCAGCTCTGCCGACGTTGATTAATGCGAACCATCTGATCCTTGCAATTCCCTAAAACTGGGCAGAATAGAACGATTGGCACGGGGGAGGTTGTTTGTTATTATTTTTGGAAGAGTTGTGAATTCAGCTGATTTCCTGGCAAGGATGCTTATCTAATATCCTTGCGTGTGTTTATCTTAAACTTGGTTGAGTTTTGGCTCCCTCGTCATTGTGCTAAATTGCCCTTTTCTTATCCGACACTGTCGGCATGGACACGCGCGCTCCAGGAATGTGCAGACAACGGAGATGTTCGCCGATAACAGGCCCTCGGCTTCATCGTTGTGCGAAAGAGGCATTTCCCACCACCTCCCAGGAACTGTGCCCACTCTCTGTCTCGGGCACATGGTGGCATGGTTCAGGTGGAGGACCGGGAGGCTCTTTGCTTATGCTCAGGCGCCCTCCTTCCAGGATGGGTATGGTCTTGGCTGAAAAAGCACTTCGCTTCTGGTTTTCATTGTAACATCTGCCCTCTCCTGATGGCCAATGGCAACTGGTGGTGAAGAATTCCCCAACCTTTCGCCAATGACAGTCCGGGGCTGTTCCTCTTCTCCTCTCTTGCCTTAAGATCAAACCTCTATTACGATGTACCTTAGGATGTTTTTAAAGAATCTTAAGCATGATTATTTATTTATTTGTGTTCTACTTGTATCATTTTCACAAACAACTCAAGGCAGAGAACATCCCCAACACGCCTTCCCCTATTTTCCCCCACAGCAATATCCCTATGAGGTGGGTTGGACTGAGACAGAGAGTGACTGGCCCAAGATCCCCCCCAGTTGGCTTTGATACCTGAGGCAGGACTACAACTCACAGTCTCCCGGCGATTGGCCAAAAGGCACCCAGGCTGCTTTCATGCCTAAGGCAGGACTAGAACTCTCCGTCTCCCAACGGTTGGCCCAAAGTCACTGTCAAGGCGGCCTCCCTCAGTAACCAAGAAAGAAACCGCTCAACTCCATTTTGCAGAATTAAGAGTACTTTTACTGGCCATGAGTAGATAGCAGCTAAGCAAAGCAAGATCTGAGGCAAATCATAGATATCAATATGTGACCCAACCCTCTCCCCTTGGTAACCTCATCCCATAGTCCAATCCGCACATCCCTCAGGTGTCATGTGGGAGACATCTTCCAAAAACATCATCAGGTTGGTATGCCGGACAGTTGGCCTTGGTGGCAAATCCATTATCTGCAGCACGCGCAGTAGATGGTGAGAACGTGAGTTATGAAAGTTATGAAAGTTTATTTATATGCCGCCCTTTTCCCTGGGGGGACTCAGGGCGGCTTACAACTCAAGGGGGGGGGGGAAACAAACATTTAACACGTAAAACAATACATAATTAAAAGCACAACATTCATACAATTCGGGTGGAGTCAATATCTTTAACCCCAGGCCTGTCGGGACAGCCAGATTTTAAGGGCTGTGCGGAAGGTCTGGAGGGTGGTGAGGGTACGAATCTCCACGGGGAGATCGTTCCATAGGGTTGGAGCTGCTACCGAGAAGGCTCTCCTCCGCGTAGTTGCCAGCCAGCAACTCCCTTTTCACAATCACTCCTGTATTGAATACTTCCCCACCCAAATACCATGCCCGCCCCTCCCCGTTTCAATGGCAGCCGAAAGCCAGTAGCGAAGCAGAGGCTGAGAGTCACCCAGCTGTGGTTTTTCCACGGCTAAAGTGGGACTAGAGCTCCCAGTCTCCCGGTTTCTAGGGTGCCTTGGCCATTAGACCCAACGGGCTCCCTTCCTGCGTCTCTCCCAAACTTCAGCCTTTGACCTCCGCGGTGTCTTGCCGATGGCTCTCCCTTTCCCTCCTCGCCTTTGGCTTCTCGACTGTTTTGTCTGGGTGACTCTGTTGGATCAAGGGCTGGTTTCTCTGGCACACTCCACCCTGGTAGTGATCTAGAGCAGTGTTTCTCAACCTTGGCAACTTGAAGATGTCCGGACTTCAACTCCCAGAATTCCCCAGCCAGCATTCGCTGGCTGGGGAATTCTGGGAGTTGAAGTCCGGACATCTTCAAGTTGCCAAGGTTGAGAAACACTGATCTAGAGTCACTCTCCACATGGGTTCTATTAGCTCGACGTTTCGTGTTTCAGGCCATGTTTATTAGGAAGGCTGAAATGTAGAAATAATTAAAACTTTCTGTTTGGACTAATGTAGATGATGAGAGTCCTCAGAAGGAGGGGAGGGGCTTCTGTTGGCCAGAGGGGTAGATTCTCAGAGGGGTTGATTCTCCTCTCGTTCTTTTCCTCCTTCGGCTCTTCCTCTAAAGCAGCGTTTCTCAGCAGCGGCGACATGAAGAGGGGCGGATTTAGAGTCCTTCGGGATTGGGTGGCATATAAATATATTTAATAGCAATAGCAATAGCAGTTCGACTTATATACCGCTTCATAGGGCTTTTAGCCCTCTCTAAGTGGTTTACAGAGTCAGCATATCACCCCCACAGTCTGGGTCCTCATTTTACCCACCTTGGAAGGATGGAAGGCTGAGTCAACCTTGAGCCGGTGAGATTTGAACCGCCGAACTGCAGATAACAGTCAGCTGAAGTGGCCTGCAGTACTGCACCCTAACCACGATATGCTGACTCTGTAAAAACCGCTTAGAGAGGTCTGAAAGCCCTATGAAGCGGTATATAAGTCTAACTGCCATTGCTATTGCTATTGCTAACCTCCCTGTCCACTTCTGGTTACAGGACAATTTGTACGTTTTCGGGAAAGGAAAATGAAAAAAATAAATAACCAAAATAATTGCCCCGAAAGGTTCCTGAGATTCCCAGCGCTGCCCAAATCGTTTTAATGTGTGTTTATTCCTAATTAGCTCCTGCCAAGAGGCAAACGTGCCTGTTGATGGAGAGGCCCAATTTTTCACGGGAAATCCTCCCTCCAACCTGACTTCAGAACGAGTTTTCCGTGACGCGGGATCCGCGTTCTTCCTTCCAGCTGGTCGGTCGCCTTTTATTAGCTGTTGTCAGAACCGATCAAATTGATTGAAGTCCGGTTGAGATCTGGCATGACCCAAAGTCACGGGCTTGTTGCAGTTGTGGTGGTGGGGGTGGGGTGGGGGGGCTTGGACCCCATTCCAGCTTTAGCATTTTTTTTTTAAAGCAGATTTGGCTGATGCGAAGAACTGATAGAAGTTGAAGTAGTGCATGGAATAGTTTCTGGGTTCAAAAAGAAAAAATCAACCAGACTTCTTTTTTTTAATTGAAATTGCTTTCCAGACGCAAATATCTGTTTTGTTCCGTCTGTTTATGCAATAGCGTAGGGCTGTCAGATTTAAATCAAACATCCTACATGGATTTTATTTTATTTTTATTTTAACGAAAAGCCCCAATGATCTATGAAGGTAGAGGCCTCCTTGTGGAGATCCTGGGCACAAGGACACTCTGTGTTTACTCCAGAGGTCTTCAAACTTGGCAACTTTAAGACTTGCGGACGTCAACTCTCAGAATTCTCCAGCCAGCTCTGCTGGCTGGAGAATTCTGGGAGTTGACATCCGCAAGTCTTAAAGTTGCCAAGTTTGGAGACCCCGTTTTACTCTATCCTTCTTTGATTCAAGATCCACTCACTCCACCCCAAACTTCTTCATCCAGAGAGGATCTGATTAGAAGGGCCTATTCAGCGGCAGCGTTCTTCTTCCTCCTCCCGCCCTCCTGTCCAGTGAGGTAATCTTGACCTCTGGTTGTGTAAGATACTCAAAACATACAAGGGCTTTCAGAGACGTGTTAGGTTACAGGGCTGAAGCAGTTCAAACTTTGCAGCTTAAAAACCACTTATAAATAATGAAGTTGGAGGGACACGTATAGGGGAAGATTTCTTGCAGTGAGTGTTCAGGAGGATCAGTGTCCAAGAATTATATCATTCTATTTTTATGTCCTAAAAACGGGTGTCCTCTTACAGATCCCACATTTCGGTAGTCTGTAGGCAACCGTTTCCCAAACTGGGAAAACTTAAAACATCTTTTAAGATGGCAGCTTTGGTGGAAGGCCCTCATTGCAACAAACACCCAAAGAAACTTCAGCTGAGACCCAATATATTAAATATATCTGCCGAAATGCCTTGTTCATGGGGAATCCATCTGCAGCTAACCATGTGTTTTAAGAGAACAGTGAGGTTGCTCAATATGCAAATATGGTGCCTTTCATTCTCTTTTCTAACTGGGTATGTTTGTTTTTCTATCAAGACAGAGTAGTAGTAGTAGTAGTGCCAAATGCAGACTTTGCAAAGAAGCTGATGAAACTGTTGATCACATGCTCAGCTGCTGTAAAAAAATCGCACAGACTGATTATAAATTGCGGCACAATTCAGTAGCACAAATGATCCATTGGAATTTGTGCAAAAATTATAATATTAAAACAGCAACAAACTGGTGGGAACATCAGCCTGAAAAAATCACCGAAAATCAGATGGTCAAGATCTTGTGGGATTTCCATATACAAACCGACAATATACTGGTGCATAATACACCAGACATCACACTGGTTGAGAAAAATAAGGTCACAATCATAGACATCGCAATACCAGGTGATAGCAGGGTCGCCGAGAAGGAACATGAAAAAATCGCAAGATACCAGGACTTAAAAATCGAAATTCAACGACTATGGCACAAACCAGCAGTGGTAATTCCAGTGGTAATTGGCACACTGGGTGCTATTCCAAAAGCACTGGAATTACATTTAAAACAGTTAAAAATTGACAAAATCACCATCAGTCAAATGCAAAAAGCTGCACTGCTTGGATCTGCACCCATATTACGAAAATACGTTACGACGTCCTAGGCCCCTGGGTGGGGCCCGACTAGTAACCAATGCCAAATCTGGTGAAACAACTGGCCGCCGTGATACAATTGTATAATAATAATAATAATAATAATAGTTGATACCTAGGACGCTGGCAGCAAACTGTATCAACCATTAGCACCAGTCACTGGTATTTGTAATGAATTTTTCAATGTTCAGTTGGTTGAGTTTCATGTTTAATGAATAAAGTATATAATAATATCTTGACCCACTGCAGTGTTGTTGTTAGTTGTGAAGTCGTATCCGACCCATTGCGACCCCATGGATCTCCAGGCCTTCCTGTCCTCTACCATCCTCTGGAGTCCATTTAAGCTCAGGCCTACTGCTTCAGTGACTCCATCCAGCAAACTCATTCTCTGCCGTCCCATTCTTTTGCCCACCATCTTTCCCAGCATTGGACTCTTCTCCAGTGAGTCCTTCCTTCTCATTAGGTGTCCAAAGTCTTTGAGTTTCCTCTTCAGGATCTGGCCTTCTAAAGAGCAGCCAGGATTGATCTCCTCTAGGACTGACCGGTTGGATGGCCTTGCAGTCCAAGGGACTCAATGCAGGAGTCTTCCCCAGGGAGTCCTTCTTCCTTCTCATGAAGTGGCCAAAGGATTTGAGTTTCCTCTTCAGGATCTGGCCTTCTAAAGAGCAACCAGGGTTGATCTCCTCTAGGACAGACCAGTTGGATGGCCTTGCAGTCCAAGGGACTCAATGCAGGAGTCTTCTTCTCCAGCACCAGAGTTCAAAGGCCTCCATTCTTTGGCGCTCAGCCTTCCTTATGGCCCAACTTTCACAGTCATCCATTGCAACTGGCAAAACCATAACCTTGATTGCAGTGTAATCAAATGATAATATCTCTTACGTTACGGAAAAACAATCTGTGATGGGGACAGTGTTTGAGATTTTGAGAGAAGGCAGAGGGAATCAGGAAGATAAACCCGGGACATTAGGAGGCATTCGGAAGGGGATTTTTCCTACCACACCACTGAGAGAGACCGACTCGTTCTTTTGTGCTATACTTCTGCAGCAGCTGCGCCATGCCATGCGCTCGTCTTCTGTTTCAGAACATCTGCTTTAAATAATCGAGAGTCAGAAACAAACAAGATTGTTAGAAGCACAACAAAGGGAACCACTAAACTCTATACACTGGAAATCCAAAAGTTATTCTTTTTTCCCTCTTTTTCGTTTGGAAGTGCCAAAGCAGAGAAATTAGTATCACTAGTACTACAAGCGGTTCCACCACAAATGCGCGTACGACAAAAGCGCGTGTGACTAAACCGCGGTGACAAAACCGCGCCGTCAAAACCGCGGAGACGAATGAGCGCTGAAGCGCGCCGACAGAAGCGCGCTGTAACATAACCCTAAACCTAACCCTAAACCTAACCCTAAACCTAACCCTAAACCTAACCCTAAACCTAACCCTAAACCTAACCCTAAACCTAACCCTAAACCTAACCCTAAACCTAACCCTAAACTTAACCCTAACCCTAAACCTTACCTTAACTTAAATCGCGCTTCTGTCGGCGCGCTGTTGTCGGCGCGCTTTTGACATCACGGTTTTAGCGCCGCAGTTTTGTCGGCGCGCTTTTGACGTTCGCGGTTATGTCGTGCCACGACTACAAGCAGGTCTTGGCGGATATGGTTGGTCTTCACCCATCAGCCTCAGCCAGCATGGTCATTAGTCTAAGACAGGGGTGTCCAAACTTGGGAAGTTTAAGACTTGTGGATTTCAATTCCCAGAATTCTCCAGCCAGCCAATGCTGGGGAATTTGAAGTCCACAAGTCTTAAAGTTCCCATGTTTGGACATCCCTGGTCTAAGATGAATGAGAGTGTTAAGCGGTAATTAGGCTGAAATGCATTAAAGAGGGGACAGTTTTTCTGTAAGATGGAATCGATTCTTCCAGTTCCAGATGTCAACAGTTGCCTTCTGTTTTTATAATATCAACCCTCTTGTCCTTACTGCTTAGAGCCGAGGTGGCGCAGTGGTTAAGGTGCAGTACTGCAGGCCACTTGAGCTGACTGTTATCTGCAGTTCAGCGGTTCAAATCTCACCGGCTCAGGGTTGACTCAGCCTTCCATCCTTCCGAGGTGGGTGAAATGAGGACCCAGACTGTGGGGGCAATATGCTGACTCTGTGAACCGCTTAGAGAGGGCTGAAAGCCCTATGAAGTGGAATATAAGTCTAACTGCTATTGCTATAGTTTTTCTTCCACTGAAATCTTTTCACTGAAGAGTAAGGATTTGTGTGAGAGAGTTTTTCTATTGCTCTTTGACACCCGATTGGTAGCGTATTCTCATTAATTAGTCCCCCTTTTTCACAAAGTGAAAAATCTCAGTCACTTTTGTAATCTTCTTCTTCACATATAAGCACGTTTTAAAATTTAATTACATCTTAATACTTCTAAGTCAACGTGATGGAATGACGTTTTGAGAAACTATGATTCTTGTTTTCATTTTTCTCCCTATATAATCTTCCTACTTTCATTCCTTGGTAATTTTTTAAATGTTAAAATACAGTTACTACATTTTGTAACTCATGAAGTATTATGCCTCGAAGGTTACCAAGCCTCAAGCCTTCTAGGAAAGCAGGACGAAGCCGTAATTCATTGTGGTGTCACCTCAAATATTTTTTTTTCCTAAAGTATCTTCCCCCTGTAAGGCAAAGATGTCTAATCTTCCATATTTCTTTGGAGATATGTACAAAGACACATATGGGACAGATTTTATTTTTTAATGAACAATAAAACTTCCTGCATTCTTCTGGGTGCCCTGGAGAACCTCTAATGCCTTGGGCACATAGTTAATTGCACTCTACATGGGGCTGCCCCTGAAGAGTGTCCGAAGACTACAGCTGGTCCAGAATACAGCCGCGCGAGCGATAATGGGTGTACCTAGATACACCCACGTTACACCTATCCTCCGCGAGCTGCACTGGCTTCCCATAGGTCTCCGGACCCGCTTCAAGGTGCTAGTTGTTACTTTTAAAGCCCTACATGGTATTGGACCTGGCTACCTGAGAGACCGCCTCCTGCCATTCACCTCCCAACGACCAATAAGATCACACAGGTTGGGCCTCCTCCGGGTGCCGTCGACCGGACAATGCCGGCTGGCGGCTCCCCGAGGGAGGGCCTTCTCTGTAGCTGCACCGGCCTTGTGGAACGAGCTACCTGCAGCGATCCGGACCCTCACCACTCTCCTAGCCTTCCGTAAACTGACCAACATCTGGCTGTTCCGGCAGGCCTGGGGCTGTGGATTAATTTCCAGCCCCACCTGATGGAATGGATGTTGTATTAATTTTTAACATTGTATTTTTAAATATTTTAAATGTTTTTACTTTGTTGTGAGCCGCCCAGAGTCCCAAGGGAGTGGGTGGCATACAAATTTTATTAAAGTTCAAAGTTAATTCCATAGAAAACATCCATTGCTCTCCATCTAATGAACCGTGGTTAGAATGCAGTACTACTGCAGGCTAATTCTGCTGGCTGGCGACTGCCATCAGCAATTCGATCCTGACCGGCTCAAAGTTGACTCAGCCTTCCATCCTCCCAAGGTGGGTAAAATGAGGACCCAGATTATTGAGGGCAAGAGGCCTGACTTTACAAACAGTTTAGAGAGGGCTGTAAAAGCATTGGGAAGCGGTATATAAGTCTAAGTGCTTTTGCTATTGATACCTTCCAGGTGGTTTAATTGGGTAAACTTCCTGAGTGAAAAAGTATTCTGGGATGGCAGAATAAATAACTTTTTGGAAAGGGATAATCGTTGGTTAATTCATTTGTTCATTTGGGGGCCATTGTAGTGAGAGGATGTATCGGTCCATAGAAATCCCGTTCACACAACCAGGCATATTAACCGTCCTTTGAAGGGTCTCTCCTTTATGCAAAGTCTATTCCGTTCTTTATTCACTCAGACCTTGTTTTAATATTCCTGCGGACCTAATAAGGCAAGACGTGATAAGGCACAATAATCTTTCCAATGAATGGAAAACCATTTTCTTTGCTTTCCAAAGTGCTTTCCTCGGCCCAGGCTCCATCTCTTTACAAATCTGTGCATGTAATAAAAGCTCCCCACTTATAATAAAAAAACTTTTCTTTGTATTTTTCTCGGGAAATCTCTTAAGTAATCTTTTGCGTGCGCTGCAGAATTTTCTCATTCTTAAATGTTAATCATTGGTGAGGCTCAGAGGATCATTGCCCTCAACCCTTTTTCAATAAGGAGGTGCGGGTCCTCTCCCTTTTGCCCCAAAGACTGACATCTTTCAACTTCTGCATCTCCCCCTCCCCTTTTTAACTATCTTTGCAGCCGACCCTATGCTTTCCCCGTGCTGTTAGTGATTCTGCCTCTTTCTCTGCTTTCTCCACACGAGAAAGTGGACACGTTGCACTCTGATATCATTTTGGCCTGGGACCACTTCCGAGCTGCAGAGGCACATCCAATTATATTCCTAAACCGGCTGCGGTGTTACGAACGGTACCACTGTGGGGTCACTTAGCCTTTCTGTAATAGAGTAGGCCTCCTCCGAATTCCATCCGCCAGTCAGTGCCGACTGGCGACTACGCGGAGGAGAGCCTTCTCAGTAGCAGCTCCGACGCTTTGGAACGATCTCGCCGTGGAGATTCGTACCCTCACCACCGTCCAGACCTTCCGCACAGCCCTCAAGACCTGGCTATCCCGTCAGGCCTGGGGATAAGACCCTAATCTCGCCCCACCCGAATGCTGAATGAATGTTGTGTTTTATTGTTTTATTTTATTATATTCCACATTTTCTTTTTGTGTTTTGTCTTGCACTCCCTTCCTACAAATTGTAAGCCGCCCTGAGTCCCCTTAGGGAAAAGGGCGGCCTATAAATGTTAAATAAATGAAAATGAAAAATGAAATAGCACCGATGCTTTCCCCAAATCTGATCCGTGCAAGGACGACCCGGCTGTTGACTGCTGCTGTCTTGATATGGCAGGAAGGCAGAGTGAGCAACCAAATCTCTCCTTCTAGGAAGGTTGTTTCAATTTACATTCTAGGTCTTGGAAATGGCTCAGCAGGTAAAGAGTGAAGAACCTCTGGCCTGAATGAGTATTTCCAGTTCACTTTCGGATTCTCTGCTTTCGTCATTATCTTAGACTTCTTTAATGTCGGACGTGGCTTCTAGCATGGCCCAAATCCCAATGGCCACGTTTTTGTTTCTGTTGTGCCAGGATGCCTGGGGTGTGCACCGCACGTTTTGCTCATGGTGACGATTTAAGAGAGGCTTCAATGCCAACATAATTGGACTTTAGCTTCTTCCCAGCCATTCATGCAGAAAACCCCTCACAACCTATGACTCTATGATACTTTAGGTGTGTCGTGCAGCATTGCCTGTTATTGGATAGCATGTTATTCTGCGATGGTACGTGACCGAGTGAAAGAATTTCGGTGAGGGATGGCAGAACAGATGCACACAAGTGCACCGGAAGGAGGAAGGAAGGAAGCAGAGGCAAATGAGGAAGGAAGGAAGGAATTAATGAAAGAAAGAGGGAAAAAGGAAAGGAAAGAGAAAAGGAAAGATATGGTAGAGATGGAAGAAGGAAGAAAGGAAGCAATGAGAGACAAATGAGGAAGGAAAAAAGGAATTAATGAAAGAAAGAAAGAAGGAAAGAGGAAAGATATGGGAGAGAAGGAAGAAGGAAGAAAGGAAGCAATGAGAGACAAATGAGAAAGGAAGGAAGGAATTAATGAAAGAAAGAAGGAAAGATAAGAGGAAAAATATGGGAGAGAAGGAAGAAGGAAGAAAGGAAGAAAGGAAGCAATGAGAGACAAATGAGGAAGAAAAAAGGAATGAATGAAAGAAAGAAGGAAGGAAAGATAAGAGGAAAAATATGGGAGAGAAGGAAGAAGGACGGAAGCAATGAGAGACAAATGAGGAAGAAAAAAGGAATGAATGAAAGAAAGAAGGAAAGAGAAAAGGAAAGATATGGGAAAGATGGAAGAAGGAAGGAGGGAAGGAAGGAAGCAACGAGAGACAAACGAGGAAGGAAAAAAGAATTAATGAAAGAAAGCAGGAAAGAGAAAAGGAAAGGTATGGGAGAGATGGAAGAAAGGAAGAAAGGAAGCAATGAGAGACAAATGAGGAAGGAAGGAAGGAATTAATGAAAGAAAGAAGGAAAGATAAGAGGAAAAATATGGGAGAGATGGAAGAAGGAAGGACTTTTTTATTCATCCAGGATTAGTCTCTGATTTGTGTTGACGTGCAGCAACTCCATCTGACTCATCATGAAAGGTTATGGCGGCCACGATCCCAAAGGGTTGTGGGGATACTAACTAGCCTTGTTGGGATTTTCTTCAAAGCCAACGAAAGCATAACACATTCCAATTAATTTCTTTCACCTTTCTAATTTCCAAAGTAGACAAACCCTGAAACTTATTTGAGCATCCAAGAAACTCTGGGGATAATATTTCTCATGAAATAATTGGGGTGTTTTTTTTTTTTTAATGCAGGGGAGGTTGCTTGAGAGATGGGAAATGCTTTCTTGTTAATTAAAATATAACAGAACATTCTGCAAATGAAGAACACATTTGTCTTGTGAGGAAAGATGGGCATCAGTTTTCAGCTGTTTGCCAAGCCAGACATACTAGGATTATATTAATTGATGTGCTGTTGTTCATTTGTTCATTTTTTTTAAAAAAAAAACCATTTCTGTGTATTAAAATTATCTCTCTTCCAAGAAGGGGGCAAAGTGACACATTCTTTTTCTTGCAGAACATTGCTCATTTCATTGCTACGTTGTGCACTTAATAATGAACCTTTTATAAATCATTTTAATGTCTCTTCCGCTCTTTTGTCTCCTAGTGCTTCTATTAACGTTTTGAAAATATTTGTGTATAAGAGGAAAAACCAGCTTATCTCCGCCCCCACTTTATTTTGTAAACTGCTGTCATGGTTTAGTTGACTATTTGACAACGGTTTGAGTAGAATGCCTGTGGAGCTTCTCAATCGTGGTCGCCCCCAAAGGGGCTTTTTCCCAAAAGGCAACAGGAGTATCCTTGGTTTTTTTCCCGTGAAAACGTTGCGCTTCTCATCCACTTGAGAGTACTTGAGAGACCGCCTGCTGCCAATTACCTCCCACAGACCCATTAGATCTCACAGGGTTGGCCTCCTCCGGGTTCCATCTACCAGCCAATGCCACCTGGCTATTACCCAGGGGAGGGCCTTCTCTGTGGCAGCTCCGGCCCTCTGGAATGAACTCCCCGCAGGGATTCGGACCCTCACCTCTCTCCAGGCCTTCCGAAAAGCCGTCAAAACCTGGCTTTGCCGGCAGGCCTGGGGGTGATGAGTTCCCCTCCCCTCTCGACTTGTATGGTTGTGCGACTGTTGTCTACTTTTATTATTTGTATTTTGTTTTTTTATGTTCCCCTTTTCCCCCTTGAATTGTTCGCTGCCCTGAGTCCTCCCGGAGAAGGGCGGCATACAAATAATAAAATACCAATACCAATACCAATACCAAGAAGTTTCTTCCGCTCTAACCGAAGAACTGTTCCACACCCGTTTACACTCAGATTGAGGTGACTCCGAGGATACAGATAAACCCCCAAACGGCCTCAACAGCTCCCAGAGAGCGTCCCACCTTCGGAGTAGATGACTGTGAAGGCTATAAATCCTTCCATTTCCCCACCAGAACTGAAGAAGCTGCTCAGATGAGGAGCGAAACGTTTTCGAAGGGGCAAACCAAGGAAATCCATTCGCCTTTTGGAAAAGCACCTTTTGGGTCTAGTTAAAATGTCATGAAGAACATTGTGCTAGTTGTGAAGGATTCCAGCAACAGCCGGTTTCTCTTCTGCCTCTTTCTATCTCAAGATTTCCAAAATCTGTAGGGATCCTGAGCTCTTTCTCCCGGATGGCATAAGGTTTTTTTTGTATTTTTATTCTTCATATATACATTCGCAAATATACATTCTGTAAGTCAGATGTAAGTTGTAGTCTTCCAACATAAACACTCTTTTTTTGGATTTTATTTTTTGTTGATCTTGTCCGTTTTAGAAGGTCCCGTTGTTATCTTGCACAAACGGCCAATTTGCCTGCATCCCAGACACTGATAACAATTCATTTCTTCTTCTTTTTTTGTGAAAAAAGTTTATTTTTATTCTTCATACATATGTTCACAAATATACATTCTTGTAGTTATTATTAATATTGGGTGTTATCTTTTAACATTTATATCAATTCATTTCTCCATCTAACGATTTAAATATGTAATCGGGATGGCCTTACCTGCCATCCCATACATCCATCTTGTTTTATCACAACCCTACTTTTCCTCCCCCTCTCCTTTTCTCCTTCCCTTGCTTCTTCTCTCCTTTCTTCTTTCCTCCTCTCCTTTCCTCTCTTCAGCAGCATCCAGCTTCTCTTCTGCCTCGTTCAATCTCAGGATTTCCAAAATCTGTAGGCATCCTGAGCTCTTTCTACCGGATGGCATAGCATGAAGCCAACCGTAATCCTTTCTCATTGTCTACCCATCACTCAATATATTGTCTGGGTCAGATCAGATGGGAGCCTGGCTGGAGAATTCTGGGAGTTGAAGTCCATCCATCTTCAAGTTTACCTCTCTCAGACCAATTAGATCGCACAGGTTGGGTCTCCTCCGGATTCCATCTGCCAGCCAATGTCGGCTGGCGACTCCCCGGGGGAGAGCCTTCTCTGTTGCAGCTCCAGCCCTCTGGAACGAGCTCCCTGTTGAGATCCGGACCCTTACTACCCTCCTGGCTTTCCGCAAAGCCACCAAGTCCTGGCTGTTCCAGCAGGCTGGGGGGGAGCTGAGAAGCATTTACCTCCACGGAAATTGTGAATGTTGGTTTTGTTTTTAATATGTTGTCTTTGTCTCGTTTCCCCCCTCTCCCTTGTCTTTTGTAAGCCGCCCGGAGTCCTCCGGGAGTGGGCGGCATACAAGACAAATAAATAAGTAAAATAAATAAATAAATAAGTTGCCACGGTTGAGAAACACCAGGCTAGAGAAAAAAACCCATCAGAAATGGGAAGTGGGCGGGAATAGAGAGCTTTGATGAAGACATGGGTTCTTCCGATTATTTCTCCACTTAGCTCAGGGTTCCACCCTGGAGAAAGTACTTTTCCCCCCTACGGCCAATGGCTTTTGCAGGTCCAGCACAGATTTTCCATCTCTCTCGCCCGACTCTTTTTCGCTGCATACGGCTTGGATTGAACCCCGGGGCCTCTGCGCAACCAAGTGTGTGCTTGGCTGATTGAGAGCATTTTTTCCATCGCTTTATCTGTGGAAGAAAAAAAAAGTGAAGCAGAAAAAAAAGGTCGAGCCGCACTTTTCACATTCGGAGTTCTGAATATTTTGTCTAGAGTGCTGGGAAGGTTCACATGTTGCTCCAATTTGGCTCTCTGCGTATCAAGACAGAGGCTTCCTTTGTAGAGCTTGTTTAGATGGTCGCCTTGAAATAAAGCAAATTTGTCTTGGATGCCTTTCAAGGAAGGATTCTGTTGGCAAACTTTGGAAGGAAGTGTGGGCCTTTTCTTTGAGACTTCCTGTCATAAACTACAAAAGTTTAATAAACAAAAAATCCAAGC
The DNA here is from genome assembly GCF_051295495.1 of Thamnophis sirtalis. Lineage (NCBI taxonomy): Eukaryota > Metazoa > Chordata > Lepidosauria > Squamata > Natricidae > Thamnophis > Thamnophis sirtalis. The sequence continues at coordinate 47,862,619 of NW_028261394.1, forward strand.
ACCTTTGGGGCCAGAATTACTTTTGGGATGGAGCAGTTTTGGCCACAGTAGGACGTAAAAATGATTACACGAAGCCTCTGTTTACAAAAAATTGGAAGTGGAAGAGCAGCTTTGCCATTTGCATCCCTTTGTCCATCTCACAGCTGTGGAATATTGACCTGAGCTCAACCGTCAACGTGCTCCAACGGGGAAAGTGGAATATTACAACACTATAAACTTGCTATCTTCCATGATAACCATCCATTGCTCCAGATAGTTTATTTGTTTTATGCTGACATAGCGACTTTGGGATAACACAATAAAAAACAAAAAAAAGGTAATTCAAGGCAATTAACATTTGGAAAAAAGAAAAACTCAAAACCAAGATGACAGGCGGCCTGGGGGCAAGGATCTTATCGACCCCATCAGCCACCCTCATTGCAGTAGACCCCAGGCCAGGGGGCAGAGCCAGGTTTCCAGGTCTTGTGGGAAGGGCAGGGCAGGGCTCACCTCCAGCAGGGGGGATAGTCTAGAGGGCGGGGGGCCACAGCAGAAAAGGCTCGTCTCCTGAACCCTTACGCATCAGATATTCATGGGAGCCAGTTGTCTGCGTTACGTTTGGGGAAACAGCAAACTGTTGCTTTTAAAGAACTGTGTGGTCTTCCGTCCGAGCATTTTATTTCTATTGTTTTTCTAAAGCTGCTGCCCATTGCGGGATCCTAAAAATTATCCTCCAAATGGCAAACACTTCCTTTATTTTTAGACATTTGACTGCCCGGTTATCAAATGCTTTTTTTTTTAAGGTTTTATTTCTTTTAAAAAAACACAAATATTTCATCATTCGTCAATCATTAAAACATTGAAGTACAATTTTTTTTGTATGCCCCTCCCTCCCTCCACTCCCCCCAACCCCCCTCCTCCTCCCCCCCCACAACTTCCCAGAACCCGTACACGGTATGGATTTTTAACTAACACAGTCTAAAATCTATTGAGAAAAAAGAAATAAAGAAGTTAATGACATCTCTACATTGATCTTAGCTTCTTCTTACTGAACTAACTTTAAACAGTTTAAATCATTTCTGATCTTAAGCATAGGCTAACTGGAATTTCTTGGTCCCGTATTTATTTTGTATATAGTCAATCCATTTTTCCCAGTCTCGTTTATATCTCTCATTTGAGTGATCTTTAAGATATGCCGATATTTTAGCCATCTCGGCTAAGTTTGTGACTTTCAATGTCCATTCTTGGATTGTAGGCAAGTCTTCCTTCTTCCAGTATTGCGCCACCAACAGTCTTGCTGCAGTTATTAGGTGCAAAATCAAGTTAGTCTCTACCACTGTAAAGTCAATACTTATACCTAGTAAAAATAGCTGAGGAGTAAACTTTATCCTTCTTTTAAAGATATTTTGCATAACCCACCATATTTTTATCCAGAATGCCTTAACCTTTTGGCAGGTCCACCATATATGATAATATGTAGCATCGAGAGAACCACACCTCCAACATATCAAATGCTTTTTTGATGACAGTCTGAGATCCAGCTGGGTTTGCTAACCTCCCCGAATAAGCAAAGATGGAAGGGGCAACTTAATATTTCATTTGGTATTTTAAAAGTTGGCTTTTTGGAAGTCACAGGCTGGATTTTAAAGAAAAATGCCCAGGTTGAATACTCTCATGACTATCAAGTAGCTTGTGATTTCTCATCGGGGGCACGTGAGGTTAGAGCGAGGTCCGTTCCTAGAACCAAGAAGTTTCAGCAAGGCGGCACACAGCCACACATTCCTCGCCCCCCCAAAAGTCATGTGCATATACTTAAGCATGCTCAGCTGCAACAACCTCAGGGAAGGAGTGAGAAAACTGTTTATGTTCAAGGGCTGCGTTCTCCGAGGGATAATGTCAGCAGCGGGCAGGAGCAGAGTCAAGCAGAGTCATCCCAACGTAGCTCCTCTTTCTCTGCGATTTGCTTTCCTCTTTTCGAACTTCCGTGGGCGTCACTTCCATTTGGGGTGTTCTGTGGTTGCGAAAAGATCCTATGCTCAGGATCTGCCATTCTCTCTAAAGCTTCCCAGCAAAGGAGGAATCTCGATGGATGGAGACGAGCAGGCAGTCCAGGGAAGCACGAGGTCCATCGTGGAACCTCTTTAGATATCAGGAATGTTCTTGGCTTCTCCGATACAAGGACGGTGGGTGTGGTGTTGATTTTTCTCGCCCATTGGATGTTCTTTATTTACTTCTATGGGGGTGGCGGTGATGGCTCAGGGGTTAAAGACACTGAGCTCGTCAGCTGGAATCCCGGGTTCAAGAGCCAAGCGCCGCGTGACGGGGTGAGCTCCAGTTTACTTGGCCCAGCTTCTGCCCGCCTACCAGTTCCAAAGCATGCAAGTGCGAGTAGATAAGTAGCTACCACTTTGGTGGGAAGGTGACGGCTTTGCATGCGCCTTGCTGTAGGGTTATGCCGGCCACATGGCCACAGAAGCTAAGAAGCAGAGATGAGCACCCTCCACTAGAGTGAGACATGGCTGAACATGAGCCTTTATCTTTATTTGCTTCTATGGTTTTACCAGCCTCGGTCAGCATGCAGACAATGGCGAAAGGCTGCCCACTTCCGCCGAGACTCAAACGCGTGCTTGCGTGTTTGCACATTGTTGTGGGGGGGGAGAGTTTTCCTTTGGGCAGGAAAAGTGGGGGTTCTCTTCATTGCCCCCCTTGCCCCCCCCTTCACACGGCTGGGGCTGCCAGAAACCGGCAAATTATCTGTCTTGGAAGCCAGCCGTAAGCCTCGCATCTCAGGCTGTCCTAGCAATTGGGCCCGTGGAAATTCAAACATTTCCTTTAAAACAATATTTTTCCGAGGTCAGGGCTGCAGCACTAAAGTTGTGCTAATATTTGTACTTTGCAAACAAGCCGTTTCTACAATGTATTTTATCAGCGGTCCCTGGGTGTTCACCCCGGGAGCCATTGGTAAGAGTTCTTAAAGCAAACAGCCTTCCTAGGGTGGGAGGGAGCTTCAGCAGCCCCCCTTATCAACGGCCTGGATCAACCGAGGGGGCAAAACAGCTCACCAGGGATCTTTTCTTGCTCATATCTTTTATTAAGAATGATTAATTTTATCTGCCTCCGGTTAGCCAATTCATCTGGGCTGTTCCCGTCACTTTTACACTTTGAGGTCAATGCTGGGTTTGATATTGGAGCGGCCCCATTTAATGTTCCCGTATCATAAAACACGACCGTGGGAACATTTCACTTATCAAGACAAGGCTGTGCTAGAACCAGCTGTGGCCACATTGAGTGGAAGAACCAATCCCACAAGACCCTCTGGAGATCAGCTAGTGCAGAAGTTTATTTGACCATCGAGCAACAGCAGATGATTTGGGTGGGTGGGGGGGGGGCTCCATTATTTTGAAGCTTGCTTGGTGGTCTGGCTATTTTGAGCCAAGGTGGCGCAGTGGTTAAATGCAGCACTGCAAGCTACTGCTAGATCAGCAGTTCAGCGGTTCAAATCCCACCGGCTCAGGGTTGACTCAGCCTTCCATCCTTCCGAGGTGGGTAAAATGAGGACCCAGATTGTTGGGGGCGATATGCTGACTCTTTGTAAACCGCTTAGAGAGGCCTGAAAGGCCTATGAAGCGGTATATAAGTCTACTGCTATTTTCCCTCCGTTGGTCAGTGTGTTGTTGTTAGGATCTAGGTCATTCCTGGATACGGTCTACTTCAGTGGTGGTGAACTTATGTCATTCAGAGCCCTCTCTGTGGGCACATGTGCCATTGTCCCAGGCCAGCTCCATTGCGTTTCTCCCACGGGCGGGGGGGAGAGAGGGAGTGAGGGAGGGAAAGAGAAATGATATTACAAAAGTTTTTATTTTTTATTGTTGCTAAATGTAATATTTCAAGAGCAGGAAAAATGAAGGGGTGTAAAAGTGCATTTATCACATTTTTTCTTAGAACAATTAGCTGCCTTGTTTATTGTTATTTTAGGTAGTAAAACATCAATATTCAGGTTAAATTTAGAGCCAAGGTGGTGCAGTGGTTAAATGCAGCACTGCAGGCTACTTCAGCTGACTGCAGTTCAGCAGTTCGGCTGTTCAAATCTCACCGGCTCAGGGTTGACTCAGCCTTCCATCCTTCTGAGGTGGGTGAAATGAGGACCCGGATTGTTGTTGGGGGCAATATGCTGACTCTGTAAACTGCTTAGAGAGGGCTGAAAGCCCTATGAAGCGGTATATAACTGCTATTGCTATTGCTAAATTGCCATGTTGGCACTTTGTGATAAATAAGTGGGTTTTGGGTTGCAGTTTGGGCACTTGGTCTCTAAAAGGTTCGCCGTCACTGGTCTAGTTCAACCATGTTGACAAGTTCCTTTCCATGTTGTTTCCTCTTGTCCCACATTACTAACCTCTGTCCAGCTGATTAGACTGGGACAGAAGCACATGCGCTTGGGCAGCACATCCGTGTGTCCTACAGAGTAGGATCTCTCTCACAGCTTGTGTTGAGATGACTATCATTAGTAAAACCTAGAAACAAGGTTGATAATCTTACCAGGTCCCACAAACGTTTGCCATTTGGAGTTCATCTCTCTCAAGCTTAGGAAAATACGATGGCTGTTCTTGATGGTGAAGATCTCCATCTGATACATGGAGATCTGCCCAGAATCCTTTGTCTCCTCCTTCCTTTGGGCAATAAATCAAAGAGAGAATCCTCCAAACCAAGAAAAAAAGGGTGACTGGGGAAACCCAAGATCCTTCCTTACAAGAGAAACCTATTTTTTCATGCCATTTGAAGCAATAAACTTGGCATTCATAACCTTGTTCCTTTGCAGTGTTTACAACAAGGCTAACACCTTCGTTGGAAGTGTAGACTGGAAATATAATACACACATTAGATCAAATAAGAACAAAGGTGTTATATGATTTGAATAATCAAAAGATCCTTCTCCCACCCTCCTTGTAGCTATTTTTCCTCTCTCGGCTCCCTTGGAAGGAAAAATGTTTTTGATATTTGTTAGATCAACAGCTCCATAAAAACCCTGCTCAGTTGTGCCTTATAAAATTATTATTTGTTGGAGGCACAACAAAATAGGGGGTTTGGCATTTATCAGTCCTGCATGGGAAAAAAAACCTACTCAGAAAAAAAAAATGGGAAATATCAATTGCAGATGGGAAAAGGTAAATTGAAGGGTTTGGGGGATAGATCAGCTTCAAGGAACATCCCAGCAAAATCCTGTTAAAAGATGAGCCCGAACTGAAGTTTGGCCCCAGGGACAACCTTGGCCCAAAGAGGCCCGTTGAGTTCTGTCTTAGACTTTTGGCCCTCGTTTTATGTAGCCCTAAAGGACAACGAAACACAGGATGGAGGGGATGATTCATTTCTTTAAAAGGCTGAGCAGAACTCCGGGTTGGTACATCATAAAAAAAATAATGCTGTTATTCTTCACTATTTCGTGTCCTGCCCACTGCGTTGTATTTATCTGATGTATTCCGTTTCTCTTCTTCTCATCAAGACAAAGGTTGACTGTGAGGGTTTTTAATTTTTTTTTAAAGCAGAGATACTCTTGTCTGTGAGTTTCTCTGTGAGTTTCTCATCCCCGTGGAGATTCGCACCCTCACCACCGTCCAGACCTTCCGCACAGCCCTTAGGATCTGGCTATCCCGTCAGGCCTGGGGATAAGATTCTAATTCGCCCCACCCGAATGTTGAATGAAAGTTGCGTTTTATTGCTTTATTTTTATTTATGCACTGTCTTATGTTTTTGTTTTGCACCCTCCTTCCCATGTATTATAAGCCGCCCTGAGTCCCCTCAGGGAAAAGGGCGGCCTATAAATCATAAATAAAATCCTAAAAATAAAAAATAAATCCAGGATTATGCGGACGTGTCTCCATCCTGCCCAGCTTTTTCTTCGCGCTTCTCAGAGTGTGCGGACCATGCCTTGTCAGTTGTGTTGTGAAGCCCTTGCTGCTTAAATAACACAAAAGGTTTCTTCAAGTTGGGTTTGTCGACTTCACTGAGTGTGAGCAGAGTTCTTGGTGTGTTTTCTTGCATGGGCACGCACATTTAAGGTACCCTTGACGTTCTTCTCTGAATCCTTATCTGGCCCTTTAGATAAGGATTTAATACAGCGTGGCTGAAATATATCTCGACGTGACCCGTCAAAACCGCGGTCCACAAAAGCGCGCTCGACGAAAGCGCGCATTTGACGTCATCACAGCGCGACGAAAAAAATTAAAAATTGAAATAAAAATAAAATTAAAGCAAGCCGATTCACATAAAGGTAAGGGTTAGGGTTAGGGTTAGGGTTAGGGTTAGGGTTAGAGCGTTAGGGTTACGTTTAGCGTTAGGTTAAGGGTTAGCGTTAGGTTTAGCGTTAGGTTAAGGGTTAGGTTTAGGGTTAGATTTAGGGTTAGGTTAAGGGTTAGGTTTAGGGTTAGGTTTGGGGGGGTTAGGGTAAGGTTTTCGCTTTATTTTTACATTTATCGTTCACAGCGCAATGTTTTCGTCACGCTGTGATGACGTCACGTACGCGCTTTCGTCAAGCGCGATTTTGTCGTCCGCGGTTTTGTGGTGGAACCATATCTCGATATCCGTTTATTGCCTTCGGGAAATCGAGACTCAACCCCTACGAGCAGGGCTGATCCAGAGGGAGCATGGAAAGCCAGGGATGACAAGCAGCTCACCCTGGACCCACATCTGCCAGTTGGGGCCGCTTCTTCCAGTCCGTGGGCTTCCTTCCTTGGATGTCGTTTGGTGGTTGAAGTGCTTCTGTCCAGTTAACCAGGCTTCTTCGTTCTGTCTTCTGAGGTCCCATTTTGCTTCCCGGGTGTTTCTTTAGGGTGGCTGCCAATCCTATGAGACCGGGATTCCGTGTCACTCGAACAATGCCAGCAGCTGGTGGGATTGGGCAGCCAAGATTGCGCAGTAAGGTGGTTAGGACAGCGTCTAGACCAGTGTTTCTCAACCTTGACAACTTGAAGATGTCCGGACTTCAACTCCCAGAATTCCCCAGCCAGCATTTGCTGGCTGGGGAATTCTGGGACTTGACGTCCAGACATCTTCAAGTTGCCAAGGTTGAGAAACACTGCTCTATAGTGTCAGACACACCCAGCAAAAAGGCTATGGAAATATTCCTCTATAGAGGCGAAGGGGGAGAAAACCTTTCCAATCTGATGTCTGCTTCCCTCGGCTTTCTTGGAGTTACCCTTCTATTCTCAGGATCTGATGGGAGATGATGAAGCCCAGTAGAGTGTAAGGCTAACCCTCCAGTCACAGCAAGTTCCTGTTATTTCTCACACCCTGCCAAGAGTTTGTCTGATCCCTCGGCAGCGGCTCCCTTTCAGCCATAATGGTTTCCTCTCTGGCAGGCCTGCGGGCGTATCGGGGGGGAAAAATGTGTGAGAAAAATGCAGAGGGATGGACCGAGTCCGCAGGACAAGCGTGAGTGAGGCCAAATCGGAGAGAAGTAGAAAGGCCCCTTGGACCTCTCGTGCGGATCAGGAGGAAGGGGAGGCTTGGAAGAGAGAGCCCATAAAAATAAAAATAAAAATGGAAGTTGGACCCATGGAAATGGAAGGCTATTGTGCTGGAGAAGGATCTTGCACAAGAGGCGTTTCCAATGGCTTTGATTGTACTCCGTTCCATTTTGCTCACCAAGAGGAAGGCGTGCGTGTGAAAGAATGTTGAAAATAAAATTCAGCCACTCGGTAATGGAAATAATATCCCTTTCGGATTCCAGACAGAAACCCCCCCCTCCCTCCTTCCCTCTTTCTGTACTTTCTGCCTTCGGTACCTTTTCCCACCTCGCTTGGACGTGACAGCTTGGAAGAGGTAAAGAAATGGAAGGGAATCTGGAAAATGAAGTTTATATGGGGCATTAAGTCCCAGAGGTGCTTTTTCCAAAGGAAACTGGATTTTCTTGTTTTTTTTTTCCTTGAAGACATTTCACTCCACATCCAAGAAGCTTCAATCAGAAACGTCTTGGATGAGAAGTGAAATGTTTTCAAGGAAAAAAGAAAGTCCAGTTGTCTTTGGAAAAAAGCACCTTTGGGAGAACTCTGACCTGGAAGATTGAGAATCTTGATAGACTTAGGCCGTTAAGGATATTTTTACAAGAGGGAGGGAAGGAAGGAAGGAAGGAAGGAAGGAAGGAAGGAAGGAAGGAAGGAAGGAAGGAAAGAGGGAAGGAAGGAAGGAAGGAAGGAAGGAAGGAAGGAAGGAAAATACAGTCGTAGGGATTACACATTACATCACTTATTTTGTAAAGAAAAGTTTGCTCCCTGAGGGTGAGAAAAATCTTTCTTTCCCATTTCCAAACACTTTTTTTTTAACGTGGAGTGGAGCCTATCGATCAGTTCTGAACGGAACTTCCTATCTGGACACACCCATCATATTTGGAAGCTTTGATTGGAGCCCATTTGAAAGAAGTTGCAGGTTCTTTTTACCGCAGCTATCTATTTTCTCCAAAATCTTAAATGCACTTTTCTCGGTTTCTCTTAAAAGTTAATTTCCTTTTCAAGCCTTTGTTTCATTTCCTTCTTTCTAGAAAACGAGGAATTCCTTTCAAAAGAATATCTCCTCCTTCCTTCCTTCCTTCCTTCCTCCCTTTGGCAGAATTAGCAGTCTCGGGATCCAAAGAAAAATGTTTAATTTTTCCCCACAGAATCCTAAATGCGATCAATTATATTAAGTGAGATAAAAACAGGCACGCCAGAACAAACAAACAAACACACACTGTTGCAACAGCTGCCAGCGGGATTATTCACAGCAGAGACACTAATTCAGTGTTTCTCAACCTTGGCAACTTGAAGATGTCCGGACTTCAACTCCCAGAATTCCCCAGCCAGCGAATGCTGGCTGGGGAATTCTGGGAGTTGAAGTCCGGACATCTTCAAGTGGCCAAAGTTGAGAAACACTGCACTAAATTCCCTCCTCACCTATGGGAAATTGCTCCACCGGACTCAACTGAAGTGAAATCCCATTCTTTATTTCAGCATTTCTATATGGCCTTTCAAAGCCAAAGCGCTTTCTAGCCACAAAGAACCAAGGTCATTAAAATATGCCACAATGTAAGTTTTCCAGCAATTCAACTTAAAAGAACCATTTAAGTATTTACTGTTGTCCGGTTCAGTAATTCTGAGAAAAAAACGATTTAACATGATTTCAGCTGAACAACACCGAATTGAAATCCAGCCCAGTCTCTTTAATCATCCATCTAAAATACAATAACCTATATTTTGTACTCCATTACTAATTATCTTCATTCTTACGTGCATACAGATATGAATGAGTGTGTGTGTGTGTTTGGTTTTTAAGATTCATTGTGTCTGTTTGTCTATCTATCTATCTATCTATCTATCTATCTATCTATCTATCTATCTATCTATCTATCTATCTATCTATCTATCATCTCTCTCTCCATCTATCTATCATATCTATCTATCTATCTATCTATCTATCTATCTATCTATCTATCTATCTATCTCTATCTATCATCATTATCTATCTATCTCTATCTATCATCATCATCATTATCTATCTATCTATCTATCTATCTATCTATCTATCTATCTATCTATCTATCATATCTATCTATCTATCTATCTATCTATCTATCATCATTATCTATCTATCTCTATCATCATCATTATTATTATCTATTTATCTATCTATCTGTCTGTCTATCTATCTATCTATCTATCTATCTATCTATCTATCTATCTATCTATCTATCTATCTATCTATCTATCTATCTATCTATCTCCACAATGAATCTTAAAAACCAGATATATATTTTTTGCAATGAAGTGAGTTGCATTACAAAGATTATACACTAGGGTAACATAAAATGGGGGCATTAACAACATAACAACATAACAACTCAAATAGTGAGTTGCACTCTGCCCTAAACTTTACAGAAAGAAATTATGTGGATGGATGAGAGAGAGAAGAGAGGAAAGAAGAGGGAGGGAGGGAGGGAGGGGGAGAGAGAGAGAGAGAGAGAGAGAGAATAAGCTAAGTATAATATTTGGCATAAGATCTGGAAACCTTGATCACAGGATGAATTTAGAGGATTATTAATAGCCACCATTGTTTTCCTATAAACCATGGTCTGTGTAATTATGCTTCTAGACCCAGAGCTAATGAAAGTTCCTTTGGGAATCTCAATGACAACCCAAACCTAACATGAAGTATAGATATAATATTACGGATTTAATTTATTTCTGTCCATTAGGAAGCAATTGATGGCAGGGTGGGATAAAGTGCGTAATAACGAGCAATAAACTACCAAATGTATGTGCGATCCTTATAGCTGAACCTTTCAGCTACTCTGGGTTTTATTTTATCTGAAGTGGCACAAATTCTATAATAATGAAGTAAAGAAAACACAGCACATAAATATGAGAGGAGTTAAAAGACCTCAGCTTTTTAAAAGCTTTATCTATCCTTCTAAATCACATCCATATCAGTGCGGTATCCATTTCTATAGGACTTCTTTTGGCTTCAACCAAAGCTTGGGATGGCTTGTGAAGGCGTGTTGCACATTGGGATGTGAAGTCTGTGTAAACTTCCTCTACTCCCAACGGTGTCTTTTGTGCTTGCAGATGTGGATTACAGACACATCTGCCTACTAGGAAGTTGATTGAACCGATTGTGCTAGAAATAATCATGTCCATTATCAGCCGGCGGCTCGGCTCTTCGAGGCTCCAGTAGCAGCCCACTGCCTCTTCCTACTCTTTTCAGTGAGATTTGTTGTCATGGTAATTGTTTTGGAAAATGAGGGGGGGAAATCCTGTAAATTAAAAAGAAAAAAAAAGAATCGGGGATGTACACATGTTTCCCATTATCGTCCCTGTATGTAGAGAGAACCAGAAGGCTGGATGACTTTGGCTTCGTTCATGCCTCAGATGGCTCTTGTTTCTCAGCAGGAGGATAATCTGGATGTGAAAAGCTATCTACGATCGCATCAAGATCAAGATTTTGTTCTCTCGTGATTCTGTTTCCAACCTTGTACATATTTGTACATTGCGGAGAAACAATTTTGAGTTTACTTGGGAGAAACTTCTTTTTGCATTTTATCTCATTTCAGTGGAGATATCTACGACTCTTCTGTTTGCTAACCTGAATTAATTTTAGGAGAATTTAAGCCATTCAGGACAACGAGAGCCGAGGTGGCGCAGTGGTTAAATGCAGCACTGCAGGCTACTGCTAGATCAGCAGTTCAGCGGTTCAAATCTCACCGGCTCAGAGTTGACTCAGCCTTCCATCCTTCCGAGGTGGGTAAAATGAGGACCCGGATTGTTGGGGGCAATATGCTGACTCTCTGTAAACCGCTTAGAGAGGGCTGAAAGCCCTATGAAGCGGTATATAAGTCTACTGCTAAGTCTACTGCTATTAAAAAAAATATTCAAATAATCCCAAATTGTGTTCATAAACATGATGATATATTTGCGGTATATTCGCATTCCTAATTCCAGATCTCGGAATAAAACTGCTGCGCAAAATGCAGAGAAACGTATCTGGAATGCCTCCTTCCCCCCCCCAACCAATTGTGTCTGCTTTTGTCATCCTCCACTGCATCCCGTCTGCATTGTTTTCCATAACATTTTATGCACGTTTTGATCAACTCGTCCTTCTTGAACGTCAAGGGCGAGGGCCCTATTTTTCCATGTTGAAACCTTAACTTGAAAAGCATTTCAAATCCGTGCAACTTGGCTTCTGCTATCAAAGGCATTCTTTGTATGTAGAGAAAGCATTTCGTGAGCGTGGAGCAGGCCCTTGTGAGAACACAGTAAATGTCACTAGGAGCAGAGCGCAATTATCTGCACAGACAGAGAGAAAGTGTGCGTACGAGTGGGAATTAACACTTGGGCAAATTTGGAACTCGGGGCAGAAATATCAGAGGTCCTCAAAGGTTCATTCTGTAATGTGTCCCTTGTTGGCATTTGCTACAGCTAGGTTTTTCCATGGCAAGGCCCACGTACCATGTGCAGGAATGGTAACCCATCCTCTAGTTCAGTGTTTCTCAACCTTGGCAACTTCAAGATGTCTGGACTTCAATTCCCAGAATTCCTCTTCATCATTAAGAGGATTTGGGCTGGACCAACTTTCAGTGAGAGTCCTCTGTGTGGCAATCAAGAAATGACATCAATTGTGTGGGAAACACTTGTTTTTTTCAACCCTCATTTAATCTTCTAATTCAGTGTTTCTCAACCTTGGCAACTTGAAGATGTCTGGATTTCAACTCCCAGAATTCCCCAGCCAGCGAATGCTGGCTGGGGAATTCTGGGAGTTGAAGTCCAGACATCTTCAAGTTGCCAAGGTTGAGAAACACTGCTCTAGTTCTTAATGGAAGAAAATAGGGACTTTAATTCTACATTATCCCTACTATATCATACCCGGGACTTAAGCGGTGTTGCTTCTACCAAAGATGTTTGAAAAGTCAGATAGTTCGCACTGCATGTACTGTATATCTTCCATGTTGTACATTAAAAAGAATCATTCAACGTTTGGAAAGGATTAAATATTCAAGTAGTGAAGGCCTTTCATTCCTGTCTCAAACCCTTTGGCTCTATTTAGCCAACCGATTGATTAAAGTCATCCTCCCACCTTCTGCCCTGCTTTCTCTCTGTTTTATGTTATCCTCCGGACATTTAGGCAGGCATATATGGGGATCTCATGTATTTTGGCCATGTCATGCTGGGAAATTCACTGGAGAAAGCAATGGTGTTGGGAAGAGTTAGCGGTAAAAGGAAACCAGGTGGCTGGACACCATTAAAGTTGACACCAATCATGATTTATGATTTAATTGTATTTCTATGCCGCCCTATTCCCAGAGGGACTCAGGACGGCTCACAAACCAAGTAAGGGGGTGGGGGGTGGGATACAAACAGGAAAAAAAAGAAGACAATGGACAAACAACACCACAATTTAAAAACAATCAACAGCCACACTATTCGAGCGGGGACAGGAAGTCATCAGCCCCAGGACTGTCGGAACAGCCACGTTTTAAGGGCTTTGCGGAAAGCCTGGAGGGTGGTGAGGGTCCGAATCTCCACGGGGAGCTCGTTCCAGAGGGCCAGAGCAGCCACAGAGAAGGCCCTCCTCCGGGTGGTCACCAGTCGGCATTGGCCAGTGGATGGAATTCGGAGGAGGCCTAATCTGTGGGATCTAATCGGTCTGTTGGAGGTAATTGGAATTGGAATTGGAATTTTATTATTTGTATGCCGCCCTTCTCCGGGAGGACTCAGGGCGGCGAACAATTCAAGGGGAAAAAAGGGGGAACATAAAAAACAAAATACAAATAATAAAAGTAAACAACAGTCGCACAACCATACATGTCAAGAGGGGAGGTGTATTACAGGTGTATAAAAAATTATGGGTCTGCGTAGTCCGAGCAATTACATAATCCAGGAGGCCGGAGAAATAATGTCCAAGCCTCCCAAAGCTGAATGTCCGAAGTCCATGTAATTGGCAGCAGGCGGTCTCTCGGAGCATAGAACAACTCAAAGATGCAATTAAAGATTGGAAGATGTGGAGAGAGAGACGGCCACCACAACCGCCAAGAGTCAGACACGACTGAATGGAGAACACCATCATATGGGGGGGTCCTCCTAACCAACTTACTCGGCTTGAAGAAGCTCTTTGGATAAGCAGCGAAATGTTTCAACCCAACAAGAAAAGAAGTCCATGACTCCACTTCCAGACCACTCTACCTGGATGACTGGGAATCTTCACTGACCTGGGCAGAGCGCATCTAGGGCGTTTTTCTTCAAGTTACGTGGACAGAAGACCTTGCGATAACTGGTGGAGCGAATAGGGAAAAGCCATCAGGGGCCCATCCCTGAATCCATGCTGCACGTGGGAAGCAGATGCTGGAAGGGAAGCAGATGAAATGCAGTGTTAAAATAATCACAGTCGCCCAGAAGGTCCCACGTGTCAAATATTCGTAAACTTGCGAGAGGCCTTAGTCATAAAAGCATGAACTATAAAGGAGAGTTTCATGCATGGTGAATTTCCTCAGGAGCCATATACTCAAAATTAGTAGCACATATCACTCGGAGGCCCTTTTATGAAGTGTTGTGCTTGTTCCTGCCACTCCATGAGGTGGAACATGATTACGCCTTCCAGATGTCGGAGACGGCAGTCACCAGAAACCAGGCCTTTCATGCAGCCCTTGACGTACCAAGCGAGCCAGCAGAAGCTCCTGAAAAGCAGAACCCTTTGGAAGCAGCATCTTTTCTAAGGAAGAGCATGAAGAACATAAGGAGCCCCCCCTCCCGCGTTCCCTGAGGATGGGCTCCAGCACGAGTCCAAACACTCGGAAGACTAAAATTCTGGTCTTGGTCACCGACCCAGATTGGATCCTGCAACCTTACTCCGGGACACGTAAATGTGTCTTCATTCTTAACATCAGCTTTTCCCCCCTTTTTTAAAGAAGTCTATCCTTAAACTTCATAACCGTGAATGAACAGCAATTCAATTTTCATTGAGCTGTAATTGCTTTAAAGAACATAATATTTTCTGACACGTACGGGAAGCTGAGGCCAGCCGAAGATGACTTATTTTTCCAGTTAATGATCTCCTTAGCAATTCTCAGTTTCAGTTTGGAAAGGCTTTCTTTTTGTTTTGCATTTATTCTCCTCTTTCATTTTCTAAATCTAATTTTCCCAGGACGGTGTCTAGGGAATTTCTCAGTCCTCCATCCAGGTCATGGTTGTCTTTTCAAAAGGCAAACTGGACTTTGTTTTTCTTTGAAGACCTTTCGCTTCTCATCCAAGAAGCTTCTTCAGTTCCCACCATTCAGCCTGGAAGGAGTGGCCCAGAAGTGGGTTCCTACCAGTTCACACCTATTTGGTAGAAGCGGTTCGTCAAATCTACCGATTCAGTCTTGGATGAGAAGCGAAACATCTTTGAGGAAAAACAGGGGGGAAAAGTCCAGTTGCTTTTTGAAAAAGCACCCTTGGGACTGACACTTTCTTTTTGGGCTGTCTTTTGCTAAAACGTTTCCTAGATTCCATTTCTGATTTTTATGGATGATGTGGCCCAGGTTTATTTTCATTGATACAGCCTTCGTGAGAAAAGATAAACCTAGTTTGTGAAGCTAAGCGCTGGGAAGCATTGCTCAAATCTAAACAGACACGATTTGGGGTTATAGCTCTACAGATTTCCCAGTAGGGTATTCAGCGGAGTTATAGAACTGGCAGTCTACTGGGGACACCAGATGTGTACTCAAAATGAAATGTTTTAGGTCCCTAACTTAACATAAATTGAGATTTACACACCATAAAGAAACGTCTTTGCTTCCCATAAAGAAACTGGGCAGCATTCAAAAAACCATTTTTTTTAAAAGCAAGTTCATCTGCTGGTAGAGAAAGTTAACACTTGTGCAGGACGCTGTAAGGATGAGCAGAGGAAAGTGGACTTTGGCTGCCCCGTTCCTGCAGCTTGGTAGCAAAATATATTGCTGTAGAGAGGAGACATCTGAAGGTCAGCCACAGGGCAGGAATAGCTGACCGAGATTGTCATTTGATCACTGCAAAACGCCTATAGTAAAATGAGGTGGAGCTGCACACCACGATTGTCCTTGGGATGGCGCAGAGGAGCCCTTAACCCTGGTGGGTCTCCTGCAGCTGCAGAGAAAGACTGGAATGGCAGGTTTTCCACAAAGACGGTCTTCTCTGAGAGGGAAATGGAGGCTTGACCAAGATCACGTAACGTGCTAATGCCACTTTATAAGGCCTTGATAAGGCCACGCTTGGAATACGGCATTCAGTTTTGGTCACCGTGATGTAAAAAAGATGCTGAGACTCTAGAAAGAGTGCAGAGAAGAGCAACAAAGAGGATGAGGGGAACTGGAGGCTGAAACATATAAAGAACGGTTGCTGGAGTTGGGTATGGCTAGTTTGATGAAAAGAAGAACTAGGGGAGACGTGAGGATGGTATTCTAATATCTCAGGGGCTGCCCCAAAGAAGAGGGAGTCAAGCTATTTTCCAAAGCACCTGAGGGCAGGACAAGAAGCAATGGGTGGAAACTCATCAAAGAGAGAAGCAGCCTAGAACTAAGGAGAAATTTCCTGGCAGTTAGAAGAATTAATCAGTGGAACCTCCAGAAGCTCTGGGTGCTCCATCAGTGGAGGTTTTCCAAGAAGAGATTGGAGAACCATTTGTCTGAAGTGCTGTAGGGTTTCCTACCTAAGCAGGGGGTTGGACTAGAAGACCTCCAAGGTCCCTTCCATCTCTGTTATTCTATTCTTTTCTATTCATCATTAAGCCCTTTGGAGAAGGAGGGAGCTGAAATGAGGACAGCCAGGTGAAAGAGTAGAAGAGAACTAATGAAAAGAATTAAAGTCTCTAACACCATATCAATTACATTTTTGGGCGCTGGAGGAACTAGTGGAGGTGGCTATGGATCCACTCTTGCTCATTTCTTTTGAGAACTGGCAAAAACTCGAAACTTAGAAAGCCCTGGCCTGCGTTGACAGTGAAAGCGCACATCCGCATTTTGTCGTGGCCTTTATCCCAAGCAGCAAAAGAACTCTTAATTTCGGGCTTGTGGTCACCATCCCTGTAAAATCCTGAGCCTGGAATGTTAAAGTCTCTTAGGTGCTTCTGCTTTCGTTCTGCCTGATTAAAAGGACCGTCAGAACCTTCTGAGAAGGAAAGTCTAAATGTAGAAGCACAGATTTGGTTTAATAAATCCTGCTCCGCTCCATTTTCATTATTGCAAGGAGGGTATGTGTGGAGAGAGAGAGAGATAGCTTTTAAATGTTTGGTAATTAGAAACAAACAGTGCCTTAATCTAAGAAACATGGGTGTGTTTAGGAAGCCATAACTTGCTGGGTTCGTGGTTTTTGTAACTGCTCGGGTTTTTTTAGCCAAATGTGTCTTGTAGACCAGTGTTTTTCAACCTTGTCAACTTGAAGTCCTGTGGACTTCAACTCCCAGAATCCCCCAGCCAGCATAGCTGGCTGGGGAATTCTGGGAGTTGAAGTCCACAGGACTTCAAGTTGACAAGGTTGAGAAACACTGTTGTAGACTATGATAGCCCTTTGTCTCTACATTGTGGTCTGGTCAGTGAAGCTGGCTTGTTTCTTAAGATCTCAACTGGAAGGATGACGATGAAGCGCAGGGGCCAATGCGATCTCGTCTATCTTGATCATGAAAGGGTAGGAGGCCCGTCCCCTAATCTGTTGTTATTGTTGTTTTAGTGCAAGATCTGTAACGGTATCAGTCCTTTTCTCCATTCATAGTTCTACTCATTTCCAAGTTTTGCAGCTTGGGGTTACAACAATGTTTTGTTACTTTGGCAACAAAAGTCACGTTTTTGCTTGCAGTTCCTTTTTGGAAAAACTCTTGCTGTGAGTTATATCATAAATTAAAACATTCGTAAAGTTTGTTTAGTTTTACTATTTGTTTCTGTCCCCCGCCTCCCCCAAAAGTGATGGGATTTGGCAAAGAAGGGATGTTTTGAATATAAACTCAGGGAATACAAAACAGGACATTATACCCAAGCGATTCTAGTGGCCCTTTGAAGATCGACACAACTCTGGGTTGTAAAAATTTAACTGGATTCTAAGTAGATTCAGCGAATGACAGGTGCTTTCATTTCTTTATGGAAGGCCCAGCAGGAAAAAATAAACACAATTTGGATGTCTTCCAAAGCAAAAAAGTAAGAAATGTGGAACTAGCTGAAGCACATTTCTCCCTTGACTTTGGAGAGCAAGAAGTGACATGACACAAGTATATCAAGAAACATAGGAAAGAGAAGCAGAGAGAGATGGTTTTCTCTCTTAATACTAACTAGGACCTGGGTACTCCTAAAATAGATGATAGATAGATAGATAGACAGACAGACAGACAGACAGACAGACAGATAGATGATAGATAGATAGATAGATAGATAGATAGATAGATAGGGAGGGAGGGAGGGAGGGAGGGAGGGAGATAGAAGATAGATAGACGATAGATAGATAGATAGATGATAGATAGATGGATAGATAGATAGGGAGGGAGAGAGGGAGATAGATAGAAGATAGATAGATAGATAGATAGATAGATAGATAGATAGATAGATAGAATAGATGATAGATAGATAGATAGATAATAGATAATAGATAGATAGATAGATAGATAGATAGATAGATAGATAGATAGATAGAATAGATGATAGAGAGGGAGATAGATAGACGATAGATAGATAGATAGATAGATAGATAGATAGATAGAAAGAATAGATGATAGATAGATAGATAGATAGATAGAATAGATGATTGATAGATAGATAGATAGAATAGATGATAGATAGATAGATAGAATAGATGATAGAGAGGGAGATAGATAGAAGATAGATAGATAGATAGATAGATAGATAGATAGATAGATAGATAGATAGATAGATAGATAGGCAGGAAGGCAGACAGACAGACAGACAGACAGATAGATATTTAAATAGACCAGTCACTTGAAGTCCTTTTCCTGAAATTACTTTGGAACTATGCTATTCAATGAACTCTTTAACCGTGCTACAGCTATCTAGAGAAAACTAAATTTGCCAAAAAGTCCATTGAGTGGCAGGGAGACAATCCACAGATTTCCTGAAACTTAATTTGGGATCCTTGTCCTCTACCTTCTGCTGGTTCGCAGCCGGGCTTTAACCCTGTGGTGCTACACCTCTGCCTTGCATTTTCTTCTTCCTTCGTTGAGGAGAGGATCTGACCTGGGTCTGCCCTAGGAACTCCTGGCCCCAAGCCACCGAGACCTGGCTCCGAGCTGCCTCTCTCTCCTCTCTTCCCATCAGATGTGTGTAATAGGTTTTTGCTGGTGGGACGCTCCCTCCCGAACTTTGCACAGCACTTTTGGCAGGCGTTCACGTTCCTCGCACTCCGATGGAGTTAATTTAATCAAGAATTCCTCTCCAGAGGCCGATTAGCGAGACAGCATGAAGCCCTGGCCCGTTATTCGCTTTTTATTGGTTTAGGAGGCATTCGCATATAAATATATATATATACAAGGAGAATCGCCTTTCCTTGACCTTGGAATATGATGTCATCCTTCAGTCCTTTGGCTTCATCGTGTCACAGATGTTTCCCACCCAACCGCTGGATTTGGACACTTCCGGTTATTTCAGGGTAGCCCTTTTTGAGGAGGGAAGAGAAAGAAATTGGGTTGCGGTCATTTAACTCAAAATGTGGGTGTTTCGTGGATCCAGCACTTGAATCTTACTAACAACGAGAGCTGGTGTTTTTTTTTGTTTGTTGAAGAACGTTTCCCATTCGAATGAATGTTTAATGTTTGAATGTTTATTTCATTTGTATGCCGCCCTTTTTCCCCCGAAGGGGGACTCAGGGCGGCTCACTACTCAAACCAGGGAAGGGGGATACAGACAAATTAACAATAGCAGTTAGACTTATATACCGCTTCATAGGGCTTTCAGCCCTCTCTAAGCGGTTTACAGAGAGTCAGCATATTGCCCCCAACAACAATCCGGGTCCTCATTTTACCCACCTCGGAAGGATGGAAGGCTGAGTCAACCCTGAGCCGGTGAGATTTGAACCGCTGAACTGCTGATCTAGATTTAACCACTGCGCCACCTCGGCTCTTAAACACAAAACAATACATAATTTAAAACACGCAACAATCATACCATTCGAGATAGGGGAGGATCAATTTTTTAGGTCCCCTAATCAAATTGGCAATTCACAGTATTTTCCTGTTTCTTTTACAACAGCTTCTTCCTTCGAATGCTCTGCATTCATCCTCTGAGTGTGAGAGGACAGCGTATTTTAGCAGCGACCGATTGGTCAACAGCCCTTCTGCGCGCAGAGTCAGTTTGAAATTAACGTTCTGCCTCCTAGGATTTGCCCAGCCCTAATTACTTAAACACACACCAATACCCCGAATGGCAGTAAATCAAAGCCTATTTCACGGTATCCTTGGAAGAATCTCTCTACTTCAAGGGAAGATGGTTTTGCTTTTTGAAAAGACTTTCCGGAATGGAAAATATTTAATGTCAAGCGTAAGCCATAGAGACGGCGAATTCCGGAAAATCAACCATGAGCAATAAATGGTAATGAAGGAAGAATGTGACCTGAGAATTTACTGAGCTTGGAAACTCTACGCCTTAGGAGGGGCAGAAAAAAGGATGGGCACAAGAAAGGGGGGAAAAATCTTTTAATAGTCCCCCCCCCCCTGCTATAATAATGAAGTGCTAATTGGGAGATAGAATTAGCAATAGCAGTTAGACTTATATACCGCTTCATAGGGCTTCCAGCCCTCTCTAAGCGGTTTACAGAGTCAGCATATCGCCCCCAACAACAATCCGGGTTCTCATTTTACCCACCTCGGAAGGATGGAAGGCTGAGTCAACCTTGAGCCGGTGAGATTAGAACCGCTGAACTGCAGATAACAGTCAGCTGAAGTGGCCTGCAGTGCTGCATTTAACCACTGTGCCACCTTGGCTCTCTTCCTCCCTTCCTGTTATTCCTTTCTCATTCCCTTCTCATTTCCTCCTTCCCTCCTCCCTCCCTTCCTTTTTTTCTTTCTTTCAACCTTCCTGTGACTTTCTCTCTCTCTCTTTCTCTTTCTCTCCCTCTCCCTCTCTCTTCACCCCAACACTTCCACTACACACACAATAGCAATAGCAATAGCAGTTAGACTTATATACCGCTTCATAGGGCTTTCAGCCCTCTCTAAGCGGTTTACAGAGTCAGCATGTCGCCCCCACAGTCTGGGTCCTCATTTCACCCACCTCGGAAGGATGGAAGGCTGAGTCAACCTTTGAGCCGGTGAGATTAGAACCGCCGAACTGCAGATAGCAGTCAGCTGAAGTGGCCTGCAGTACTGCACCCTAACCACTGCGCCACCTCGGCTCAAGTTGCCGATGCAAGTTGTTAAAACAGGGCGAACCTTGACGGCCGAATGAGAGCAGAATAAGTATCACTAACAACCCTTGTGCGCGATGCAAAGTTCATGAAGCAGGTGTGTTACCTTCCCACGACGAGCAGCGTGTGCAAAGGTGCATGAATGGAGCACCTTTGCTGTGGCTCTTTAACAGGACATTTTTGCATTTTTTCCTTTTTGCAAGAAAAGGGAAGAGCGTGGGATTCACCTCTCAGCTGCCTGGGATAAACGTTTGTGTGTTTGTTTAAATGTATACACCACACATCTCACTCTCTCTAGGGACTTTTGGGAGGCTTACAGTAGTATAAAAAAACATTAAAAGCACTAAAATTAATCCCAGTTAAATCATTCAGGTGGGCATGCCAGAAATTGCTCTACTGCGGAGGCTCAAAATTGGCCTCCCGAATGGAGGAAAGCTGGGGAAAGGGCTGAGAATTGCATTTTTCTCTGTAAATGAAAGGGGGGAAAAAGGGGGGAGGGAAGGAGTGGATTGTAGATGTCTTTCACTCATTGTCTTTTTTTCCCCTCCCCCTCAACGTGCAAAATGGTAGGAATAATGATCAGCTGGAAAATGGAAAAATTGATAGCAAATCCAGTAGCTGCCGTTCCACCCTTGCAACGCCTGAGCTAGCAATAGCAATGGCAGTTAGACTTATATACCGCTTCATAGGGCTTTCAGCCCTCTCTAAGCGGTTTATAGAGTCAGCATATCGCCCCCCACAATCTGGGTCCTCATTTCACCCACCTCGGAAGGATGGAAGGCTGAGTCAACCCTGAGCCGGTGAGATTAGAACCGCCGAACTGCAGATAACAGTCAGCTGAAGTGGCCTGCAGTGCTGCACCCTAACCACTGCGCCACCTCGGCTCTATAAGCTCCCTTATTTACTCTGCAAATGTCACTCCTCCGAGATGACCTGCCAGCCAATCCAGGACCCGCCTGTAGAAGTTTAAAAAATTCAGGCCCGTGGCAAGATTTTATGGGTGGTAGAAAATACGTTGGCTGGGGAATTCTGGGAGTTGAAGTCCACAAGCCTCAAAGTTGCCCCCCCCCCACCTTTTTTGGAGACCCTTGGCCTTTAGGATGAAGAGCGAAGCAAATGGGTTATTGGGATAAACTTCTTTGCAGAACCCAGAGATGACTGGTGTTGTCTGGCTGGTCAAGTGATGGTTTTGGATCCCGTTTGTTGGTTGATAAAAAAAGCCAGCTGGAGAGAAAGCAAACTGTACTGAGTTGTGATGTGATGTGGCCTGGGCTGGCCCGTGCTTTGACTAAGAACGTTTAAAAATAATACACAATCGTTCTCCGTTGGCTTCTTTTTCAGATTCTTTTTAAAAGAACAAGTTGGAGGGGAAAGAACTCTGTTGTTTACCAACGTGTTTATCTCGTCTGATAATAACTCTCCAGGCGAGACGGTCGTTTTGAATGGAAGCTATTAAATAAATGAGATTTATTTTACGAATGAAGGCAAATACACACGTCCCAGGATAATGTTTCAGGATCCAATCTGTGTTGTGTGTGTGTGTGTGTTGCTTTTTAGACTGCGGTGCTGCTAACAGGCTATTAAGTTAATGACTGGATCTACATCTAAAAAGCATCATGTTGTAACATAAGTGTAGGCATGCAAAGGTATGCTGGAACACTATGCGAATCAGCAGTAATCACTTACCATAAGGTCAGAGCAATAGCAATAGCAGTAGACTTATATACCGCTTCATAGGCCTTTCAGGCCTCTCTAAGCGGTTTACAGAGAGTCAGCATATTGCCCCCAACAATCTGGGTCCTCATTTTACCCACCTCGGAAGGATGGAAGGCTGAGTCAACCCTGAGCCGGTGAGATTTGAACCGCTGACCTGCTGATCTAGCAGTAGCCTGCAGTGCTGCATTTTAACCACTGCGCCACCTTGGCTCAGAGGTCACAACCTGTTAACTCTCAGCACTAAGTAGGGGTCAAAAGTTTGCATGCTGACTTTGCAGTATTAATTAGGGGTCAGAAGTTTGCATGCTACTAAAAGATTTATTTGCTGACTATGGGCATTCTCTAGGTTCAGAGGTCTACATGGTAGTAAATGAGTTACATATACCATAGACTTGTACAACCATGATTGGTCCACATAGACCATGTGACTCCACCCTTTCTTTGTGTATGCTCAATAAAAGAGTCATCCAGACTATGCTCTGGGTCGTCTCATCCCGAGAAAGACCTGCCTCCGAGTCTTCCTTCATCATTGGCCTCATGGGCGACCCACGGAGAAATCGCACATCACACAACAGCCATCCTATCAACACCATACACCAGTGGTTCCCAAACTTGGCAACTTTAAGACTTGTGGACTTCAACTCCCAGGCTGGAGAATTCTGAGAGTTGAAGTCCACAAGTCTTA
The DNA here is from genome assembly GCF_051295495.1 of Thamnophis sirtalis. Classification (NCBI taxonomy): domain Eukaryota; kingdom Metazoa; phylum Chordata; class Lepidosauria; order Squamata; family Natricidae; genus Thamnophis; species Thamnophis sirtalis. The sequence continues at coordinate 47,885,866 of NW_028261394.1, forward strand.
AAGTTGCCAAGTTTGGGAACCACTGCCATACACAGAAGAGCCCAGAGCATAGAAAGATGTTCCCTCCAGCATGAATCCGAAAGCTCGGACGACAATGCGGCCGAGACCCAGATTGGACTAAATTTAATTTGAAGACCTGAATCCTTCCTCCTCTAACCTCATTTGGATCCCTTAATCCATCCATCTATTTTTCTCTACGATGGGTTTGCTTTTCATGCTCCCTAACTCTTGGGCCATTTAAAAGAGAAAAAAAAACTGTAAACACTTTCAGCCGGGGAGCAAATTCATTTTGTGGAGGGAAGGGAGTGGGCGACATCTACAAGCAATTCTCGGCATTTTTCTCTTGTTCTGTGGTGCTTACAAACAGCTCTGGGATGTTGTGTTTCAACAAAATATTTAGGAAGGAGGGAAGGAAGGAGAGAAGGAGAGAAGGAAGGAGGGAAGGAAGGAGGGAATGTAGGAGAGAAGGAAGGGGGGAAGGAAGGAGGAAAGGAAGGGGGAAAGGAAGGAGAGAAGGAGAAAAGAAAGGGAAGGAAGGAGGGAAGGAGAGAAGGAGGGAAGGGGAAGGAGGGAGGGAAGGAAGGGGAGTAGGAGAGAAGAAACGGGGGAAGGAAAGAGGGAGGGAGGGAAGAAGAAGTAGGACCGTTGTAAGATAAGATGGATCTATGGGATGTTAAAAAAGCAATCTTCAAGTATATTGTCAACAGTAGGGAAAAATTGTTATAAATACATGTTATTAATAACAGTTATGAGATCATATAATTGTGAATGTATATATGAAATTGATAAAATAAAATTTAAAAAAAATATTTGCATATCTCCAAAGACGGTGCTCACGATCCATTCTTTAGGGATGGCCACGCGAAGGGAAAGCTGTTGCTATGGAAAATAGATTCTTCCTCGAGAGTAATGCAATTGATGGATTGCGTGCGATCAAGTCGGTATTGATTTTTACTGACACCTAGACGAAGTTTTTCCCTAACCACCATCCTTCAATGGTGCACAACAGGAGTTGAAATTCACAGGTCTTAAAGTTGCCAAGGTTGGACATCCCTGGTTTATAGAATACACCTTTCCTCTCCCTAGACAAGAGATGGTGCAACTGTCACAATCACACTTGCTTCTTTTGCCAGGCTAAACACAAAAGAGAGTCTGTTCGTGTTCTTTTTCATTAAAAAAACAAAAAACCATAAAAGGAAATTGGATCTCTATTTTCTACTTTAATAATCTTCCTGGCCTTTTGGAATTTAAATAAAAGTTGGACTGATAAAATCAACACCTACCTACAGAGATATACTCAGTGGGAAAAGTGTGAAGCTGGGTTATTTTCTGCAGAGAAGGTCATTAGCCATTGTTTCCTCAGATGTCTAAGAGAATTTGCTTAGTTCAGAGGTTGGACCAAGTTTTAAAAATACTTGAGAAGGGAATAGATTTAGGTGAGAGGTTTTTGTTAAGAACCTGTGCAGTTATAAGTGGCAGATGAGAAGGGGAAAATATATTTTACACGTCTTTTCTGCTGATTTAACACAAAGTAGCGTTCCAAATTCCACCAACTCAGTTGCTGGTCTGGCTTTTGGAAATCCAAGGCAGAGTTTCTCAACTTTAGAACTTTAAGGGGAGAAGACTTCAACTCCCAGAATTCCCCATTCAGCAATCTACTTTGTTAAATGTCCTAATGTGGACGTTATAATACACTAGCTTTAAGAACAAAGCAACATAAGGTGTTGTAATAGAACTCCTTGTGTAGGTGTGGGTCACCCATGGCCCAGTGCATAACGGGGCATGCAGAGCCACGCTGAACCACATAGGAAAAAACAAACTCCTACATAACATAACATCCTGATAGTGCTCCATGACATCCTGATAGTGCATAACATAACATCCTGAGATGTGCCCTACCAATGACGCCCAGGATTTGACCATATATAGACAGAACTTCCCTGAGCAGTAGATTAGAAATTGTACTTTTACAGGCTGTCTTTAATCACATGCTATTGCTCCTCCTGCCTTTGTCCTATCTCAATAAAAGGGGCTCTCAGACCCCCAATCTGGGTTGCTCCATCCCGAGAAAGATCATGTCCTGTCTTTTCTCCACATTGGCCTCATGGACGAACCACGGGAACGTTACAATAAGGGGGATAGAATGCCTTTTTTTTTTCCTTCCAAGGTGAATGTTACATCAAATAAACACATTTTGATTTCTTTGGTATTTTCTGGAGACAATCTTGTTCACTTCAGTAGTTTCACTGACAATTGGATAAAGGGAAATTTTGTGGACGGATCTGTGACCAATGTTTCGTGACTATGTCTTTGCAAGGATGCCAACTGATGATGCATTCTCTCTCTCTCTCTCTCCCCCTCCCTCCCTCCCTCTCTCTCTCTCCCCCTTGGCCTACAGGTGCTTCAAGGTGCCCAGCTGATTGCAGTTGCTTCTTCTGATCCTGCAGCTGCTGGTGTCGATGGATCCCCACTTCAAGGGAGCGATATCCAGGTTCAGTACGTCCAGCTGGCCCCCGTGACAGACCACTCGGCTGCTAATCCAGTGCGTAGACCACTCCTGTTCATGAATGGGGGATGGGCAGAGGGACCTCACAGCTTCCATGACACAAGACCCAGCACTCTCTGTTCTTCTTCTAAGCGCATCCACTCCTTTTGTTAAAACCAAATAGCCACAGCAACAGCACTGGCCTCCTGGCGAAAGCCCTCCGCCTCTCTTGCCACACCTTTCCTCCATGGGGAGGCAAACTGCCCACCCCCTCTCCTTTGGCCTCTCCCCGCACGCATTGAACGGGAGCTTCTGTGTTGAGCCCAGCGATAAATCTTTACGTCTTCTTGGCAGCCAGGATGGAATGCCTCCCTTTCAGACACTTTGCCCCGTGTTAGCTTTTAATATTGTGGTTAACCACAGAGATTCATGCCATGCTGCAGGATCAGCCTATAGGAATGCTGGCACTTAAAGGACGGACGAGGATACGCAAAACTGCAGATGAGAGGGGGGGGGAGGGAGAGAGAGAAGGGAGGGAGGGAGAGGGGGGGGACACTGGAGCTGATCTGACTGATTGCTGAATAGGGAAGAAGGAAGACAAGAGCATAAAAAGGAAGTCTGTTTGAGGATGGAGCGAACGGGAAGCTCCTGGGAGAAAGCATCGCAGTGTGTTTCGTTCCTTCCTGTGCTTGGTGCCCAGGTGGTGAACAGCTGGAAGCATCCAGTTATCCATGCTCAGATCAGATCCAGTTGCTGTGAGAGATCAGGACTAGGCTTGCGTACAAAGCTCTCCGCGTGGCTAGCACACCCCTGTGCTACTCAGGGGTTCCACCACAAAACCGCGTTCGACTAAAGGGCGCTCGACGAAACCGCGTAGCTGACATCATCACAGCGCGACAACAGCGCGGAGAAAAAAGCACGCTGTAAACGCTAAAGCTAAAATTAACCCTTAAACCTAAACCTAACCCCCCTAAACCTAATCCTAAACCTAACCCTAAACCTAAACCTTAACCTAACCCTAAACCTAACCCTAAACCTAACGCTAAAGCTAACCCTAACCCTTAACCTAACCCTAAACCTAACCCTAAACCTAACCCTTACCTTAACTTGAATCGGCTTGCTTTCAAAGCGCTATTTAAAGCGCCCTTCTTTCTCCGCGCTCGCTGTTGTCGCCCTGCTGATGACGTCAGCGACGCGGTTTAATCGGGCGCGCTTTAGTCGAGCGCGGTTTTGTCGTGCCACGCTACTCAGGCAATGCTGCCTAGCTCAGAGGCTTCCATGCCTCCATGCTGACGGAGGATTGCTGGATGATGTAGGTGGTCCTCATTTTACAACCCTTCCTTTAGCAATTGTTAACAGTGCACTGAAATAGGGGGCTGGTCCTCACCCTTATGGCTGTCACGGCCTGGCCATGGCCACGGGATCCAAATTTAGGTGCTCGGCATGGTTGCAGCACCTTTGGGGGAGTCGTGCGATCCCCGCTTGTGACCTTCCAACAATCAGGGGGAGCCAGATCCACTTAACGGCCCCATTTTTCACTTTAAAAACTTCAGCGATTCGCTTTACTATGCGGGAAAAGGAATCATAAAACTGGGCACGGCTCCGGGAACCCCCCGCCTCGCTTAGCCATGGAGGTTCTGACCCCAGTTGCGGTTGTAAATTGAGGACCACCTGCCCTCTCATGCTACAATGCCAGGAAGGTGGGATCAGCTCTGAGGATCTCCCACCATGATGCTGGTGGTACGATTCTCCTGCGCAGCGATGCCCAGCCTCCCGAGGAGCAGAGGTTGGACCCAGGTGAGGTCCTTGGATGGCTACCAGGTAGCACCCTTGGGAGGCAGGGCCAGCCCAGAGGGCCTTGGGCCGAAAGGGTGTGCCAGGGCTCACCTCCGCTGATGTTTATTTTCTTGCGCTGATTGCATTCCTCCCCTCCAGATCCTCTAATGCTCCCTGACATGTTAAATTACAGTCATAACACTGAAGTGCCACCCAAGATTTGTTTTTCCTTCCTTCGGCTGAAACCGTTGCAAGAGAGGAAACGTTTGCCTCTTAAAGCCTTCCACATCTGGTTAAACGTGGGATAATTAACCCAGCCCTTGAGGAGGGACTATTTATTTTAGCAATTCCTTTCTTTCTTTCTTTCTTTCTTTCTTTCTTTCTTTCTTTCTTTCTTTCTTTCTTTCTTTCTTTCTTTCTTTCTCTCTCTCTCTCTCTCTCTCTCTCTCTCTCTCTCTCTCTCTCTCTCTTGCTCTCTCTCTACCTCTCTCTCTACCTCTCCCTCCCTCTCTCCTCTCTCTCTCTCTCTCTCTCTCTCCCTCTCCTCTCTTGCTCTCTCTCTACCTCTCTCCTACCTCTCCCTTCCCTCTCTTCCCTCCCTCCCTCTCTCTCCCCCTCTCCCCCTCTCTCCCTCCCTCCCCCTCTCTCCCTCTCTCTTCCCTCCCTCTCCCTCCCTCTCCCTCTCCCTCCCCCCTCTCTCTCCCTCCCTCCCCCTCTCCCTCCCTCCCTCCATGCCCCCATCCCTCTCCCTCTCTCCCTGCCTGCCTGCCTGCCCCCCCTCTCTCTCCCTCCCTCCCCCTCTCTCTCCCTCTCTCCCTGCCTGCCTCTCTCTCTTTCCCCCATCTCTCTCCTCTCTCTCTCCCTCCCTGCTTGCCCCCTCTCTCCCTCCCCCCCTCTCTCTCTCCCTCCCTGCCTCTCTCTCTCCCCCAACTCCCTCCCTCCCTGCCTGCCTGCCTCTCTCTCTCCCCCATCTCTCTCCCTCTCCCTCCCTCCCTGGCTGCCCCTCTCTCTCCATCCCTCCCACTCTCTCCCTCTCTCCCTCCCTCTCTCCCTCCCTCCCTGCCTGCCTCACTCTCTCTCCCCATCTCTCTCCCTCTCTCCCTCTCTCCCTCTCTCTCTCCCTTCTCCCTCTCCCTCCCTCCCTCCCTCCCTCCCTCCCTCTCTCTCTCTCTCTCTCTCTGTCTCTCGCATGGAGAGTTTGGTTCAGACTCAGCACGGAATCCCTTTCTTTAATGGCAGTTGAACTTCGTTTAGAGTGTGGTTGCTTATTCGCCCTGCCAGCCAAAAGCCGCGACCCCTGAAGGGTCAGCCCAGCCCTCCGGTGGTGGTAAACTCTGGTGTGTTTGTCTCTCTGTCTCGCTCTCGTGCAGAACACAGACTCCCTTCACTCAGCCATCCAGCCAGAAATGCAAATAGAGCACGGAGCCATTCAGATTCAGTAGGAAGAGGAGGAGGAGGAGGAGGAGGAGGGGATGTGGCCGCCACCCTCTCAATCCGTGGACGACAGCTAAGGATGCCGGTCGCAGAGCCAGCTCAGCCGTTTCTGCTCAGCCTGCAGGACGTTTCCAGATACCTTCTCCTGCACATCTCTGGGTGGGGTCGGTCTCCTCCGACCTGGTTTGTATGGAGCCGCTGGGCGATCCGATGGCTTGGACCAAGTCGTGGCGCCGTGGAAATGCCATCCTTCCACTCCGTTCCTGGGATCCGTGGTTTAACTTGAGGGGAGGGGGGGGAAAAATCAGCCTTGCGGGAGGGAAGAACCCAGCTAACGTTCGCGACTCTTTCGAGTGATGTAATGCGCCACCGTTTCTTCTCCTCCCAGAGTCCCCCCTGCAAAATGTCCCTAGACGTCTTCTCAGAGACAGGGATTTTTTCCCCGCAACGCAAACCTTGTTACTCAGAAAGAATCACGAGTGCAAATATATTTTGCTGTGGAAAGAGGTCTTTTTTTTTTAATTTGCTATGTTTGTAATAACAAAGAGAGAGAGAGAAAGAAAGATGTATTTAAAAAAACAAAACAAATGGAAGTAGGGGGGGGGGAGGCAGGCCCAGGATCATACATGTTAGCTTCTTTTTTGCTGCTGGTTTTTCCCATTTCAGTGTAATCCTAAAAAAAAAGGAAAAAAAACTTACAAGCAGAAACGTTGCCTCTTTGGGGGGGGATGGGTTTTCTTCCAACTACTTTTTTAAAAGGGGAAAAACTGCTCTCCACCACTGTAATTATGCATTTCTAAAGAAATAAATGTGTATTTATGAAGACCATTCTGAAAATTCCTCCCTGAGGTGTTACACACACTTATGGTCCCTCACTCAACACACCCACAGCTCTGGTCAACAATCACAGTCACCTCACTTTTCTCACATCTCTCTCTCTCCCTCTCTCTCTCTTTCCCCCTCTCTTTCTCTGTCTTCATCCATTCTCTCCCTCTCTGTGTGTGTGTGTGTCTTTCTCTCTCTCTCTCCCTCTGTGTGTGTGTGTTTCTCTCTCTCTCTCCCCCTAACACACACTCTCTTTCTCTCTCTCTCTTTCCCCCCCTCTCTTTCTCTTTCTTCATCCATTCTCTCCCTCCCCCCCTCTTTGTGTCTTTCTCCCTCTGTGTGTGTGTTTTTCTCTCTCTCTCCCCCTAACACACTCTCTCTCCCTCTCTCTCTCTCTTCCCCCCTCTCTTTCTCTTTCTTCATCCATTCTCTCCTCCCTCTCTCTCTGTGTGTCTCGCTGTGTCTTTCTGGCTGTGTGTGTGTTTCTCTCTCTTTCTCCCTAACACACTCTCTCTCTTTCTCTCTTTCTCCCACTCTCTCTCTTCTCCCCTCTCTTTCTCTTTCTTCATCCATTCTCTCCTCCCTCCCTCCCTCCCTCTCTCTCTGTGTGTTCCTGTGGGATGGAAGCCACCAAGCCTGCACCCAAAGATGACTCTTAAGAGTTGGTGGTGGGCTTCGCGGGCCCTTTTATCCCCCTCAAATCCTGTCTTTGTTGATTGAGAAGATTGGTAGCTTGTGGACGGGACTTGAGCGGGAAGTTCCTGTGTGCTGAAGTGCGACTTATTTTTCCTGGTTCAGGTGACGTCTTTGTCTCCTTCCCAGTTTGGCTTCTTCTTAAGCGCCAGCCCGGAGGAGCCTCTTAGACAAGAACCCCGACTTTTATTTCCACCCCACTTATGTACCTGCTCCGTCCTTAGGCGTGGCAGCTTCAGCCTGCCCTGACACAACTCACACGGCTTGTTTCTCTTGACACACATTAGATCCTTTCTGGGCTTCTCCAACTGCCTCTTTCTTCGCTTCCCTCTCTAAAGAACCAGCGATGGGAGGGAAGGACAGGCTGCGGGGAGAAACCGTGCTAAGGGTTATCCTGGTTTGTTTGTCCTTCCATATTGGGGATTACAGGGTCATGAAAAGGGGAGTGTTTAGCTAGCGTAACCCTAATTTAGGGCAATGCACCCCTTTGTCTTTTTCTTATGTCAGAGGAAGAGGAAGAAAACGGCAGGAAATACCCTAATGCAAAGTGATTCTGGAGGAGAAGGTTTCTTGCGAACACAGAAGAACTTGGATCCTCAACTTGGGCTCCAAATCAATTCTCGCTTCTATCGTTCCCAAGGCAATTTGTTAAATAGGAGTTTTGGCTTTGAGTTTTTTGTTTTTTGTTTGCTCTGAACAAGAAATAGTCACGCATGCAAAGGACGAGTCCTGGAACCCGAGAGCCTTTGCAACGGACGGGAATGAGGGAGCAAAGCTCGGTGGGGGCATCATCCCAGCCTCCTTACTTCAGCAAGGCTAATTATTTCGGTAGCCAAGGCTATGAATTGGCACCAAACTGTGTCACGCGTGGTGGTGGAATGACGGTGGCAACGTTGCAAAGGAAACGTCACTGCCAGGGCGAAGGAGCGTTAGGTAGCAGAAGGCCCGAATTAGCCCACCCACCCCCTCCAATCCTTCTAAAAACATCTCAGGAATTTTTAGTGTTGTCTTCCGCGCTTTGGCTAGGAGATAGTTTTCCTTCTTTTTGTGCAAACACTTAGCTCTTAAGTGCAGATAAATGCGGGGGGAAATTGCAATCAAGCAGAAAATTTATTTGACCGAAGGAAAATTTAAGTCCAGGGCTTGGCAGCCCTGTGGTGATTAATTTTTTTTCCCCCCTAGGGTTCTCCGTCATAAATTATCACTCTGTTTTCAGTGGAGGAATCAGACGGAGCCAATCTGAAGGATTGATAAAAACCCTAATTTAGGAGAAGCCGAGATAAAGAGACGCCCTCTGCCAGGTGTGCCTTTTCCTGTTAGCAATAGCAATAGCAGTTAGACTTATCTACCGCTTCATAGGGCTTTCAGCCCTCTCTAAGCGGTTTACAGAGTCAGCAAATTGCCCCCACAGTCTGGGTCCTCATTTCACCCACCTCGGAAGGATGGAAGGCTGAGTCAACCTTGAGTCGGTGAGATTTGAACAGCCGAACTACAGAACTGCAGTCAGCTGCATTTAACCACCACGCCACCTCGGCTCTCTGTTTGATCTGGGATGCCACCATTTCCCCCAAGGACTCAAAATCCTCTTCTTTGAAACGGAAGTGAGGCATGGTCTGCTCTGTGGCCCTCGACTTACGACTGCAACTGAGCTCCAAACTTCGGTTGCTAAGCGAAACACTTGTTAAGGGTACTTTGCCCCATTTTACGACGTCCTTTGCCACAGTTGCTAAGTGAGTCATTGCAGTTCTTAAGTTATGAACACGGTTGTTAAGTGAATCGGGCTTCCTCGTCGACTTTGCTTCTCAGAAGCGGGATTACCTGATACTGCAACCGTCATAAATGTGAGTCAGTTCGCCAACTGTCTGAACTTGGATCGTGTGACCTTGGGGATGCTGCAACCGTCGTAAGTTTGAAAAAATGGTCATAAGTCCCTTCTTTCAGTGGTGGTGTAACTTTGAACGGTTTACTAAATGAACTGTTGTAGATTGAGATCTACCTGAACTGGTTGTGTGAACAACAAGGGTGTATCAAGAATACCAGGCTTCAGTTAATCAAGACACAGGTGATGCTCCCTAAAACATCACCTGGAAAAAACTTTGAAAAAGCTACCCCAGAATCCTGGAAACAGTTAAAAATCCCCTGATGGCTGGCAAGATTCAGAAAGTTATTTTATTTTATTTATTTATTTATTAGACTTCTATAACGCTTAATAGGGCTTTCAGCCCTCTCTAAGCAGTTTACAAATTTTTTAGCAAATTGAGTCAGCAACTTGCCCCCACAGTCTGGGTCCTCATTTCACCCACCTCGGAAGGATGGAAGGCTGAGTCAACCTTGAGCCGGTGAGATTTGAACCGCCGAACTGCAGATCGCAGTCAGCTGAAGTGGCCTCCAGTACTTCACCCCTAACCACTGCGCCACCTCGGCTCTTTCAAGTTATGGTAGAATCTGGTCATCTGGCATTTTCTCTCTCTTTCCAAAGCTTTTTCCTTAACCTGTGATTAATCATTCCATATTTTTCTTTGGAAAGGAAATCAATTTATCCAAATTAAGCTTCTCTCTCTTTCCTGAAACGGATCCAGAAGAGGCCAGGCTAAGATGGACTCAGGACTCCCCTCGTAGAACTCCCATTTTTTCCCCTTCTCTGGGAAGCCTTCCTAGTCCTGTTCTTACAACCCGGTTTACAACTCCTTTACACCAGCTTACAGTTTGTAGCAAAAAAGATGCTGCAAAATTAAACAAGAATGCAGATGTTACAATGCGGGAAGGGGTTTTGTTCCTGGGACTGCCAACAACAACAACAACAAAAATTGCTGTGACTTCAAGGCAGTTTTTGAGATATTTGTCTCAAATTCAGGCCAAGGAGCCGAAAGCTAAATTTGTACAAAAGGCGAACCTTGAGTTTTGGGTTACTTATGATGTAACTTGAGATCAGAGCGGATTTGGTCCCGTAAGGGTCCGATTGAATATATGAATGCAGAAGATGGGTTAATTCGGCAACCCAATTTAATCCAGCCGTGGAGAACCCAACCGTTTCTCTTGGAGAGGCCGGATTCGCAAAGCAGGGAGATCTTGGTCCTTTCTCCTCCTCTTTGGAAATGGACAAGAGGGTGTTTCCTGTTTGTTTCCCAGCCCAAGGAGGGTTAAACATGTGCGAAGAGGAAGGGAATCCCTATTCTGGAACTTGAGACCTTCCAGCTGAGAGCGGGGAGAGAGAGAGAGAGATGCGGGCGGACGTCACAACCCTCCTCGCTGCTCTCGGCTGCCGGGTCAAAGGAAGCCTGCCGAAGGCGCACCGAGGAGGGCTGCGGCACCGCTGAGGATAGAGAGATGTAATGCCATCACTTCCGACGCCGGTGAGTAGGAAACGCGTCAGTCTCTGAAGTAGCATTGCAAGAAAAGAAAGAGCCAAAACATGCGGCTCTCTTTGGGCCCCTCCAGCGAGGGAGGAAACAGCTTTCAAAGCGGAGGCTGTGTGGCATCTGTGGCTCCAGCACAAAACTTTAACCCCCTTGCCCTCTGCACAAACACTCTGGCCCTCTGGCAGCCCAGGCTCCTGACACTTGCTGGGAATTTAAAAAGAAAGAAAGTGGGGAAAAAGCAAGGCCCCCTTAATCTGTGCGTGTCCTGGCCATCTCTCCACAAAGCTTCGGATGGTTTTGGTTTGTGGGGGAAGGCACTGCCGCTCTGTGAGCTGAAATCTTCTGCTTATGACCAGGCATCTCCTTGGAAGGGGGAGATGATGGCAAGGCATCATCCTTGATGGTGGGGAGGGGGGGGAGTGATGGAGATGGGCGTGCATGTGCCGTCTGAAGAAGCGCCAGAGAGGGAGGGGAAAATCTTGCTCATCATCCTATAGAAGGAAAGGATGTTAGCATCTCCTCTCCACCCTGATGCACACGCCTCCAGAAATGTGCACCAAGGTTTAGTTGTGGGCACGTCTCTTGAGTGCATTGATGCTCTCATTTCCGAACTGTTCATTTCTAGGGGTCTCTTTCGGATCTATTGAGGGGTTCAGTTTCAGCATCATTTAAATTCATTCTGCAAGCTGTCCTGTTTTGTCTCATTTGATGGAGTTTAATCTTGGGATGCTATCCCCCCCTCCCCAAACCCTCGCTCTCTTCCATATTCAGCCAGAACGAAGGATTATTTGGACAAGCCTTAAAACTGCAAAGGGAGACCGGAAAATGGGCAGGTTTAAAAACCTACTGAAGGGTCAGGAACATGGGAGACTATGCACAAGGTGTGTGTGTGGGGGTGTTGTTTTGAGGCCCTCCTTCTGATTTGAGGAAGCAAACGAATAGGCTTGTGCTAATTTGTCTAGCACGCTGTTGTTTTTTCGTAATTTTAGTAATTTAAGAGTCAAGATGTGCAGGATCTCTTCCTGGGAATCTCTGAAAGTGAAGGCACTGTGGGATTCTGTGCCAATTCCCAAGATTCTCCTGCATGAGGGCTTCTGGCACAGGTTTGCTTTCCTGGTGTGGAACCAAGATGCCCCATTAGATGCTGCTTTGGCTGGATAAGGCAGAAGCTTTTTCAGCACTTTTCGTCTCTTCCCACAATAATTTTTTCTGGAGGTTTTCTTGGTAGAATTCTCCCCGCCTGCCCCTCTCACCACTATGTTTTTAAAACCCCTTCTTCCCCCCCAAAAAATTCCAATTGCCACTTGCGCCTCTCCTGATATCTGATTGTACCACGTTCTGCCCATTTCCCATAATTGTTCTGTTTTCAAGATTCAGCATCTTTCTCTCTCTCTCTCTTTCTCTCAGTGTGGTGCCTGGTTTTGATTTCCCTGCTCTCTGCTCCATCTTGCTTGAGTTAAGCGCCTGTTTTCCATTACAAAGCTTTGAGAGAGACCAAAAGGACGGTCACATTTTCCGAGCCTAAATATGTCCCTCCCACCCCTTCCTCAAAATTATTCATTTCGGCAGGATGTTTCAAGGGAAAGAGGGAAGGCGGCACCAAAGCAGGTAGATTGATGGTCGGGGGAGGCTCCCTTCGGTGTGGTCTTCCTTGGGGGACGCAGGAAAAGATTCAAGAGAGGCGTCTTGTTTCCGTCATGGAGATGTAAAATGTTTCCAAATGATTTTAGAGGCTCTTCGTTTTATTTACAATCTGATGTTTGTGTTACTCTCCGTCCAGATGGAAATGAAACGGAGCTCAGAAAGACAGCAGATGCGTTCCCAAAACTTAAAAGCTTTCCCGTCCGCAGTGATGATACAAATTGGCTGTTAATTCTTAAGTCAACAAGCCAGAATGCAGAGTCAGTTTAACTCAGTTGATGTGAGCTTAGCAATAGAAATAGCAGTTAGACTTATATAGCGCTTCATAGGGCTTTCATCCCTCTCTAAGCGGTTTACAGAGTCAGCATATGCCCCCCCCCCCCAGTCTGGGTCCTCATTTCACCCACCTCGGAAGGATGGAAGACTGAGTCAACCTTGAGCCGGTGAGATTTGAACCGCTGAACTGCAGATAACAGTCAGCTGAAGTGGCCTGCAGTACTGCACCCTAACCACTGCGCCACCTCGGCTCTTGCACATTTCACCAAGCTACGCTGCCAAGCTGGTGGCTTGTGGGGCACACCACAATGGTCCGATGTAGCACTCAATGCACACAGGGTAAGGTTGGGGTCTCTCTGAGCATACACCCCCCCCCAGGACACATAGGAGTCCCTTAAATTTTGGGGGGAGCCTCTTCTGTTGTAAATGATAAAAGTCAATAACAATTGCCCGCCATATTGAAATAGGAAAAGAACAAAAATGGGCATAAGTGTATACATCATATCCTCGCCATCTTCAGGATAAAAAAATAGGAAATTTCCACATGGGGTGTATTCTACTTATTTCATGCGTTTGGACTGATCCCCGGCTTCCTAATTTCCTTGCACCTTAAATCCATTTGTCGTAAACCAATGGCTGGGGAATTCTGGGAGTTGGAGTCCACACACCTTCAAGGAGCCAAGGTTGAGAAGCACTCTTGTAATCTACGATTTGCGAATTTCAGTGGCTGGATTGATCTATCATCTAAGTCAAAAATCAAACCGTGTAAAGCTTTGCGGCCTCCGTCCCCACAAGCTTCCACAGGAGCCCAAGAGGAAAAATCCTTTAATGGCCAACTTTTCCATGCTCTTCTCCTTCGTATACAAAGCGGGGACACCGACAACTTTGGTGCACTTAATCACGCGCGTGTGGCGTTAGACAAACGTTCAACAATCAAGCGTTAGCAGACAGGTCTGTAAGAAATGAGGCTTTCCCAATTATCCTGGTCCTCTTCCCAAATATTTATTTAGTTATGCATTTTTTTGCACGCATTCTCTCTCTTTCTTTCTCTCTCCCTCCCTCCTCCCCTGAAGCCTGTGTACATGTGGAGAAGGCGAAATGAATCCATTTCATGGGTTAGTCATGGTGGGAAGTCTCACCAGATTGAATGGCTTTTTATCAATGGCATGGGGTAGGGATCATATTAAAAGAGCGTGCCTAATGATTTATGTGGCATGCAAATGAGCCTCTGTGTTGTCTATTAACAGATGATAAAACGCCACTCAGCCCCTGATGTGGATCAGGATAGGAAAGGAAGATGGGCAATTTAGAAATAAGATGATGATGATGATGATACAGATATAAATACAAATACAATAGGAGAGTTGGAAGGGACCTTGGAGATTTTCTAGTCCAACCCCCTGCCTAGGCAGGAAACCCTACACCGTTTCAGACAAATGGCTATCCAACATCTTCTGAAAGACTTCCAGTGTTGGGGCATTGACAACTTCTGTCCCACTGATTCATTGTTCTCACTGTCAGGAAATTTCTCCTCACTTCTAAGTTGCTTCTCTCCTTGATTAGTTTCCACCCATTGCTCCTTGTTCTACCCTCAGGTGCCTTGGAGAGTAGCTTGACTCCCTCTTCTTTGTGGCAGCCCCTGAGATATTGGAACACTGCTATCGTGTCTCCCCTAGTCCTTCTTTTCATTAAACTAGACATACCCAGTTCCTGCAACCGTTCATCATATGTTTTAGCCTCCAGTGCCCTAATCCTCTTTGTTGCTCTTCTCTGCACTCTTTCTAGAGTCTCCACATCTTCTTAAAAACCTCCAGTGTTGGGGCATTCACAACTTCTGGAGGCAAGTTGTTCCATGGATCAATTGTTCTAATAGTTCTAAGTTGCTTCTCTCCTTGATTAGTTTCCACCCATTGCTTCTTGTCTTGCCTTCAGGTGACTTGGAGAATAGCTTGACTCCCTCTTCTTTGTGGCAGCCCCTGAGATATTGGAAGGCTGCTATCCTGTCTCCCCTAGTCCTTCTTTTCATTAAACTGGACATACCCAGTTCCTGCAACCTTTCTTCATATGTTTTAGCCTCCAGTCCCCGATCCTCTTTGTTGCTCTTCTCTGCACTCTTTCCAGAGTCTCCACATCTTTTCTACATCGTGGTGTCCAAAGCTGGATGCAGCATTTCAAGTGTGGCTTTACCAAGGCCTTATAAAGTGGTATTAATGATGATGATGGTGGTGATGTGTGTGTGTGTGTGTGTGTGTGTGTGTGTGTCAAAGAGTCATGGAAAGATACATGCTTGGTATTACAAGGCAAGATAGAAAGAACTGTACATGGATTAGAGAACAAGCGAAAGTATACGATGCCGTCCAGGGAGTGAAAGAATTTAAATGGAAACGGGCTGGTCTCATAGCAAGAAGAACTGAGGGCTGGTGGACCAAGGCCGTCATAGAATGGATCCCACTCAGGGGTGAAATCCAGCAGGTTCTGACAGGTTCTGGAGAACCGGTGGTGGAAATTTTGAGTAGTTTGGAGAACCGGCCAATGCCACCTCTGGCTGGCCCCAGAGTGGGGAGAGAATGGAGATTTTGCAGTATCCTTCCCCTGCCACGCCCACCAAGCCACGCCCACAGAACCGGTAGTGGAAAAAAAATTGAATTTCACCACTGATCCCACTGGATCAAAAGCATCCGTGAAAGAGTCCTGAAACAAGATGGATCAACCACATCATTTGATTTGATTTGATTTGATTGTATTTCTATGCCGCCCTATTCCCAGAGGGACTCAGGGCGGCTCACAAACCAAGTAAGGCGGGGGGGGGGGGGATACAAACAGGAAAAAAGACAACGGACAAACAACACAACAATTTAAAAACAATCAGCAAGCACACCATTCGAGCGGGGACGGGAACTCATCAGCCCCAGGCCTGCCGGAACAGCCAGGTTTTAAGGGCTTTGCGGAAAGCCTGAAGGGTGGTGAGGGTCCGAATCTCCACGGGGAGCTCGTTCCAAAGGGCCGGAGCAGCCACAGAGAAGGCCCTCCTCCCGGTGGCATTGGCCGGCAGATGGAATTCGGAGGAGGCCTAATCTGTGGGATCTAATCGGTCTGTTGGAGGTAATTGGCAGCAGGCGGTCTCTCAAGTATTCAGATCCAATACCATGAAGGGCTTTATAAGTGACGACTAGCGCCTTGAAGCGTATCCGGAGACCGATAGGCAGCCAGTGCAGCTCGCGGAGGATAGGTGTGACGTGCATGTACCGAGGTGTACCCACGATCGCTCGCGCGGCTGCATTCTGGACATCAGCAAGTATGGTGGACCCAACTGGCAAACGAAAGCTCAGGGCCGTATGGGTTGGAAACCTTCGGAAGGGCCTCAAGCCCGAAGACTCCAGGCCTCTAGGATGCCCTGTGGGATAGTTTAGCGCAAGGAAGC